>NC_135232.1:1145550796-1145897046 GCF_051348905.1 Ranitomeya variabilis
GATCTCCCCGTATGTCTCCATATCTGCTGTTGTCGCCGTTCCTGGTAATTATAGAGAATTGCTCTAATGATACATTAAGGTACCGTCACACTCAGCAACTTTACAAAGAGAACCACAACGATCCGTGACGTTGCAGCGTCCTGGATAGCGATCTCGTTGTGTTTGACACGCAGCAGCGATCTGGATCCCGCTGTGATATCGCTGGTCGGAGCTAGAAGTCCAAAACTTTATTTTGTCGTCAGGTCGGCGTGTATCGTCATGTTTGCTGGCGTCGTTGCTTTTGATGTCAATGTTTTACATGGAGCTAACGACCCGTGAACGATAAGTGAGTCGCCGTTACGTCACTGGATCGCTCCTTCATCGTTCTGGAGCTGCTGTGTTTGACGTCTCTACAGCGACCTAAACAGCGACACTCCAGCGATCGGCTCGTTGTCTATATCACTGCAGCGTCGCTGAGTGTGACGGTACCTTTACACTGAGGAGAGATCCCCAGATCTCAGGAGATCTCCAGGACCAAAACACCAAGCAAGAGACAGTCGCTCTCTACATTGATGAGGAGCGAAATGTGTAATAACCGGACATTACAGATCCATAATGATCTCCTCTGCTGCCAGGGTGGGCTCTCATGGGGTAATACGGGGGTCCAGCTCCGAGCTCTTATATTATGTGTTCAAAAAGGAGAGCTGCTTGGTTTGATAGATTTATATTTACATATATTTTCCATTTCACTTTATAAAGTTCCATCTTTTACATTCTAAATTGGAATAAATTAAATAGAATTTTATGATATAATGAATATTTTTTATTGTCTAGAATTTATTCTTCTACATAACAGATCTTGTACAATACATAACAACCGTACGTTTTATTTCTATTTTGCAAATTATTTATATGACTTATACAGTAGTTATTTATTGGTTTTATTTTCTTTAACAATTACCATTTACTAGTAATTTACTAGTTTGTTTTTTTTTTAATCTACGTATTTGTCACTTTGTGGGTTTATTAAATTTTTCTTTCAAATTTGACTCACTTTACATGTTTAATTTACTTTGTTTCTTTTGGTGTGTTTTTTGCTCCTTCATTTACATGTACTTTTGACTTTTTTTTTTTTTTTTTTTTTTTACTATTTTGATTTATTTGGATTAGTGACGAGGATTAAGTACCGTAATTCACTAATTGTATTCCACTTTATTTTTTTCTTAATGTCCTTTCTATTTATTTTTTATTTTTTGCTCTAAATCCTCCCCCCATTTTTTACCTTTGTATTTATCTGTTTCCACCTTTTTTGAATCTCTTGTTGGGCTGATCCTTCATCTCCATACAATGAGGTGTGATTGGACATTTGGGGAGATCTGATTAATCAGTGTCATCTTCTTCTCCTGTTCCATGTCTGCTGCTTTCTCACCTTGGCCAATTCTGAGGGCAATCTCAGTCACTGTATGAGATGAAGATGGCGGCAGCTCTGATGTCTCCAGCCCAACAATACACATTTGGTGTCAGTTCCTCCATTGTTCTGCAGGAACCCTTGAGCTTCACATGTTCCCGGTTTCTTACATTTTTCCTTCCTCCAATTTCGATTCTTTACAATCTGATTATTCCGATCATGAAATCACATTTTTTTTTTCCTTTCTCTAAGCGCCGCTCCTGGTCAGGTTGCGCCGCTCCTGGTCAGGTTGCGCCGCTCCTGGTCAGGTTGCGCCGCTCCTGGTCAGGTTGCGCCGCTCCTGGTCAGGTTGCGCCGCTCCTGGTCAGGTTGCGCCGCTCCTGGTCAGGTTGCGCCGCTCCTGGTCAGGTTGCGCCGCTCCTGGTCAGGTTGCGCCGCTCCTGGTCAGGTTGCGCCGCTCCTGGTCAGGTTGCGCCGCTCCTGGTCAGGTTGCGCCGCTCCTGGTCAGGTTGCGCCGCTCCTCACTAGGGATCAGTAAATGGCTTCAGATGACTCCTTATCTAAGTAACTATAGAAGAAGCGATTCCAAACAGATATAAATACTGTTTTATTAAATCATAGAGAAAAAAATATTTATAGGGTTTAAGTAATTAAAAAAGACCGCGCACAAGCCTCCACATAAGGGGGAGACAGGAGCCAAGAAGGTGATGTTAATTGGTAAAGGATATGTTGGGGTTGAAGTGCTACAAAGGTTACCAGTGGTACAATCCCTGTGCCAAAATCCGTTATACTATGTCTGTGGGTGCACGATCTGCCCAGTATATAAGGGGAGAGCTCCTTATGGAACAAGTAAGTGGAACCACCAGGCCATTGGTCAGGCAATTGGTCAGGCCATAAACGTGTACTCCAGCTTCCCTATCAGGTGAAGTGTGGAGCCCGGTGCTGCTGGCGGTGTATCCCTCATTTGACCTAGTTGATTTCACTTGTGGAGCGCCGCAGAACTACTGTTTTTTGGACATATAAGATTCATTATATTAATTAGTAAAGGGAATTGCTGCACTTTGTCCCCCATTAGCTCTGTGGACTTTGTTAATGGATTTCACTTAAAAAGCTGCAGAATTTCACCCTGTGGTAACGATGTGGGAAATGTAGCACCCGGTAGTGAGGAACACAGAGGGTCCCCCCTATGCTGGGGGTCTGGACAAGTGACATGGGGCTGTGACCAGGGGCCCTGACACTCATCAGGGTGGGAGATAACACAAGAGTCCACACAGCTGTACACCATCACCATCACCATCATCCTCGCCTTTCTTCACTCATTAACCCTCTGACAGATATTTTGAGGATTTCTTATCAATTGATTGCAATATGGACAAAGAAAAAAAAATAATTTTAAACTTACTATTTATAAAACGAATAGCTGCTGGTTATAAATCAACTGGAGGTAATGTAGAATAAAAAATCATTTAAAATGAAAAATCTATTGGCAGGGCTAAATTATACATTTTATCAGGGAACAATATTATGTAAAAAAAAAAAAAAAAAAACCCTTTAATGGGGGTGATCATCCCTTTACAGAACTTCAAGCTACAAGTGGGATAAAATCCATAACTGACATTAATGTGGCTGATAAATCCTGCAGAATTATCAGCTGATGGTGAATATTAGATTGCAGGAATTTTCAGATTGTCCAGATCTGATCCCAAACAAGAAATGGGTTTCTTAGTTAGTCACATTTCTAGGAATGACCATAAATACATCCTATACAGTAGAACTTTTAGGTTAGCGGGGCTTGCTGGGACCTGTTGTTCACATAATGTAAATACTGTTTGTTCACAATTTCATTTTTTTTTTCAGCAGATAATTCCCTGTAATGGCTCACGCAGAGCAGATACGTGCTTGGTCTGAGCTAAAAATTGCATGTAAAAAAGTTGCATTTTTAAAAGCAAATTTTGTCTACAAAAAACCTTTAAACTTCCATCAAATTTCCACTAAAAAAAATATGAAAAAAGTAAAGAAATAATAAATGCAGCAATAATCAGATTTTCTTGCATAATTTTGTGTGGATGAAAAGCAGCAGAATGAAAGCTTCATTTCTGCTACATGTGCAGGAATCACAATTACTAGTTGTCACTCAGGAAATGGGATTTCTCGGAATTGTTTGCCGTCTCCTATTCGACCCTGGCGTTCTGCAGATATGGGAAGTTCTGGCCAAATCTGGAGGTTTCTCATTGTCAATACGTCATTTCTATAGAAAAGATTGTCCCAATGTAATCATGCTAATGAGAACGTAATTACCTGTCTGACCCACCTGCCCATCAGATTAGCATCTTATTTCATGACTTGGAGGGGCCCAGATCTGTTATTTCTCTACATAAAGAGCTTCTGACAGGTCTTCAAAGCTGCAGCATCTTACATCTATCATCAAGGAGGAGGAAATGTTGGTTCTACATTGATGCTGAGACTTGTAGTGCTTAAGAGTAGATTCAAGATGGCATGGATAGAGCTTCATGGAAAAATGGGATATGCTGTCTCAAGACTCTGACCAGTGGGAGCAAAGAATTGGACATGAAGTCCAACAGCCCCATCCTTTCAACCCATGACTTCTGCCGACAGTGGCTAGGTGACACCCCCATACAGAATCAGTATAATCCGATCCTAAAGGGTTTGTCCACTACTAAGACAACCCCTTCTCAATCTAAATATCTGCCCTCATTAAAATTAGATCACCTTCCGCCAGCGGTGTTCCAGCGGTGTTGACACTCGGCAGCTGGCAGCTCGCTTCCTCTTGATTACGTAGACTTCCAAAGGTGTGGACAGTGACGCCAGTGCTGATTGGGCACAGGGCTCACGTGACTTACTAACCTCACCCAGGGAGAGTCCGTGCCCACACCGCAGGAACAGCGCTGGAGGTGAATATACGTGTTCGAATTTTAACTAGGACAAACCTTTTGATTGAGAAATTGAGTGCTATTAAATGCATGGAGGATGTGTAAACAGATGGTACAAGGCACCAGATTTGGTGGCAACATTTTGGAAGAGTGAAACGGGAATTGTTTGATAAGCCAGTCTACAGAAGTGCATTTTTAGGGCACGTTTAATTGTATTGTTCAGGATAGTGCATTCTAGAGATTTGGCGCAGCTCTGGAGAAGTCTTGGAGATAGAGGGCTCTGGTTATTGAGGATTTTAGTCTGTCATTAGCAGAAAGAGCATAGATATGGCATAGAGTGATGGGCAGAGATGAGGGAGAAGATGTAGAGTGGTGCTGAACCGTGCAGCACTTTATGGATGAGTGATAAACTCGTGCCCACTGCTGGGTGTCAATTAGTTGGGGCCTCAGTCCTTCTCAGCCCTTATTCACACATCATTAGACACATGGCAAGGTTTTAATACTAGAGGTTAGGACCATCCCGAATAGGGTCACCGTGACGTGGTGGGATGGCTTTTACATTTTTATCAAAAATGTTAACCAAGTACCCTATATTTTCATACATTGTTGCTATTTATTTACTGCAGGGTATTTGCTCATCTTATTTTTTTTCCTCTTGGGTTTTGTCTGTTTAGTGGCCAATGTGAACAGTCTACACACGGCATGCACACCAACTTATGTTCCAGTTCAATGCCTTTTGCTTTCTAGTTTAATTGCTGCACCCTGTTCACATAGGGGCATGGTCTCCCTTTACTTTGAACTGAACATTGCTTTTAAAAAGCTCCCCACTGCTGGATGGCCATGGCCATGACAGAGGCAGTCCTTCTCAGCCCTTATTCAGTCATTAGACACATGGTAAGGGTTTAAGACATTAGGACCATCCTGAATAGGGTCATCGTGACATGGTCGGATGGCTTTTACATTTTTTCTTATTAAAAATGTTAACTAAGCATCCTATGTTTTCATGCACTGTTGATATTTATTTACTGCAGGGGATCTGCTAATTTTGTTTTTCTCTTGCGTTTTATAATGGACTCTGTAGCAAATGGGCAACCAGTGCAAGGACTGGCACAGGGTAGAGACATTGGTGTAGTGGTTGGACATGAATATGATCCTGGCTACTGGATTGAGGGGAGCGTTTAGGAAGAGGAAGATTAATTTAGTAGAGTTGCAATAGTCCACCCAAGAATGAATAAGAGCAGTGGTAAGAGTTTTTGCATAGTCAAAGATAAGAAAAGGTAGACTTTTAGAGATGCTTTTGAGTTGGAGATGATATGGCAAGTGATAGATGTTTCCTTCACATCCTGAGTCAAGTAGGAGAAGATAATGGAAACACTGATGCAGAAATGACCATATTGCTTTTAGGAAGGTTAGTAAAGGGATGAAACGCAAGTTCAAGTTTAGGTGGGAGTACATGTTGGAGACAGTGGACAGACAATCACTGGTATATTTTACTAATGCTGGGATGATGTCAGGAGATGATGGGTTTAATTGGGTGTCATGAATATTGAGCTGGTACTGAAAACCAAATCTATTGATGACTTGTCCAATAGGGATGGTGTATAGAGAAGAGGGGACCTTGGATTGAATCCTAAGGAACGTTAACAGTAGGAAAAGGCAAAAGAGGAGCAAGCAGAAGATAGTGAAGGAGCTCCCTGTAACATAGGAGGCGAATCAAGAGGGGGTATCCTTGAGACCGATGGATGGGAGCACAATGATGAAGAGCAGGTGATCCAGTGTTGAATGCTGCAGAGAGGTCCAGAAGAATCAGCATGGAGAAGTGACCATTAGATTTAGCTGTTAGTAGATCACTAGACTATAAGGGAAGTTTCAATAGTGTAAGTAGCAGAACAAGGATTGTAAAGAGAGACTAAGAGGAGCGTTGTGTCTGATAGTGAATTATAATGGAGTGGACCAAATGTTCCAGAAGTCTAGAGATAAATGGGAGATGAGGGTCTCTAGGTAGCAGTGCAGTTCTGGTCGAGGGGGTTTTTTGCTTTTTGTTTTTAAAAGTAATGGGTGTATGCTGGCGTGTTTGACAGAGGAGGGAAACACAAGATTTTAGTTAGGTGAGTGGTGACAGACTGGGAAAGGTACGTGAGGAGATGTTATGGAATAGGGTCACTAGTGCAGGTAGTATGGCGAGAAGATGCGAGAGCCTGGTGACTACTTCTGTGACTGGTTCAAAGACTGTGAGCTAGATGTAGAGCCGGAGGGAAGAGAATGTATGATATTAGGGGATTGGTAGAAATTTCCTGTCTGATACGGTCAATTTTTACTTTGAAGAAATTGGCAGAATGACAGTGCTGAGGTTGGTGGTTGGAGCTTGCACTCTTGGACTGAAGCTGGGATAAAAGTGTCAGTCGTTTAGGATTGTTGGATAGAGAAGTACTCTTGTTTGAAGAGGTGAAAGGCAGAGTTGTTTTTTTAAGCATAAACTTATATAATGGATGAATTCAGCCAAAAGGGATTTTCCCCACAGACATTTGGAGCACCTTTAGCACCGCTGTAGAACACTTGTTTGCAGCGTGTGCCAGGGTTGCCGCCATCTCTGCCAAGTTGTTCTGTGTAGGAGGTGCAGCTTCATCTAGGGCACTTTTGATATGAAAACATTATCATTAAACACTGCAGAGTCAGGACATGAGAGAAGAGATTGGGGTGAATGACGACTGCAAACTCTTCATAAGTTAATAGAATGTATCTTTCTACAACAGGGTGTTGTGAGTGGGGTGACAGTTCTTGACAGAAAATGAAAGAAGGTTGTGGTCAGAGATCAGGTGAGTGGAGTTAGAAAAATAAAGCACTGAGCAGAGCCAGGAGCAGATCCGGTCCAGTGTATTTTCATCTTCATGTGTAAAGGAGTTAGAAAGCTGCGAGTAGGTTATGGAGATGAAAGATGAGTGGGAGATTGGATCATCAGTTTAGATGTGGAAGTTCCCTCCATAGCGAGTGGGGATGTCACAGGCCGGGCTGTATTTGGCATTGATTCTGCCTTAGTCTGACTGATCAGTAGGGGGGGGTGTACCACTTAAAAGTGCCTAAGGGTATGTTCACACAGCTTCTTTATCAGGCAGATTCGCTCTGTAACCCGCCTGAAAAACGTGCTAAATATATGCTAAAAACAATGAACTCATACACTGCAAGATGACTCGGTGTTCAAATGTTCAGTCCTTTGTTTTTTTTAAACCATTTCGGGTTTCCTAACACATGAAGTGACTTGCAGAAGTTACCAGTCCATTATTACTAGTTTATTTAAAAAAAAAAAAAAAAAAAAAAAAAAAAATGGCTAAAAAATATCTGAAAAGTCAACAAGTTAATTCTGAACAAAATGACTGTGTCCTGAAGCGTCTCCTGTCTGAAAATCTATGCGTTCACAGATGTCAAAATCATGTGTACATATCCTGACAGTGAGCATAACATTCAGACAGCTGAATTTTTAGGCCTGCACACTGACCTTAATGTTTTTATATCAAGTCTGATAAATTAAACATTGTTACAACATCTACATGACTACATCACCACAACCACCATCAGTACAGCCATCAGTTGTAGTGTTGGGTCGGCCCAAATATAATTGTATCACATTAACCAACAACTCACAATAGTATGCAGATGCTTGGAGTGTTTACCAGCCAACGTCACACTGCAGACCATACTGGAACCACAGTACTGCTTGGTCCTCAGCAGGAGCTTTTTTAAACATTTTAAAGAGTAAGGCCGGCGTCACACTAGCGAGTTTTACGGATGTATGAGAGGTGCAGAAAATACGGATTGCATACGGTACAATGATTCTCTATGTCCCAGCTCCTATCTGCCGTATTTTTCTGATCCGCATTATACGGTCTTGTACGGCCGTAGAAAATCGCAGCATGCCGCGTTTGTCACCGTATTGCGCAAAAAAATGAAAATGAAAGTCTATGGGGCGAGAAAATTACGGATTACACACGGACCAGCAGTGTGACTTACGAGAAATACGCAGCAGTGTTCTATAGAAAAGCCGGTAATTCAATTGCCGGCTTTTTCTTTCTCCTTCCCAAACCCGACAGGATATGAGACATGATTACATACTACTGTATCCCCTTTTTTTTGGCATATTCCACACTACTAATGTTAGTAGTGTGTATGTGCAAAATTTGGGTGCTGTAGCTTGTAAAATAAAGGGTTAAATCGCGGAAAAAATTGGCGTGGGCTCCCGCGCAATTTTCTCCACCAGAGAGGTAAAGCCAGTGACTGAGGGCAGATATTAATAGCCAGGAGAGGGTCCATGGTTATTGGCCCCCCCGGCTACAAACATCTGCCCCCAGCCACCCCAGAAAAGGCACATCTGGAAGATGCAATAAAAACATCCCACAATGGATACTAATATATTAGATCTCCCACACATGCTCATAATCGTGTTTTCTACCAGAACGTTTAAGGAGATCACATGGCATATATAAGGACACTCCACCTACATATCACATAAACTCAGAAAAAAACGGAGTACAAGTCCACTTTAAGAAATATATAAATTACTTTTATTAATCGAAACAACATCCGATGTATAATAAAATCACATTAAACATCAAATATATAAACTGGACAGTGAGGAAAGCTAGGAAAAAACACTGAAAAAAGTCACTGCGATAGTATCCCCAAATTACCTCTGCTAATTTGGGCTTGTAAAGTGCTATTAGTGCATTGTCACGGCAGAGGGAGAAAACCCAGACTGGTCACTATATTAAATTTACAGGGATCCCCTTATAGAGTCTATTTCAAATTGGTACCATACTGTGCCTGGTTAGGTCCCTCTTAGGCTACGTTCACATTTGCGTTGTGTGCCGCAGCGTCGGCGACGCAACGCACAACGCAAACAAAAACGCAGCAAAACGCATGCACAACGCTGCGTTTTGCGACGCATGCGTCCTTTTTTTGGTTGATTTTGGACGCAGCAAAAATGCAACTTGCTGTGTCCTCTGCGCCCGGATGCGTGCGCCGCAGTGACGCATGCATCGCAAAACGCAAGTGCGACACATGTCCATGCGCCCCCATGTTAAATATAGGGGTGCATGATGCATGCGGCGATGCTGCGGCGCTGACCGCAAATGTGAACGTAGACTTACCCATTCTAGCAGAGACGCAGGGAATACCACCGGAGCCCCAACGCGCGTTTCGCGTCGGCTTCGTCAGGGGGCGGTGCAGTGCATTGAATTAGACTGGTTTTTATTGTATCCGGAGTCCGAATCCATGTGTCCCTAATTGCGGCGCATGTCGCATGCTGATCATGCCGGGAATTGCATCGCGTTCGGCGCCCAACATGGCGCCGCGGTCCACAGTCGCGTACATGTGACTCCATTGAACCGCAGACGTCACTAAAAAGGCGCCGCCCATGATGCCCCGAAGTACGGACCACAACGGACATGCGCACTAGGGAAAAAGCTGTCAGATACTTCCAGCGACAATACTGCAAAGATATCTACCCGTTATGGTTAGTGCTGTGTGGCGATCTGTTATATGCATACCTCAATACGCAGTATGCAATACCCCCAATAGATTGGCATGTGATAAACAAAATAATACAAACGTGTATTCATAAATAGAAAAAAAGGGGGGGGGAGGGGAAAGGGAAAAAGTGAGAACAGGAAAAATCAACTACAATTATAATAAAGTGAAAATAACAAGTGAAAGAAATGTATATAATACACATATGATAAATGTGATAAATATATATCCCACTATATATATTAATGTGTAATAAACCCCATAAAACCAGATCATAACAAACACCATATCCGGTAGTAAAATAAGTGCTCTTTATATATATTGCCAATCAGAGGGATTTCAGTTCTCCATAGACCACACAGCCCATAATGTCCGCGACCTAATGAAACGACTCCTAACAGAGATCGACGTCATATCTGGATCCAACATATTCACTCCGGACACCACAGAATATTTGCACAAATGCGATGGAAGGCAAGATCATGACTAAATGACAAAAATAGAAGGAAATTAATAACAACACAATACACAACACACAATTAAAAAGAACATATACAGAATTCAGGAGACACAAAATTATCATAAAAAGGAACTAAAGCTCAGACCCTCATTGAGCCCTAATGGAGCAATGGTGTTCAACAAAGTAATCCATCTACACTCACATTGTGCGAGACGGCGTTTCAGATCTCCTCCTCTGATGCCTGTATGTACCCTATCAATCCCCCAGATTTTTAAATGTTTGGGGTTACAATCATGATGTAAACGGAAATGCCTAGGTATTGGTTTTAAATTATCCACATCTTCCACCCCCCGAGCACCCATGATGTCCCGCACGTGTTCTCGTACACTAATTCGTAGTTCACGGGACGTTAATCCAACATATATTAGTTTGCACGTGCATACCGCGTAGTATACCACACCGGCCGTACTGCAAGTAATATGTTTCCTTATTTCAAAGTTTTTGCCATCTGATGAAGTGAAAGATGTGGATCTAACCAAATTCCTACATGCCATGCAGCTCCCGCACGGGAAAAATCCATTTTTCTGTTGTCCAACTCCAAAAATACTGGGAGTCTTGGCCACATAGTGGCTATGCACTAATATTCTGCCACCGATATACGTGGGTGAGATGTGTCTGAGGGATGTGATCACAAATCGCTATATAAACAATGGCGGACAGCGTTACTCACTAACTGTGCTCCTAGTCCTTATCAGCTACGCGTGGTGATCCGGAAGGATGATGCAGTGATAAATTCAACAGGTTTTATTTACAGTACCTTGGTGAGATGAGATGAGTGAGGACTGTAGGTTACAGCTGTTACAGAATCACCAGATAGAGATAATAGAAGCTTCAGGTTAGAGGTAACAAGAGAATCCTTTCTCCAGCTCTGCAGCACATGTGAGATCTAAGATGGCACAGAGTACAAAACAGGAAAAGAAGGAAGAAGATAGGAGGAGCTAAAGACAGAAAGGTGTTGTGGGAAAGTACCATAACATATTACAGTGTGATACAGCGCAATGGCCAGTAGATGGCAGCAAAGTACAACAAATACAATAAATGGTAGAACTGAGTATATTACCATTACATAAATGTCCATGTATGGCTGAAAGTCTATCTAAATAAACTGAACATCACACTCCCCGTCTGAAATCCTTGGATTTCACTATACCAGAAGTCTCAAATTGGGAGTGTTAACCAGAAGAGCATGGAGGGATACCTCAACCTGTAAGATAAAAACAATGTGGAGCGCCCCCACACCGCCGCAGGGCTGAGGGGTACCCGGAGCCGGGCCTCTGGGTCTCAGTCCTGGGGTTGTCACGGTGGCTAGACCCGGTCCGTGGCCCTGTCTGTCAGTGGGGGACGTCCGGTGCAATAAGTGGTGTTGTAACGGTGCAGTTGTGGGGTGCAGGTCGCGGTAAATAACGAGGACACCAGGTTGCAGTCTCTTTACCTCTTTACTGGAGATCTCTGAGTCCTCAGTCCAGAATACGGCTCACCAGGCTACGCAAGTCCGGCCGGTCCAATGACACTTCCAGAGTTCTCTTCACAGGAGGAAATCTGTGCCTTCCCCCTAGCGCTATGTGTTGTAGTCCTTCCCTGCTGTGCTTACGGAAAGTACCCCACAACTGTTGTGTCTGTTTCTGATGTTCCCTCACAACTCGATTAGATGATGTTCTGCTAATCCTCCGTCCCTCCCTGAGGTTCGGGTAGGAACGGCACCCGTTTGACGGGTAGGCCTGGAGTTCTTCCGGGACCCTAGAGACGCCCCTCTCCCGCAATTGCTTCCCAAGACTTCATAGGTGATATGTGTTAGACAGCCCGCCTTAAACTGACTGTCCTGCCGCTGTTTAGAGTATTGCTTGAAGCTGAATGTTATAATACTCCCTCGGCGTTCCGGCCACCGGTAGTGCGCCCCAGTAGGGTGTTGCTCCGGTCTTACAGCACGACCCCTACTGGAATTCTCCTATCGCTTGATCTCGTTTCTCACTCAGCACAATCTATCTCGCTTCTAGTCCTTTCTTGGATCCCGCCGCTTCCCGGAGCTGGCGCGGACCCGTTACGTTCTTTTCAATGCCAAGCCTCTGTCAGGATCCCACCCCTGACAGAGACCCTACTGTCTCTTCCTCCACAACACCCTCTGCCACTAGGTGTTGCTTCATCCAATCCAGTCAGCTTTCTCATCTAACTTCCTGCCTGACCCCCAGTTTACCCACTATGGTGGGGAGTGGCCTAATGAATAGAACCCTTAGCTCCCCCCGGAGGCCCGGCTGTGAAATGTATTGGTGTCTGTGATACCTGATCAGATGAACTCCTTCAGTGCCATCGGACGCACCATAGCTCCCCATAGTGGCGGAGCCACAGTACTGCAACAACCAGGACTCTGGGGCGCTGCAAATGCATGCAATGCAACAATAACATATTGTATAACTAGATAGACAAATGTCTATAACGAGTTCCTGAAGTAATCCAACGGATAACCCATCTTCGGATTGGAGAAGCCGCGCTAGGCCAAACTGTCTCCAACCCATTTGTAATCCAAAGGTTGAAGTTCTTTGAAAGAGTTCCTACTGACTGGATGGATAATCAATCCTCAACTGGTATGAGTAAGATAATCTCTGATATAGGCCTAATGAAAGATTTGGGGTCACCTTGCTTAGTAACTGTCACTTCTACCTTACGTACCTTGCCATCATCACTTGGAAAGGTTTTAGATACAAGTCCCATAGGCCATGCGTTTCTTTCCTCCTTCTGGTCTTTCATGAGGATAAAATCTCCTACTTGTAAATTTGGCTTTACTTGTTGCCATTTTCTTCGTTTTTGGAGAAGTGTCAGGTACTCCCTCTTCCATCTATTCCAGAAACAATCAGCCAGATGTTGCACATATTTCCACCGTCTCTGATATTTGTTACCGGACACAGAGTCTTCAGGCGGGTTAGGAACAGTTCCAAGTTTCTGGGTGAGGAGAGTTGCCGGAGTGAGAATTGTAGGAGATTCTGGATCCGTAGATATGGGTACAAGAGGTCTTGAGTTTACTATAGCAGAGACTTCTGCTAAGAAAGTGGTCAAAGTCTCGTGAGTGAGTCTTGAAAGATTTGAGTCATTCAGCATAGATTCCAGTATCCGACGAGTAATGCCTATCATTCTTTCCCATGATCCGCCCATATGGGAAGCATGAGGAGGATTGAAGACCCAGGAACAGCCATTGGTTGTCAAGAAGTCCTGGTGTTGAATTCAGCTGTAGTTCTCGACAGGCACCTACAAAGTTTGTTCCACAATCAGATCTTAGTTGTTTTACTGGTCCTCTGATGGAGAAGAATCGTCTTAGGGCATTAATGAAACTGGAGGAATCCATGGACTCTATCACTTCTATGTGTATTGCTCGTACACTCATGCACGTGAACAACACTGCCCAACGTTTACTTTCCACATGCCCGCCTCTGGTCCGACGTGCAGCGACTGCCCATGGGCCAAAAACGTCCAAGCCAACATAGGTAAATGGAGGCTCTGTGCTTGTCCTATCAGCAGGCAAATCAGACATCTGTTGTTGTTGCAGTTTTCCTCTTGTCTTACGACACTGAACGCAATTATGAATTAAATGGGAAACCTGTCTCTTTGCTCCCACAATCCAGAAGCCTGCAGCTCTTAAGGCTCCTTCAGTGAAGTGTCTGCCTTCATGTTTGATTTTTTCATGGTAATGTCGTATTAGTAGAGTGGTGATATGATGATGACCAGGAACAATTAGAGGATTCCTTTCTGCCTCATCCAATTTAGCTTTGTTTAAATAACCACCAACTCTCAATAAACACCTCTGGTCTATTACTGGGTTTAGGTTGACAATGGGGCTGTTTTTAGGAACGTCTTGTTTTTTACGTATACAATCCAGTTCCTTGTGAAAAACATTGTGCTGCACATTGCGTATCACAATGAGTTCACTCAGAGCAATGTCTTCTGCAGAGAGAGGCTTATGGCAGATATGCCAACCGTGACAATCAGTGTTACTGTCCTTATTGCGATAGCATTGTACAACGTGTACTAACCTTGCAATGGCACGAACCAGCCTCGTCCATCTTGAGAAGCGATCAAAACGCCGACAGTCCAAGCCAACCTTCTCCTTGAATTTGGTGATGAAGGTGCTGACATCAGGACGGATCTCTGGGTCGACATCTGGATCCTGAAGGCTGAAGCGGTCTTCGACGGCAGTCTCTTTGCACTGTTCGTGAAGGAACTCTGGTCCTGTCAACCAAGAAGAGCTTGCGAAGGCACCAATAGACACTGGTCTAGTAGCAAGGTCCGCAGGGTTAAGATGGGATGGGACATGCTGCCATTGCTGGGGTTTGGAGGATTTCCTGATCCTTTCCACGCGGTTACTGACATAGACGTAGAAGCGTTTCGTCTGGTTGTATATGTAGCCCAGAACTACCTTACTGTCTGTGTAGAATTTTGTGTCATCCACGTGAATATCTAGTTCGCTCTGTATGAAGTCTGCAATCTCTATGGCTAGTACAGCCCCGCAGAGCTCGTCTGGGTATGGTGTGCTCGGGTTTAGGAGCCAGTTTAGCCTTTCCAAACAGAAATCCAACATGGGCTTCATTATTGGAGTCTACAACCTTCAAGTAAGCGACAGCGGCAATAGCTTCAGTGGAGGCATCAGCGAATACATGAATCTCTTTCCTTTGACTCGTAGTTAGGGATGCCAGAGTGTAACAACGTGGTATGTGGATCTTATCCAAGGCGCAAATAGATTCTCTCCACGACTTCCATTTTAGTTGTTTGTCCGCAGGGAGTGGTATATCCCAGTCCTTAATGCACTCTGAGAGTTGTCTCAGCAGGAGCTTGCCTTGTATAGTCAGGGGTGCGACAAACCCAAGTGGATCATATAGACTGTTCACCACTGACAGAACCCCACGCTTAGTAAATGGTTTTTCTGCACCATTAACCTGAAAGCTGAAGGAGTCCTTTAGCAAATTCCACCTCAGGCCTAGGCTTCTCTGTACTGGTGGATTGTCTGAGCCTAGGTTCAAGTCCCTAAATTCTGCGGCATGATCATTAGGGTGAAAGGCCTTCATGACAACAGCACTATTGGAGGCAATTTTATGCAATCTTAAATGAGCTTTAGAAAGCATACCTTGTGTCCGTTTGAGCAGATCTATGGCTTCCTCCGCGGTAGGCAGGGATTTAAGACCGTCGTCCACGTAGAAGTCCTTTTCAACGGACTGTTGGGCATCCTTCCCGAACTCTGCAGCACCATCGGAGGCGGTCCTACGTAGTCCGTACGTAGCGACTGCAGGAGAAGGACTGTTTCCGAAAACGTGCACCTTCATGCGGTATTCGATCATTTCCTTGTTGGTGTCGTTGTCTCGGTGCCATAGAAAACGGAGATAATTTCTGTGATCTTGTTGCACGATGAAACAATGGAACATTTGTTCGATGTCCGTGGTAATGGCGACAGGTTCCTTTCTGAATCTCATGAGCACTCCCACCAGGTTATTAGTCAGGTTCGGACCAGTGAGGAGAACGTCATTCAGAGATACGCCGTCATGTTTGGCGCTTGAATCGAACACCACTCTGATTTGTTTCGGCTTTCTTGGATGATACACTCCAAAGGAAGGTAGATACCAGCATTCTTCATCAGCTTGCAATGGTGGAGCTGGCTCTGCGTGATCATTGCGAAATATCTTGTCCATAAAAGCTATGAAATGTTCCTTCATTTCAGGCTTGTTCTTTAATGTTCTCTGCAGTGAGATGAATCTAGATAAGGCCTGTTCTCTGTTAGGAAGCCTGGTCCTTGAAGCCTTGAAGGGTAAGGGAGCAACCCAGCGGTCAGATTCGTTTTTGAAGAATCCACTGTCCATGATTTTAAGAAACTCCTTGTCTTCTATGGATAAGGCGACTTTGTTATCATCTTTTGTTGTGTGAAACACTGTTCTCCCTAAGTCATCACCGTAGGGAGTGGGAATGATGTCAGGCTCCTGGATGCAATCAGAGAACCTTTCTTTCACTTCGTAGTGATGAAGGCATGGCTTAAAGTGAGTTGCGCGACCATTTTGGAGCACATACGTTTTACAGGCGTTGACTTCGGATGCCTTATGACTCCTATCCAGACATACATCGCCCACGATTACCCAGCCTAGGTCGAGTCTTTGGGCGTATGGAGCATCATCTGGGCCGTTGCATTGTTGGCGTACCTTGTGGACCTTCAGAATGTCCCTTCCGAGTAGGATTAGAATATCAGCATTCATGTCCAGAGGAGGAATTTCATTAGTCAGGTGCCTCAAGTGGCGATGATGAAGTGCGGCTTCCGGAGTGGGAATCTCCTCCCTGTTATCAGGTATCTGGTCACATTCAATTATGGTTGGCAAGGGTATATGCACGTTTCCCTTGATTGAAGAGACTATGTACCCAGAGGCTCTCCTGCCAGAAGTCTCAATACGACCAGAGCAGGTGTTGAGGGTGTATGGAGTCGTTTGTCCCTTTATGTTGAAGATCTCAAAGAATTTGGGCCTTGCTAGAGATCGGTTACTTTGCTCATCTATTATGGCATACATTTTAGAGGCCTTGTCGGGTTGTCCTTCTGGATAGACCTTAACCAGACATACCTTGGCACAGCATTTAGGAACAATCCCTTCTCCACATACCTCAGTACATGAGGAGGAAACAGCAGTTGCAGTTGGGTCAGGGACTTGTGGCTCCCCGCCATGCTTTTGAGCAGGGTTGTATGCTGCAGAAGGTTGTGAGTTGTGTGGAGCTGGCGTGGGATGCATGGCTGTGACGTGTTTATCACTGCTGCATTCAGTGAACTTAATGGCGGCCTTACAGTCCTTAGCGAGGTGGTCTGAGGAGGTGCAACACTTATAACATATCCCTAGCTCCTAGAGGGTGTCTTTACGCTCCTGCAGAGTTCTTGCTCTGAATCCATGGCATTCTTTAAGTGGGTGAGGCCTTTTGTGGATAGGGCACATACGGTTACTGTCCATGACTTTAGGAGCAACATTATTTGTTTTAGTGAAGGCAGGTGTAGTAAGTGGAACGTCAGTCTTTCTCACAGATACTGTGTTCCTTGAATCTCTACGTTTGGCAATGTTATCATACCTTGTAGATGATGATGATGCTGGTGGAGTAGGCTCAGTGAAGTCGAAGCTGGGATCATTCTTCTTCCGAGCTTGGTCACTGATGAACCTGGAAAAATATGAAAAGGGGGGAAAGGACACATCATACTGCCTTTTATACCATGAGCCGTGGTCTGCCCATTTATCCTGCATGCCGTGTGGCAACTTGGACACTATTGGATTAACGCCATGAGCAGTATCTAGGTAGCTCAGTCCTGAAAGACGTGGGTCTAATTTTGCCAATTCTATTTCTTTTAGCAGGTCGCTCAAATCTTGAAGTTTTCTATTGTCCTTGTTAGTTATCTTTGGGAAGGTTTGCAGTCTTTTAAATAAGGAACTTTCTATTGCTTCTGAGCTGCCGTAGGTTTGTTCCAGTCTCCCCCAGGCTGCAATAAGACCTGCATCTGAATAGTCCACATGAACTGCCCTTATTGTCTTTATGCGCTCTGCTGATTCAGGGCCTAACCAGTTAACAAGCAAATCCAGTTGTTCCTTGCCTGTGAGATTAAGGTCTTGGATCACTGCTTGGAAGGTGGATTTCCAGGCTCTATAATTCTCAGCACGATCATCAAACTTTGAGAGACTAATGTTTATTAACTCCTGGCGAATCATGTATCTGGCGAAGTCAGACATGTCCGATCTCCCGGTCATTGTTGCAGGATGAACTTGTGGTATCCGTAGGGAATGTAAGTTCTCTGACTTATATGACTGCGACAAATCAGGATGAAATGATGTGGCATAAGGGTTAAACTGCGGTTTAGTCTCTAAAGGTTCTGTTGGCTGTTGCCTAAAGTGTGGGTTAGTGCTGGAAGTTACCTTGTCGGCAGTAGGTGGCGACATTTTTTGACTTGCGGGCACATCCGTCTTAGAAACTGGAGGTGGCGCTGGTGCAGATGTTGAATGTCTTAGCACGTAGTCAGTAGTGCGATCAGCTGCGTCCTCCATTTCTTCTGGAATAAGACAGTCCGAATTATCATCTTGTCCCAGTGCTTGTTCAAGGACCTTCAGTTTAACAAGGGCTGTTGCTTCTTCCCTTTCTGCTTGGAGTATTTTTAATTTCCTTTGAGCTTCCACTTCCACTTCAGCCTCCCTCTTAGCAAAGGAGCTTTTTACTCTAGCTTCTTCTGCAGCCGCACGGATCTCCAGTAGCTTGTTGGACAATGTTGACTTCCTGGAGTGAGATGATCTGGAAGACCGAGCTGTGATTTTGGTCGATGTTGTGCGATGTGACCTAACCTCTTGGAGGTGAGCGATGCGGAGTTCTGCTTTATCCTGAGCATCTCGGACTAATGAGGTCTTTTCTTGGAGAAGAGTTTCCCTTTCAGTTAGTTCTGCTGGGGCATCTTCCATGTCACAGTTACTCAGGAATGTGATGTACTTTACAGACAGTCTCTGGTAGCGATCATAGGCGGCAGATAAACTCTTCAATGTGGCGGTTAAACCTGCGGCGTCACTGTGATAGCGTGCAAGAGCTGCTAAATAGTGATCCACTCTGCCTCATAAATGTTCTAGGTTATCATGGAACTCGTCTCTAGTAGTCTCAAAGTTCTCTCTGGCCTTTTGTGTCGGCTTGGTTACACGTCTGGGTCGTACGTCCTGCTCTGCAGTAAGTGTGGACTCTGCTCCTGCAGCATCTATGGTGTCGGGAACCTGATGTGCTTCGCTTGCAGATGGGTCCACGGTGCCCTTTGTGGACATGTTTTAGCTAAGATGGCGGACGGTTAAGACTTGCTAGCAGACAATGCATATGCACACAGACACTGTAGACTTAGGTCTCTTGTTACTATTCTGCCACCGATATACGTGGGTGAGATGCGTCTGAGGGATGTGATCACAAATCGCTATATAAACAATGGCGGACAGCGTTACTCACTAACTGTGCTCCTAGTCCTTATCAGCTACGCTTGGTGATCCGGAAGGATGATGCAGTGATAAATTCAACAGGTTTTATTTACAGTACCTTGGTGAGATGAGATGAGAGTGAGGACTGTAGGTTACAGCTGTTACAGAATCACCAGATAGAGATAATAGAAGCTTCAGGTTAGAGGTAACAAGAGAATCCTTTCTCCAGCTCTGCAGCACATGTGAGATCTAAGATGGCACAGAGTACAAAACAGGAAAAGAAGGAAGAAGATAGGAGGAGCTAAAGACAGAAAGGTGTTGTGGGAAAGTACCATAACATATTACAGTGTGATACAGCGCAATGGCCAGTAGATGGCAGCAAAGTACAACAAATACAATAAATGGTAGAACTGAGTATATTACCATTACATAAATGTCCATGTATGGCTGAAAGTCTATCTAAATAAACTGAACAGCACAACTAAAATATCCCGTATATTGGCACTTCTCCGTGCTGTCATTAAAGGCTGCTCTGATAGGCATTTCCGTAACACTGGGTCAGTTAATAAAACCGACCAGTGTTTCTTCATGATGGATCGCATAAGATCCCATTTGTGATTGTATGTGGATACAAATCTAGGTTGACCGTCCCACTCTTTTCTCTTTTTGTTCCCATTTTTTCCACCAGCCAATAGTTCATCTTTTAGTTTTTTTGGCTCTTACATATCCCTTCCTAATGGAGCGACCACTATACCCTCTTTGTCTAAATCGCTCCCCAAGGTCCACAGCCTGCCTCTCAAATGAGAAATCTGAGGTGCAAATCCTTCGAGCCCGAAGGAACTGCCCCACGGGGATGGCTCTTATCGTGGAGGGTGGATGCGACGATGTGGAGTGCAAGAGGGCATTGACCGCGGTTTTCTTTCTGTACATATCCGTATAAATGAGGCCATTTTCTTGCACTTTTAACGCGATATCGAGAAAGGAAATTTCACTTTGATACATATAGGTGAGTCTGATATTGGAATCGTTGTGATTCAAGCCCACCATAAAATCTTGCAACTCAAAGACAGGGCCATGCCAGATGAACAGAACATCGTCGATATAACGATACCAACCGAGGATTTGGGGGGCGGCCTGTGCCCCGCCACAAAAAACGTCTCTCTCCCAAAAGCCCAAAAATAAATTAGCATACGAAGGTGCACAGGCCGCCCCCATCGCAGTGCCCTGTCTCTGAAGAAAATAACGATCTTTGAAAACAAAAAAATTGTGGGTTAAAATAAAATCCAAAAGTTCCAATATCAGCTCACGCAAATCCGGCTCCAAACTGCTTGCCTCAAGAAAAAACCTGGTCGCCCTCATGCCATCCACATGCCGAATACTAGTGTATAAAGATTCGACATCCACTGTGACCAGCAGCATATCTCTCTCCACGACAAGGCCATCAACCCGTTTCAAGAAGTCCGTAGTGTCCCTGACATAGGAGGGCAACGTCTCAACCTGTGGACGAAGGTAGTGTTCAATGAATTTACATGTCATATCACAAAGCCCCCCTATGCCAGAGACAATCGAACGCCCTGGTGGAGAGACAGGATCTTTGTGGACCTTGGTGAGGAGATAGAAGGTGGGTACTACTGGGTTCAGTGGAAGTAGTCCCCCCCAAGACCTTTTTGGTTATTATCCCCCTTTCAAAAGCCAACTCCAAAATAGTCTGAAGCTGGCTCTGGAATTTAGACAGGGGTTTTTATGCTAATTGGGTGTATGTCTCTTTATTTCTAAGCTGTCTAAAAGCTTCCTTTTCGTACCTCTCCACAGGCCAGATGACGACATTTCCCCCCTTGTCTGCAGGTTTTATAACTACATCATCCCACCTCTTAATTTCATACAGAGCTTGTCTCTGCTCCTTACTCAGGTTGTCTCTTTTTTTGTAGTTATTAATCCTTTTAAAATCTTCTGTCACCAATTTAGTGAAGATTTCAACCTGAGGGCACAAGGACAAGGAGGGAAAGGTGGTACAACTGGCTGCAATATTGGGTGGAGAGGTACTTACCCGAGTTAGATTGGACTCCTGCTCCAATTCTTCCAAATTTTGTAAGGCCTCTAATTCGACTGGATCCATAGTCTCCAACGAAGGGGAAGACCGTAGATGTAGTTTTTTAAGGACGACCTTCCGTGAAAACAGTTGGAGATCTTTTAAGGCTACAAAAAAAATCAAAATTATTAGAAGGAGAAAAAGATAAACCCAGCTCCAATACCTCTTTTTGTGGTCCAGAGAGATCATGTGCAGACAGATTAATTACCTCCAAATTGCTGGATTTTGATTTTTTATCCGCATGAGGTGAAGTAGTAATCTTCCGCTTGTTGTTGGACCTTCCATTTCTCCAATCATTAGTTCTCACATGATCTCTTATTCCAAAAGGATTTTGAGCTATCCAAACTCGATGTTCTCTCCTCAGCTGAAGACACTGATGACACAGATGTGGAGCGACTCCTTGGGACATTTTTATTGTATAGGGTGCGTTTCTGCCACCTATATACCCGATCCTGTTGTTGATCACCCAGATCACGTTGATATTTTTTTGTTTTATTCTGGACCAGTTCTGTCTCCCATTTTTTCAGGGCTAAATCAATTTCATTTTTAAATTTTACCACCATTTCTCCCGTAAGGCATTTATTTAGTTCATCCTGAATTCTCTTAAGCTCCACATCTAATTCAATCAGCTGTTTCTCATTAGATTTAGATAAAAGTTCCATGAATTTTTTTGAGCATAGAGATGCGGCGTCTTCCCATTGTTTAATGAAATCAGAGTCATTCACAGCAAAAGAGGGAAATACTTGAACTCTTAGGCCTCTAGGGATGAGACCACAACTCAAATATCGTTCTAGAAACGCTCTATTCCACCATAGACGAGTACGTCACTGTCCAGTTTATATATATATATATATATATATATATATATATATATATATATATATATATATATATATATATATATTTGATGTTTAATGTGATTTTATTATACATCGGATGTTTTTTCGATTAATAAAAGTAATTTATATATTTCTTAAAGTGGACTTGTACTCCGTTTTTTTCTGAGTTTATGTGATATGTAGGTGGAGTGTCCTTATATATGCCATGTGATCTCCTTAAACGTTCTGGTAGAAAACACATGATTATGAGCATGTGTGGGAGATCTAATATATTAGTATCCATTGTGGGATGTTTTTATTGTATCTGCTTCTATGTTTTCATAGCAACCACTGTGGAACAAATGGACTTTCTTGAACGCGAAAAAGCGTGGCTCACTCAGCTGGATAGTGTTCAGTGAGGGATCTGGGAGCACTGCTAATTTTAAATCTGGAGACATAAGTATCTTGACATCTAAATATAAGGAACTACTAAATAGACGTACTTGTCTATGGTGGAATAGAGCGTTTCTAGAACGATATTTGAGTTGTGGTCTCATCCCTAGAGGCCTAAGGCCATGTGCACACGTTAAGTTTTTTTCGCGTTTTTTCGCTATAAAAACGTGATAAAAACGCGAAAAAAACGCTTACATATGCCTCCTATTATTTTAAGTGTATTCCGCATTTTTTGTGCAAATGTAGCCTTTTTTTCCGCGAAAAAATCGCATCGCGGAAAAAAAAGCAACATGTTCATTAAAATGCGGAATTGCAGGGGATTCCGCACACCTAGGGGTCCATTGATCTGCTTACTTCCCGCACGGGGCTGTGCCCACGATGCGGGAAGTAAGCAGATTATGTGCGGTTGGTACCCAGGGTGGAGGAGAGGAGACTCTCCTCCACGCACTGGGCACCATATAAGTGGTCAAAAAATAAGAATTAAAATAAAAAATAGTCCTATACTCAGCCTCGATGTCTTCCCGCCTCCACTGCATGCTGTCGATTCGGTTCCTGTAGCTGGTGTGCGGTGAAAGACCTGCCGATGACGTCACTGTCCTGTGATTGGTCGTGAGCGGTCATGTGACCGCTCACGTGACTGTGACGTCACGGAAGGTCCTGTGCGCACAGACCAGCTATAGGAAGAGGAACAGACGCCGCTGAGGAGATGTCTGGGTGAGTATAAGCATTTTTTTATTTTTTTTATTATTTTTAAACATTCTATCTTTTACTATAGATGCTGCAAAAGCTGCATCTATAGTAAAAAGTTGGTCACACTTGTCAAACGCTATGTTTGACAAGTGTGACCAACCTGTCAGTCAGTTTTCCAAGCGATGCTACAGATCGCTTGGAAAAGTTTAGCATTCTGCAAGCTAATTACGCTTGCAGAATGCTAAAAAAACGTGAAAAAAACGGAAAAAAAACGCAAAAAAAAAATATGCGGATTTCTTGCAGAAAATTTCCGGTTTTCTTCAGGAAATTTCTGCAAGAAATCCTGAACGTGTGCACCCTAAGAGTTCAAGTATTTCCCTCTTTTGCTGTGAATGACTCTGATTTCATTAAACAATGGGAAGACGCCGCATCTCTATGCTCAAAAAAATTCATGGAACTTTTATCTAAATCTAATGAGAAACAGCTGATTGAATTAGATGTGGAGCTTAAGAGAATTCAGGATGAACTAAATAAATGCCTTACGGGAGAAATGGTGGTAAAATTTAAAAATGAAATTGATTTAGCCCTGAAAAAATGGGAGACAGAACTGGTCCAGAATAAAACAAAAAAATATCAACGTGATCTGGGTGATCAACAACAGGATCGGGTATATAGGTGGCAGAAACGCACCCTATACAATAAAAATGTCCCAAGGAGTCGCTCCACATCTGTGTCATCAGTGTCTTCAGCTGAGGAGAGAACATCGAGTTTGGATAGCTCAAAATCCTTTTGGAATAAGAGAGATCATGTGAGAACTAATGATTGGAGAAATGGAAGGTCCAACAACAAGCGGAAGATTACTACTTCACCTCATGCGGATAAAAAATCAAAATCCAGCAATTTGGAGGTAATTAATCTGTCTTCACATGATCCCTCTGGACCACAAAAAGAGGTATTGGAGCTGGGTTTATCGTTTTCTCCTTCTAATAATTTTGATTTTTTTTTTGTAGCCTTAAAAGATCTCCAACTGTTTTCACGGAAGGTCGTCCTTAAAAAACTACATCTACGGTCTTCCCCTTCGTTGGAGACTATGGATCCAGTCGAATTAGAGGCCTTACAAAATTTGGAAGAATTGGAGCAGGAGTCCAATCTAACTCAGGTAAGTACCTCTCCACCCAATATTGCAGCCAGTTGTACCACCTTTCCCTCCTTGTCCTTGTGCCCTCAGGTTGAAATCTTCACTAAATTGGTGACAGAAGATTTTAAAAGGATTAATAACTACAAAAAAAGAGACAACCTGAGTAAGGAGCAGAGACAAGCTCTGTATGAAATTAAGAGGTGGGATGATGTAGTTATAAAACCTGCAGACAAGGGGGGAAATGTCATCATCTGGCCTGTGGAGAGGTACGAAAAGGAAGCTTTTAGACAGCTTAGAAATAAAGAGACATACACCCAATTAGCACAAAATCCCCTGTCTAAATTCCAGAGCCAGCTTCAGACTATTGTGGAGTTGGCTTTTGAAAGGGGGATAATAACCAAAAAGGTCTTGGGGGGACTACTTCCACTGAACCCAGTAGTACCCACCTTCTATCTCCTCCCCAAGGTCCACAAAGATCCTGTCTCTCCACCAGGGCGTCCGATTGTCTCTGGCATAGGGGGGCTTTGTGATATGACATGTAAATTCATTGAACACTACCTTCGTCCACAGGTTGAGACGTTGCCCTCCTATGTCAGGGACACTACAGACGTCTTGAAACGGGTTGATGGCCTTGTCGTGGAGAGAGATATGCTGCTGGTCACAGCGGATGTCGAATCTTTATACACTAGTATTCGGCATGTGGATGGCATGAGGGCGACCAGGTTTTTTCTTGAGGCAAGCAATTTGGAGCCGGATTTGCGTGAGCTGATATTGGAACTTTTGGATTTTATTTTAACCCACAATTTTTTTGTTTTCAAAGATCGTTATTTTCTTCAGAGACAGGGCACTGCGATAGGGGCGGCCTGTGCGCCTTCGTATGCTAATTTATTTTTGGGCTTTTGGGAGAGAGACGTTTTTTGTGGCGGGGCACAGGCCGCCCCCCAAATCCTCGGTTGGTATCGTTATATCGACGATGTTCTGTTCATCTGGCATGGCCCTGTCTCTGAGTTGCAAGATTTTATGGTGGGCTTGAATCACAACGATTCCAATATCAGACTCACCTATATGTATCAAAGTGAAATTTCCTTTCTCGATATCGCGTTAAAAGTGCAAGAAAATGGCCTCATTTATACGGATATGTACAGAAAGGAAACCGCGGTCAATGCCCTCTTGCACTCCACATCATCGCATCCACCCTCCATGATAAGAGCCATCCCCATGGGGCAGTTCCTTCGGGCTCGAAGGATTTGCACCTCAGATTTCTCATTTGAGAGGCAGGCTGTGGACCTTGGGGAGCGATTTAGACAAAGAGGGTATAGTGGTCGCTCCATTAGGAAGGGATATGTAAGAGCCAAAAAAACTAAAAGATGAACTATTGGCTGGTGGAAAAAATGGGAACAAAAAGAGAAAAGAGTGGGACGGTCAACCTAGATTTGTATCCACATACAATCACAAATGGGATCTTATGCGATCCATCATGAAGAAACACTGGTCGGTTTTATTAACTGACCCAGTGTTACGGAAATGCCTATCAGAGCAGCCTTTAATGACAGCACGGAGAAGTGCCAATATACGGGATATTTTAGTGCATAGGCACTATGTGGCCAAGACTCCCAGTATTTTTGGAGTTGGACAACAGAAAAATGGATTTTTCCCGTGCGGGAGCTGCATGGCATGTAGGAATTTGGTTAGATCCACATCTTTCACTTCATCAGATGGCAAAAACTTTGAAATAAGGAAACATATTACTTGCAGTACGGCCGGTGTGGTATACTACGCGGTATGCACGTGCAAACTAATATATGTTGGATTAACGTCCCGTGAACTACGAATTCGTGTACGAGAACACGTGCGGGACATCATGGGTGCTCGGGTGGAAGATGTGGATAATTTAAAACCAATACCTAGGCATTTCCGTTTACATCATGATTGTAACCCCAAACATTTAAAAATCTGGGGGATTGATAGGGTACATACAGGCATCAGAGGAGGAGATCTGAAACGCCGTCTCGCACAATGTGAGTGTAGATGGATTACTTTGTTGAACACCATTGCTCCATTAGGGCTCAATGAGAGTCTGAGCTTTAGTTCCTATTTATGATAATTTTGTGTCTCCTGAATTCTGTATATGTTCTTTTTAATTGTGTGTTGTGTTGTTATTAATTTCCTTCTATTTTTGTCATTTAGTCATGATCTTGCCTTCCATCGCATTTGTGCAAATATTCTGTGGTGTCCGGAGTGAATATGTTGGATCCAGATATGACGTCGATCTCTGTTAGGAGTCGTTTCATTAGGTCGCGGACATTATGGGCTGTGTGGTCTATGGAGAACTGAAATCCCTCTGATTGGCAATATATATATGAGCACTTATTTTACTACCGGATATGGTGTTTGTTATGATCTGGTTTTATGGGGTTTATTACACATTAATATATATAGTGGGATATATATTTATCACATTTATCATATGTGTATTATATACATTTCTTTCACTTTATTATAATTGTAGTTGATTTTTCCTGTTCTCACTTTTTCCCTTTCCCCTCCCCCCCCCTTTTTTCTATTTATGAATACACGTTTGTATTATTTTGTTTATCACATGCCAATCTATTGGGGGTATTGCATACTGCGTATTGAGGTATGCATATAACAGATCGCCACACAGCACTAACCATAACGGGTAGATATCTTTGCAGTATTGTCGCTGGAAGTATCTGACAGCTTTTTCCCTAGTGCGCATGTCCGTTGTGGTCCGTACTTCGGGGCATCATGGGCGGCGCCTTTTTAGTGACGTCTGCGGTTCAGTGGAGTCACATGTACGCGACTGCAATTCCCGGCGTGATCAGCATGCAACATGCGCCGCAATTAGGGACACATGGATTCGGACTCCGGATACAATAAAAACCAGTCTAATTCAATGCACTGCACCGCCCCCTGATGAAGCCGATGCGAATTGCGCGTTGGGGCTCCGGTGGTATTCCCTGCGTCTCTGCTAGAATGGGTAAGAGGGACCTAACCAGGCACAGTATGGTACCAATTTGAAATAGACTCTATAAGGGGATCCCTGTAAATTTAATATAGTGACCAGTCTGGGTTTTCTCCCTCTGCCGTGACAATGCACTAATAGCACTTTACAAGCCCAAATTAGCAGAGGTAATTTGGGGATACTATCGCAGTGACTTTTTTCAGTGTTTTTTCCTAGCTTTCCTCACTGTCCAGTTTATATATTTGATGTTTAATGTGATTTTATTATACATCGGATGTTTCGATTAATAAAAGTAATTTATATATTTCTTAAAGTGGACTTGAACTCCGTTTTTTTCTGAGTTTATGTGACATCTGGAAGATGCGCCTATTCTAGCACTTGGCCACTCTCTTCCCACTCCCGTGTAGCGGTGGGATATGGGATAATGAAGGGTTAATGTCACCTTGCTATTGTAAGGTGACATTAAGCCAGATTAATAATGGAGAGGCGTCAATTATGACACCTATCCATTATTAATCCAATAGTACGAAACGGTTAATAAAACACACACACATTATTTAAACGTATTTTAATGAAATAAAGACACATGTTGTAATATTTTATTATACTGGTAATCCACCTGAAGACCCTCTTTCTGTAAAAAAGGTAAAAAAAAAAATCTTCCAGATGTGCCTTTTCTGGGGTGGCTGGGGGCAGATGTTTGTAGCCAGGGGGGGCAATAACCATGGACCCTCTCTAGGCTATTAATATCTGCCCTCAGTCACTGGCTTTACCACTCTGGCGGAGAAAATTGCACGGGAGCCCACGCCAATTTTTTCCGCGATTTAACCCTTTATTTTACAAGCTACAGCGCGCAAATTTTGCACATACACACTACTAACATTAGTAGTGTGGAATATGCAAAAAAAGGATATGAGATGGTTTACTGTATGTAATCATGTCTCATATCCTGTCGGGTTTGTGAAGGAGAAAGAAAAAGCCGGCAATTGAATTACCAGCTCTCCACATATCTTGCGCTGAAATAAAAATATATATATAATACACACACACACACACACACACACACACACACACACACACACACACACACACACACACACACACACACACACATATATTTAACGAACATTTGAGCACAAAAATCCATTAGATGTCGGTTTTGCAAGCCTGCAAGAAAATATCGCAGTACGGATGCACTGCGGATTACATACGGAGGATGCCATGCGCAAAATACGCTGCCACACCCTGCCTACGGATGACATACGGATCACTATTTTGGGAACATTTCTGCGTATTACGGCCGCAAAATACGGACCGTATTTACATACGCTGAGTATGACGCGGGCCTAACTTTAACTTAACTTTTGGCAGATATCTTGGATGGGTTGGGTCCATTCATTCTCATCAGATTGGTATGAGTCTGAAGTGGGCTCAGTGTGGAGAAGGCGCATCATGGGGTGGGACCGGAGACCAGCACTAATTGCCCAAAGGACCTCTTAGAAACGCAAAGTTCAATAGACAGGATTACGAATTTCTACTCACTGCATCCACTCGGTGCTCTGCATTCTCCTGAGCTGTGGTCTTCTAGGAGGTCTTTGTTTAGCGACTGGTATGGGGCCTCAGAACTGGGTGACCCACTGATCTGCTCAGAATGTGTGTAAAACCATAAAAGTATCCCAAAAGTTTAGATACTCCTTTAAAATGGATATCTCAAGCTTTAAAGTTATTCCCTATGCACAGGATGGGTAATAACTTTCCGCTCACTGGGGCCATGTGCTGTGGTTCTCAACGATCCTGAGGACCAGAAATCTGAAGAGCCCCGGTTGAACAGAGCAGAGGCATAAGCACTATTCCTCCATTCATTCTAATGGGAACGCCAAAGATCAACAGAGCGCTGCGCTCCGTAACCTACAGCACTACTATTAAGGCCTCTTTCACACGTCCAGATAATTCTGGTACCGGAGAAATCGGTACCGGAGTTGTCCGTGTGCTCACTTGGCACATCAGTGTGGCACACGGGCGGCATCCGTGTGCCGCCTGAGGACCACATGGACCGTGCAGGAGACAGCGCTACACTAAGCGCTGTCCCCCCTGCTCTGGTGCTGAAGGCGGCATTCATCTCTTCCCCCCGCAGGAGAGAAGAGATGAAAGATCAAGTTTTTGTTTTTTTTTCCTTTTTGTTAAAAATAAAGTTGCTGGGACCTCCCGCCTCCCATCCCCAGTGCGCCGCCTGGCCCCTTGCAGAAGAAATACTCACCCAGCTCCCGCGATGTCTCCACTCTCCTCTCAGCGCAGGCAGACTGTCCTGTGTGAGCGGTCACGTGGGACCGCTCATTACAGTGAGGAATATGCGCATATTTCTCACTGTAATGAGCGGTCCCACGTGACCGCTCACACAGGACAGGCTGCCTGCGCTGAGAGGAGACATCGCGGGAGCCGGGTGAGTATTTCTTCTGCAAGGGGCCGGGCGGCGCACTGGGAATGGGAGGCGGGAGGTCCCAGCAACTTTATTTTTAACAAAAAGGAAAAAAAAAAACTTGATCTTTCATCTCTTCTCTCCTGCGGGGAGAAGAGATGAATGCCGCCTTCAGCACCACAGCGGGGGGGGACAGCGCTTAGTGTAGCGCTGTCTCTCCTGCGGGCGGTACGTGCACACGGAGGAGAGTGCACACTGTTCTCCGTGTGCAGGACGTATTGCTGTACGTGCTGCCGGAGAAACACGGACATGTTTTGCACACGGACACACGGTCCGTGAAAACACGGAGACATGTGCATAGACCCATTCATTTGAATGGGTCTACGTGTGTCAGTGTCTCCGGTACGTGAGAAAACTGTCAGTCCACGTACCGGAGACACTGACGTGTGAAAGAGGCCTCAGAATGAATGGAGCGGTTGTGGATGATCGACCACTGATCCAGTTCTCGAACACTGTAGTCTGACCACTCGCAGTGCAGATAACTTTTCAATTTAAAACATCTTAAAGAAGCATTAATGCAGTTGTGTCTAAAACTACAAATCTGCAGTTTGTTTTAGCCCCAGATTTAACATTTTCATTCTGGGAAATGGGTAAGTTAAAAATGGCAAGAAATAGCAGCATGCCACGCAGCTGCTATGGGGCGCGTGAGTCAATGGGCCCACTCAATGCCATCGGAGCAGCAGCAGGCGACAGGAGGAAGAAGCCGGCTGCTGCGGCTAAAGCCTGTGCCCCCTGCTAAAGAGAAATAAATATTCGCTCTTCCTCATGCCCCATGGGCGTGGAGAGGGGTGAATATTCATTTCACTTTAATAGCGGGCTGCCGCCAACACTGCCCGCTATCAGGGCTGCAGATCAGGGCCCCCGCTCCCCTTGGAGCCCCCAGCCCATGCGGCCACTATTGGGCACGTAAGTCAGGGGGGCCTGGATCCAGCTCCTACCCTCAGTGCGCACTGCATTCAACTATATCGGCATCATGCATCATAGAAGCCAATACAGTTGAAAGCAATAATGGATGAGAGCATCATAACAGCAGGTACACGGCAAAGTGACGTAATTGCGCACCGGCAGTGTCAGAGGCAGAGGGAAATGATGGAAGAGGGAGCGTCAGATGACGCTCTCTCCTCCATTATTGCTTTATATATAAATATTTCAGTGAGTGAGTCTTGGTGGCCATAAGACTGTAGGACTGCAGGGCTAGATGATATTCTGAGAGTCTACTTTATATTCCATGGGGGGCTGCATTATACACTGAGGGGGCAGCATTACACTATATGGGGGGCTGCATTATACTCTGAAATGCTTTTTCATTATATATCCTATCATCAAGACGGTAAACTTGAATCCCTATTAGCCATTTATTCTAACACCCTACCAGGCTAGCCTACTTGACCACTAGCAGATCCCAGATTAACTACATCCAACAAACACCCTGGCATTTTTGTATAGCCACCATGCCACTTATCCCATACTATACTGCTGTACTCGCCACATTGTCCACCAGTCAAACTCGCTTATGAGCTGTAATATGTACACATTTCTAGATGTGTTCTTCATATTTTGAATATATTCTGTACATCCTGTGATACTTTAGTGTGGTGACTATTGTAAATAAATAATTCACTTTTTGCATTCACCCATGTGTGGCTGTTTTTTCCTAATTCTATACTGAGTGGGCTGCATTATACCCTATGAGGAGGCGACATTATATTCTGTGGGGGAGCTACCCCAACCCCTGCTAAATAATTAAGACGTGCACTACCTTATATTATACCCTGATATTAGCATGTGTTACTGCACAATTGGTGGTCTTGTATTTATTTCTATGTAGCTACTACATAGTGGCCCACAAGAATGACTCTCTGGTGGGCCCAAGGTGCTCCAGTCCAACACTGCTCGGGAGGGACAGAGCGCTATTGCCTATAGCTCTGCCCCTACCGAGTCTTGCCATACGACTAAGCAGTACTGTTATACAGGAGGCATCCTGGAGCGCAGAATTGTCTATAATGGTTTGCGGACTCCATATACAGAGCCCCTAGATGCTAGAGCATAATTCCCCCCACCCCATCAAGTGACCGCATCTGGGAAATTATACACCTTTAGGAATTTATCTAAAGATGTAGTGACGCTTTTGACGCCATGGGTGTTTTCCAGAAGCAAGCAGCAGTGGATGTGACCGGTACATTATGCCCAGCTCATGTACCTGTAAATTAGGCGGGTTGTCATTGCTACAGAAATGCCAAACATGTGGACATCAACAGTGGTTTAGGCACACTGGGGCTCAGAATGGAGGAGGTATTTAGATTCAGGAGCGCAGAGTTTGTTGAATTTCTTTTGGCGGGTGAGGAGCCATTTTGCTTTTCCAGAGCCTTTGTGCTACCAGTAATGGGGAAGCCCCCTATATTTCTGAAACGGTTGACAGATATAAGTGGGGATTGCTTTTTTTGTGGTTTGAGTTGAATCTTTTATTGGAAACATTTTACATATCATTCGGGATCACATTTATCTGGCGCTCTACGCTGAGCACTTGTTACGGATTTTCCCTTTTAAATCTGAGTGATGTAATTCAGATGAAACCCCCAAGGGATCCATTCACTATGAGGCAGCAGAGTTACTTTTTACTCTGTCTGGCCTCTGTTCAGCGGTGTCCGTCTTTTCAGAAGTGAACAAAACTCTGACCGACTGCACTTTTATGCAATCCTAAACTGATGGACTTCGCTGGATCACAGGTCCTATGGCATCCACAGTGCCTCCATCTGTCTCATTATAGGGAATCTTCAGCCAGAGGTTCTGTCTGAATCACATATTTCAGAGATTTACACAGAAATCCCGGTGTAAGTGCGCAGCGCAGAGTACAGGATAAATGTGCGCCGAGCCTAAAGGTACCGTCACATTAAGCGACGCTGCAGCGATAGCGACAGCGATGCCGATCGCTGCAGCGTCGCTGTTTGGTCGCTGGAGAGCTGTCACACAGACCGCTCTCCAGCGACCAACGATGCCGAGGTCCCCGGGTAACCAGGGTAAGCATCGGGTTGCTAAGCGCAGGGCCGCGCTTAGTAACCCGATGTTTACCCTGGTTACCAGCGTAAAAGTTAAAAAAACAAACAGCACATACTCACCAGCGCGTCCCCCAGCCTCTGCTTCCTGACACTGACTGAGCTCCGGCCCTAACAGCAGAGCGGTGACGTCACCGCTGTGCTTTCACTTTCAGTTTAGGGCCAGCGCTCAGTCAGTGTCAGGAAGCAGAGGCTGGGGGACGCGCTGGTGAGTATGTGCTGTTTGTTTTTTTAACTTTTACGCTGGTAACCAGGGTAAACATCGGGTTACTAAGCGCGGCCCTGCGCTTAGTAACCCGATGTTTACCCTGGTTACCAGTGTAAAATATCGCTGGTATCCTTGCTTTTGCTGTCAAACACGGCGATACACGGCGACCTAGCGACCAAATAAAGTGCAGACCTTCTAGCAGCGACCAGCAATTTCACAGCGGGATCCAGATCGCTGCTGCGTGTCAAATACAGCGATATCGCTATCCAGGTCGCTGCAACGTCACGGATCGCTGGCGATATCGCCTAGTGTGACGGTACCTTTACTGCGATCTTTGGGAGCCAGAATAAACAAATCAACAACATGTGAAGAATTGGTTTTATTTTTTTACACCATGCCTCGTGTGCTATAAGTGATTAGGCAACTTTATTCTTGGGTCCGTGCGATTACAGCAATACCAGATTTATATTGGCTTTTTGTTTGGCTGCTGTCACACACACTGAAAGACATTTTCTAAAAAAGAGGGAAAAAAAGTTTTTGCATCGCCATATTTTGAGTTATAATTTGTCAAATTGGTTTTTGTTTGTACCTTTTTCAGGCTCATGAGAAAATCTTGATCGCTTATCTATTCCTAATTTTGTGAGACAGAATAAACAACAAAAAATTCAGGAATTGGTTTGTTTTGGTTTTTTTTAATTCTGTTCCGCGTATGGTAAAATTGATAAGGCAACTTTATTTTTTGGGTCAGTACGATTACAGTGATATCCCTTTTTTACATTTAAGTTTTGCTTTTACACAAAAATGCTTTTATTGAAAGTTTGCCCACTAGCAAATATGGGCCTGGTCACAGGAAAAAATGTCGAAGCCAGGTAGCAAAGTCAAAAGGAATAGACTAGAGGGGCCTGTAGGGTGATACACAACCGCTATTCGCAGGGACAAGGACCAGGAAAATCTTAGTGTGGACCTCAAAACAAGGGAAGATAAGTCTGGGTATTGGTGGATAACCTGAAAAGCACATTTTGTTGTAAGGAGCAAACTCCTTCACCTGGTCTGTTCTCAGGCCTGTGGGTATGTAAAAAAATGTAGGGAACCAAACTCCTTGTGCTTCCTCCCTCCACTAACTGGATTGATCTGCCCAACATTGTGAATTACGTGTGTGGTTCTACCATTATTCCATAGCATCATGCCCGCTGCCTTGGGTCATTCTTGATTCTGAGCTTTAATTCACCCCCCCACATGCAATCACCGGACTCGCTCTTGTTATCTGCACCTTGAATTCTAGAAATGTTTTTGATCTTTTCTTACCTTCGACTTTGCAAACACTTACTGTTGCTCTTATTTTTTTCTCGTCTGGACTGTTGTAACTCTCTACTAATCGGCCTCCCTCTTACCAAACTCTCCGTGCTCCAACCTGTCTTGAATGCTGCAGCCAGGATCATATTCCTCACCAACCGTTACACCGATGCCTCTACCTTGTACCAGTCATTGCACGGGTTACCCATCCACTCTAGAGTTCAGTATAAACTTATCACTCTCACCCACAAAGTGCTCCACGGTTCAGCTCCACCCTACATCTCCTCCCTCGTCTGTCTACCACCCTACCCGTGCCCTCCGTTCTGCTAATGACCTGAGGTCAACATCCTCAGTAATCAGAACATCCCACTCCCGTCTCCAAGACCTCTCACGTGCTGCGCCAATTCTTTGGAATGCACTACCCAGGATAACTTGATTAATCCCCAATACTGACAGTTTTAAGCGTGCCCTGAAAACGCATTTCTTCAGACTGGCCTACCGCCTCATCACAATTATTTAACAATCCCTGTGTTAAATAAACGCCCATTCAAAATTTTCTTCCTAACCAGGACCTTCGTATCATGTCCTCACATACTTTATGCATTTAATAGCCCTCTGTGTCTACACATACTTGTTGGTAACCGGTTGATGCAGCATTACATAAACACCCGAATTTTTACATTTATGGCTGGTCCGAACAACGAAAGCAATTGTTACCATCCACCTCTCGTGTCTCCCCTTTTTCCTTGTAGATTGTAGCTTGCGAGCAGGGCCCTCATTGCTCTTTGTATCTGTTGTTTATGTGATTGTTATTCTGTAATGTCTTTTATTGCTTATACAAGTCCCCTCTAAAATGTAAAGTGCTGTGGAATATGTTGGAGCTATAGAAATATAATTATTATTATTTATCAGTGGCGTCCATCTGCTGGATCCAGATTTCAGTCTATGCTAGAAGGTGGAGAATCTGAAAGGAGAATATCATGGATGTAGTACAGGTTGTTACACACTAACCGGGAGTACCAGACGGCACAATTTATGATATGGATGAAGAGTACAGAGTATGTGAAGGGGTGGAAGGTATGGGTGATTGCAGCAGCTAGAAGATAAATGATGCAAATACATATGGTAAATGCATTATCAATCAGTACAAATGAACTGAGAGCGTTTGATTGTGCTGCTTGTCTTGACTGCCCCCTGCCCAATTGCCATGTTTAATTGCCCTGGGCCTTTGAAAAATATGGCACTTCAATTAAATCTACACAAGTGCCCCCATGCACTTACAGTAGGGGAAATAATTATTTGATCCCTTGCTGATTTTGTAAGTTTTCCCACTGACAAAGACATGAACAGTCTATAATTTTAAGGGTAGGTTAATTTTAACGTTGAGAGATGGAATATCAAAAATAAAATCCAGAAAATCACATTGTATAAATTATATAAATTTATTTGCATTTTACAGTGAGAAATAAGTAATTGATCCCTTACCAACCATGCAGACCAGTTATACGCTCCTAATCAACTCGTTACCTGCATTACAGACAGCTGTCTTACATAGTCTCCTTTATAAAAGACTCCAGTCCACAGACTCGATTAATCAGTCAGGCTCTAACCTCTACACTGGTGTTCCCCAACTCCACTCCTCAAGAGCCACTAACAGGATTTCCTTAGTATTGCACAAGTGATAATTGGAGTCCCTGCACAGGGAATAATTCCATCACCTGTGCAATACCAAGGAAATCCTGAAAACATGACCTGTTAGTGGCTCTTGACGACTAGAGTTTGGGGAACACTGCTCTACACCATCGGCAAGACTAAAGAGCTTAAGGATGTCTGAGAAAAGATCATAGACCTGCACAAAGCTGGAATGGGCTACAAAACCATAAGTAAGACGCAGGATGAGGAGGAGACAACTGTTGGTGCAATAGTAAGAAAATGGAAGAAATGCAAAATGACTGTCAGTCGATCAGGGGCACCATGCAAAATCTCACCTCGTGGGGTATCCTTCATCATGAGGAAGGTGAGAGATCAGCCTAAAACCACACTGGGGAACTTGTTAAGAATCTCAAGGCAGCTGGAACCACAGTCATCAAGAAAACCATTGCTAACACATTACGTTGAAAAGGTTTAAATTCCTGCAGTGCCCGCAAGGTCACCCTGCTGAAGAAGGCACATGTGCAGGCCCGTCTGAAGTTTGCCAATGAACACCTGGATGATTCTGTGAGTGATTGGGAGAAGGTGCTGTGGTCAGATGAGATAATAATTGAGGTCTTTGGCATTAACTCAACTCGCCATGTTTGGAAGAAGAGAAATGCTGCCTATGACCCAAAGACCACAGTCCCCACTGTCAAGCATGGAGATGGAAACATTATGTTTTGGGTGTGTTTCTCTGCAAAGGGCAGAGGACTACTTCACCACATCTATGGGAGATTGGATGGAGCCATGTACTGTAAAATCTTGAGTGTGACAACCTCCTTCCCGCCACCAGGGCATTAAAAATAGGTCATGGCTGGGTCTTCCAGCAAGACAATGACCCAAAACATACAGCCAAAGCAACAAAGGAGTGGCTGAAAAAGTAGCGCATTATGGTCGAGTGGCCTAACCAGTCTCCAGATCTTAATCCCATAGAAAACTTATGGAGGGAGTTGAAGCTCCAAGTTGCCAATCGACAGACTCAAAATCTTAATGATTTAGAGAAGATCTGTAAAGAGCAGTGGACCAAAATTCCTCCAGACATGTGCGCAAACCTCATCATCATCAACTACGAAAAGTCTGACTGCTGTGCTTGCCAACAAGGGTTTTGCCACCAAGTATTAAGTCTTGTTTGCCAGAGGGATCAAATACTTATTTCTCACTGCAAAATGCAAATACATTTATTTAACTTATACAATGTGATTTTATGGATTTTATTTTTGATATTCTATCTCTCAATGTTAAAATTAACCTACCCTTAAAATTATAGAGTTCATGGCTTTGTCAGTGGGCAAACTTACAAAATCAAGGGATCAAATACTTATTTCCCCCACTGTAGCTCTGTAGATCTAGAGGAAGGTTTGTACATGATCTAGATCTCATTTAACTCATTAACAATAAATCAACTGTTTATTTGCAGGTCAACATGGATTGTAAAGTCTTTGAGAAAGTGAGATGATTTTACAGCATCAAGTAACAAACCCAGTAGGTTAAAATGAAATAATATACCATTGATTGAGGCTTACAAAGATGGAAGTGCAGTCGCAGGCTTTAAATGGGGTAAAAACCCAGCAGATGAAATGATCATGGAACATGAAGATAGGGGAGTTAGATTAATGTCATGTATAACTACCCTGACATTCAGAAAGGATTGTGTCAAACGTGTATAACCAATCCACAGGGTAGATAATAAATGTATGATCCCTGGTGGTTTCGGGGATATTTAGGAGTTCTCAGCACTCAGGCATGTCCCAAAGTCCCTTGTATGAATGGGCATAAGTGAGCATGTGCAACACTCCATTCATTGTCTAGAATAGCGCTGGTCGCACATGCTCTGTACAACTCCATTTCATTGGGGCTTTAGGCATTTGTGGGAGTCTCAACACCAGGAGCCCATTGATCAAGCATGCAATTGCAGCGCCCCAGAGTCCTGGTCGTTGCAGTATTGTCGCTCTTCCACCAGGGGGAGTGATGGTACGTCTGATGGTACTAAAGAGTTCACCTGACCAGGTATCAGTCACACACTACACTTCACACTCCGGCCACCAGGGGGAGCAAAAGGTTCTATCTATTAGGCCACTCCTCACACTCGGGTAAAACTGGGGGTTGGATAGGAAGTTAGAGAGAAGCTACCTGGGTTCAACCCAGAGAAGACCTGCCAGGCAGACAGGGGGAGAAGGAGGAACATCTGAGCTGTAGACAGAGGTCCCTGTCAGGGGTGGGATCCTGACAGAGACATAGCAAGAGATAGAACGTTTTGGGAGCTGCGCCTGCACCTCATTGCGGCAGCATCCTAAGGAAGGACAAGAAGCGAAGTATATTGTGGAGAAGTGAGAAACGAGATCACAGCACAAGGAGATAATACCAGGAGGAGTCCTGCCTTAAGATCGGCAACATCCTTCTGAGGCGCGTAGCCGGTGGCCGGAACACCGAGGGAGTAATGGGCTCTACGCATTACTCCAGAACACGGCAGGACAGTTAATTCCAAGTTGGCTGCCCAACCTTTAACCTAATGGAGGCAAATTGTGGGAGAGGGGAATCACTAGGGTCCCTGTAAAATAGCTCCAGGCCTATTCCGTCATACGGGTCGTCCTATCCATACCATCTGGGGAACGGAGAGAAAGAACATCAGAAATATACACGAGAGTTGTGAGGACTATCCCGCAGGGAGGTACTACAACACCCAGGCGCTAGTAGGAAGGCTACTGATCTCCACCTGCAAAGAGAACTCTGGATGTGCCTTCGGACCGGCCAGACTCAGCCAGCCCTGTGAACGGTACTCTGGACTGTGGACGCTGAAGTCTTCAGTAAAAGGTAAAGAGACTGCAACCCTGTGTCCTCGTTATTCATCGCACCTTACAACATCCACCATTACCACCTACTCATCAAGGGAAGCCCTGGGGATACACTTCACCTGTGGGAAGGTATACCATCTAGCTGCCATTCCATCACCCCAGCGGACCCCTAGCAGCGTCGGTCACCCTGACCGAATACCACAGGTGGCGTCACGAACACTTGACAAACTATCACCTTTAATTGAGCGCCCCTTAGCAGGGCCACGGACCGGGTCGGGCCACCGTGACATCTCCAGAACCGAGATAGAGGGACCCAGTACCGAGTGCCCCACTGCCCTGCATCTGGGGCGATCCACAATTTTTTTTCCTTCTGGTAGTGTTTCTGGGACAACCCCTCTTACCGCCTTGTGCACACTGCCATAATAAAACTCAATTCTTAACCCATGTTGTGCCTCAATGTGGCCAAAAATGTTACGATTAGAAGTCTATAGGAGAAACAATGATGACGCTCTCTGGTGAATGCTGAGATATAAATGTATGCTCTTACTAGAATTTTAGCCTTACCGGGGTACTCGAGGTACCCAGGAGTCTACAATATGGGACCATATGGTCTCTGTGGCACCACATTGGGTCTGTGTACAAGACTTCTGAGCGTTTACAGGTTATAACTATCCGGAAAGCTTTAGGTTTTCATATCAGACATCATAAGAAGTTGGATTTCAATTCAGGATTATTATAAGAAGGGTTGTGGGGAGTTTTTCTTTTCCTACATCTAAATATTTTTTTTTCTGTCAGTAAATGAGGTCCGACTTTCTAGAGCCATCAAAGGTGGCATCTGCTGAGACTTCTTTAGTCAAAAATCGTGGTTCTTTGGTGAACAAAAAGATAACTTATTGATTGGTGAGGGGCCGCTGAGTCCCACGTCAATCGGCACAATAGGGAACTTTCCACCACATAACAAAACTGGGAGGTTGGCCGGTCAGATGCCCAATAGTCGCAATATTCTCTATGGCGCTGCAGAAAAAAGTGGAGCCCAGCGATTGACAGCTCGAGCACGCGTATTGCAGCTCCTTTCTTACAAAGATGACTCCCTTTCCGTCTATCAGTGGGGTGGTTCCAACAACCAGACATCCATCAATCAACAAGTTATCACGTGGAAATTTCTTGTTTTTACACTTTCTAAATTGATTTGTGACTTTTCAGCCATTGGGATATGTTACTAGGCTAATTAGAATCATAGAATGGTAGAGTTGGAAGGGACCACTAGTCAGAAAACCTGCGCCCCTTCATGACTGGTCAGTTTCTATTTGAAGCTAAATGTATTGTGCACCACTATGTGCCATCCGCCTGTGCAGGGCACGACATAGGGAAGGGAGGTGGAAGTGTGGAGAGCATCTTCCAGTATTCCGCAGCCCTCATTAGTGCACCCCCTGCCCCTGAGAAGGAGAGCGGCTGAAACCCATTTCCTGATAACTTTATTAATGAGAGGGGGTCTCATTCACATTCCAAGTGGCTTGTAGGGAGATGAAGGAGACATGGTCCTACCCTCTGCTCATGTGATTGTGACTGTAATAAAAGGGTCCACAAAGCTGCTGGACACTTCAAAAGACCCTAATAGATGCTAATGACCTGAATATGGAGCAGGAGCTCTTACAGGGGAAGAAAAGAGATCTGGTGGAAGGGCAGAGGATGCATTTTACAATCCCTCCATAGAAAGCTCCTGCTCTCCAATGAGTTTGCTTAGGATCTAGCCCTGGCTGCTGCTGCTGTCGCTTCCCTGGACTCCAAGACACCCCAGGGAGACCTCTTGTCTGGACTTGTGACATATCACACTTATCATGGGGAGCTATGAATAAAGTGATCTGACATCTGCCCCTGGAGACAGCTGTATTTCCTCCCTAGTAAGACAGCTCTGTCCAATAATGTAGACAGACTGAGGTTCCATCATTCTTGTATCACAAAAATTAATTCTGGGATCTTCTGAAGAACTATCAGTGTCACTAAAGTCATACACATTAGATGGCTGCCGACCGAGCGATGCTTCATCCGATCGTTCAACCAACTGCTAGTTCTCCAGACTCTCCCATACACCGGATCATTCATTGGGCCGAAAAAGCCACAGATGGACACAATAGCTTGTCTCAGGAAGAACAATGTGATCATAAGTCTCTGAATTCAGACATGCATAATAAACACCTAACTTATTGGACCCTATGATTGAACCCGCCGGTATCCGTGGGTTTGCCTGTCAGTAGTTGAACTTGCATTGGGGCCTTGAGCTGTAGTTTTTGACATTTTCTGAATTGTTTTGGGATCCATTTGTCATTTTTATTTGGCAGGCTGAGGTTTTCACACTTTTTTTTTTTGGGGGGGAGGGTTGTTTTCAATTTATTTTCCCCCAAAAAAAATTGTAATACAATATATGCATACCAATGTATCCTTCTGTACAACTCTTCTCTAGTGTTGGTCAATATCCAAAAGGTTGTGGTAGTAGTGGTATAGTCATATGAACAAGACGTGTGTTTTTAGGGTTTTTTTTGAGTAGAGTGTCCTTTTTGAGTGCCTGTACCTGGCACTGAGGCTCATCCCGTTCACACGCTTATGGTATGATACAACGATCTGCAGCACCAAGTGTGGTCACTAGAATTTGTACAATTCGATGAACAGCCCAGCATCCTATTCTGTAATCTCTAGTCGAAGGATGGGAGCTCTGAGAACAGTCTCTTTCCTGCCAGCATCCCCAATTCCTCCATTGATTAGGCGAACTGATGCGTGTATGGGAGAATTGGGTGAGATAGCTGCTCGACGAATTATTTTCTGAGCCTTCTTTTGGCTGACAGCTATTTGGAATGTATGGAGGTTCAAGTCACCCATATGGATAAGCTGTTGGGTCAATGTATTCCCCATTCCATGTTTAGAGTTCACAGAAGCGCTTGGGCCATTCGTTGTGGGGTTATGCTGGAGCCCCAAAGCTTATAATTACAAATAGAAATAAACAGATTGTCCAGGTTGGGACATATGAATCTATTATCTATTTTTTTTTTTTTTTTTTTTTTTTTTTTAAATCAATGGTCACCGCAATTGGGGATGTAACTAATGGGGTCCCAATGTAAAAGTACTACAGCAAGGGCCCCCATGTTCTTCTCTCACCGATGTCTTATGTGGCAGGGCCACCTATAGGTGTCTCAGGGTACAAGGCCATGGTGTAACTGCTAGCTCTGCACCTTTCTAGTCAAACACCTGGCAGCAATTGTATGGATTAATATGAACCCTAGGCAGGTGAGGACAAAGACAGAAGACTACTCCTTTCTAACAGGATATGGACTATTTCAGTTCAAGATTGATATTGCACCCATTTATGTGTCTGACAGAAGCTTCGTTCTCCTTTTGTAGGTGGAAGTGGACTTCCTCACATCCTGGGTCCCTGAGTGACTGCACAGGTTGCGCTAATAGCATGTCCACATCTGACCTTACTGATCAGGCACCATAGTGGAGGTAGACTGGAAAGAGTGCAGGATGAGGATGCAGATATCAATGTCCTAGTAACAGAAAAAATAAAATCAGAATCAAAGACTGCAGCTGATTCAAAACCAGACGGAAACTCAAGAGCCGTTAATAAAACCTGAGCGTGAAGCAGAACTGGGACTGTTATGGAAATATTAGGGTTGGATAAATTTATCCCTCTGTGTGTGCTGCGGCCGCTCCCAATTAGACTGAGTATTTTGAGCGCTCATCAAGAATGGACTGTACACAACTGTGACAGAACAACATTCCATCAATACTGAAACTTTATTGTACATACATAGTTTTATATTTTCACATAGAAAGGAGTGGTTAGGGGTTGTCAGGGGTGGTTAGTTAATTACCATATTGTCTAGCTCCTCTGTCATTGGTTATCTAAACATATATGGAATATTGTGATTAATGCTCATATGACTGCTGATTAAGCTGATTAAGCAACTAAACTTGAGTTCTGTATGTAGGACAGAGTTGAGACATCTGACACTGTTGGTCTGCCGTTTCAGCAAGATTCAGCTATATTCTAGGCATTATTTCAGACATCTGACCCGAGTTCCGCTTTTTGGGATGGAAAACCCCATATGATCTGTCTGGTATATCAGTTCGTGTCAGCCATTTTAAACCATTGATTATAATGTATATATTAGCTGTGAGCATATAAGTATATATTTGATTATAGAGGAGTATACATGCAAGTGAGATCTACATGATATATATATTTCTATCACAAGCCCCCCTTAGATATCACTTGCCCTAATCCTAGCCTCCTGTCCCAAAGCGCTGCAACTCTTTTGTGCTGTCGGCGAACTGACACAAGCCTAACGCCTGTGCCCCACTCCGTACAGACTTTTCGCAAATGGGCGGTCAGGAGATCTGTCCCTAACGGGGGTTCGTTGCAATCAGTCTCTTAGTCAATAGCAGGTGTAGTGAGCGATGTGCAGTCTTTATCAGGTAGGTCATCTTTTCGGTCAGGCCGCAACATCATTCTGGCTTGGATGTCATCTTCTGGTAGGGGAGCTTTCTTGCAACGCGATGAGTGGATCCAAGTGGGTCTTCCCTCCAGTTTCACAGAGTTTGGTGTCATCAGCAACACTTGAGCAGGATCATCAAATCTGGGATCGAGTGGTGTTCTCCTTTCAAACTTTTTCACCAACACCCAGTATCCTGGCTTCTAGGAGTGCATACCGGACACTGAATCTGGATCTGGCAATGAAGAAAAAAACTCGAGAATGGATGTTAGCAAGTTTCTTGGTGAGTTCAATTACATAAGCAGACAAAGTATCATATCACATAGTCAGCTGTTGAGGGAAAAGATACCCCTAACCTGGGACTAGACACAAACAAAATTTCATATGGTAACAGCTTTTCTGGGCCTCTGGGAGTGTGCCTAACACTGAGTAGTGTGATTGGGAGTGTGTAGGCCTAAGTCTGACCCTACTGCTGACTAGATTTCTCGTGTGAGGTTTGCTATGAATGCGGGTCCCTGGTCACTCTCTATCACTTCTGGGACCCCATAGCTGCATATCTCGTCTCTGAGAGTAGCTTCTTTGCAGTAGTCTCTGCTGACTGGTTCCTCACTCACTGGAAAGCTTCTGGCCATCCTGAGAACACGTCCACGACCACAAGGGCATATTCGAATCCTTCACTTGGCGGAATTTGGATGTGGTCTATCTGGATCCTCTGGAAGGGGTACAGTGGTCTGGCAAGACGATGTGTGGGAACTTTCTTCATTCTTCCAGGGTTGCATTTGCCACAGGTCAGACAGCTGTTTATGAACTTGGCTGTTAGGGTGGAGATTTCTGGAGCGAACCAGTAAGCACCAATCGGATCATTCATCTGTGTCTTTAATCTGTGTGTGGGCCCATGTGCCCACTGGACCACCATAGGGTACATGCTTCGGGGTAAACAGGGTTTGTAGTCCATTGAGTATACCCTTCCTTCTTCATGTGTTGCTCTCTTCTGCATCCAGCATTCCTTCTTGTCCTTTGGGGCTTGCTCTTGCAGCTTTTTTGAGCAGATTCCAGGATGTCATCTTGTCAGGTTTCCTGTCTTGAGCCGTCCTGTAGTAGCCGTCCGGCTCTACGACCTCTTCCACTTGTCCATAATGTCTTCCCTTGACTGTTTCTTTGGCTGCCATATCCGCCATGTTGTTGCCTCGTGCCTCTACTGTGTTTAGTTTTCCATGCGCTTTGACTTTTAGTACTGCCACCACTTTTGGAAGTTGAAGTGCGTTCAGCAGGTCCTTAATGGCTCCATGATGCTTCACGGTTGTTCTACTTGCTGTGATGAAGTCCCTTGCAGCCCGGATGGGTCCGAAGTCGTGTGCTATGCCATGCGAGTACCCCAAATCGGTATACATTTTCTCAGTCTTGTCTTCTGCCATCTGGTAGGCCTTCATCAGCGCTATCAGTTCTGCTTCCTGGGCTGACAGACTGGGCGGCAGACTTCTGGACCACAGGATCTCTTGATTGCTGGTCAATGCACATCCCGTGTGGAATCTTCCTTCATCATCTGCGAATCTGGAGCCATCCACATAGAGGATCAACTCTGGGTTGGTCAGTGGCTCTTCTGCCACCTTGGGTAGTCCTGCTGTTTCCTGTTGCATGATGCTGAAGCAATCATGGTCATCCGTCCGGAGCAAATTCAGATCCCTGCAGAAGCTATCATGCAGATTTTGATCAGGCTTTTTTATCTGAGGGTCCATATCTGTATCCCCCCTTGGGAGTGGGAGTAGAGTGGATGGGTTGAGGACTGTGCATCTGGAGATGGTGACATTGTCGGGCAGGAGTAGAGAGCACTGGAGGCGAAGATGCCTGGCGGTGGAGAGATGTTTTGGCGGGGTTTGGTTGAGGATTGCTGAGATGTCACGCAGAGCCAGGATTTCCAATGGTTTTTCCACTGATGTCAGTAGTCCTGTCCAGGAGGGCGTGTGCTGCAACTGCTGCTCTCTTGCGGGAGGAAGAGGCTCCCCTTGCAACTGGATCCAGGCAAGCTGAAAAGTAGTCCGAAAGTCTCAGTGTCAGGACTCCAGTAGCAAGGCCTTCTCTTCTCATCAAGTAGAGACAGAATGGCTTCTTGTAGTCAGATAGGCCTAGTTTTGGCGCTGAGACTACAGAGCCTTTTAACTTCTTGAACGAACTGAAGGCCACATCTCTCTGGAGGAACGGGGTCACGCTGACGTATTCACACAGAGGCTGCATTATGACGGAAGCATCAGGGATCCAGGCTCTGCAATACGAAACTAGACCAAGGAAGGCCTGTAGCACCTTTGGAGTTCTCGGAGGGACCATCTTCTCCACTGTGGTCTTCCGGTCATCTGGTGTTTCGCCTGGTGAGCAATACAGTGTCTCTGGAACGTAACTTGCTTCAGACACCACTGGACTTTGTTCTTTGAGATCTTGCAGTGCTGCTCCGCCAGGTAGAGTAGGAGATACAAGGAATTGGCTTTACACGTGTCAAAGTCAACTGCACAAAGGAGTAGATCGTCCATGTATTGTAGCAGGGTTACTTCTGCATGTTCTGCGACCCAGTTGGTGAGGACTGTGGACATTGCTTTGGTGAACTGTGAAGGGCTGTTCTGGGCCCACTTTGGCATCACTGTCCATGTGTGTTGTCCCCCCTGGTGCATTAAGGCAAACAGGAACTGGTCTTCCGGATGAACTGGAACACTGGAGAAAACGTTAGCCAGGTTGTTCACTGTGAACACTTTTGCTGTGGCAGGCACATTTGAGAGCAGAGTGTGCGGATTCGGCATAATTGCAGTTTCAAACACCGTGGCGACATTCACAGCTCTCAGGTTATATACCATTCTGAACTTGGCTGGCTCTCCTTTTACAGTCTTTTTCTTGACGGGGAAAAGCGGGGTATTGCAAGGTGATGTGCGAGGAACAATGATTCCTATTTCCAGGTAGACCTTCAGTTGGTCAGAGGCAGCTTGACTCTAGGCCTGGCCTGGGCCTTACGAGGGTACGGGGTACATGGCTTGAGTGACACCCGTACTGGGGCAACTTGAGGTTTTCTCATGTGCTGGGGACCCTTAGACCATAGACTTTCTGGTACTACATCCAGTACCTCCTTGGGTAGGCCTCATTGATTGTTTAATGTTCTTGTAGGGCCGCCAGCATGACTCTTCTCGGGTCAGGGATGAAGAAAGTGTCACTGTCCCATCTTCCTTGGACACTGTGGTTGCCTTCAGCTTCTGCAGTAGGTTCGCTCCCAGCAGGTTGAGTGGCAGGTCCTTGACACCACAAACTGGGACAGGATAGAGTGTCCTGGCTGAGTGCACACGCTCAGTGGCTTTGTAAGCTGAGAATGTCTGACTTGACCATCAATGCCCATGCGAGACACAGAGGATTCTGATAGGCAGGTGGGATCAGTGAGTTCCACAGGTGTCATCACACTTCTGGCTACACCACGTTGGATCTGACAACGCCATCCATTTTAAGGGTAATTTGAGGTATTGGTCTTGCAGATGAAGTTTTACATGTCAGGAGCGTAGTGTCTTGAGGACCTGGCTTGCTTGCCTCTGTCCTATGGACGGGGTACTTCACTGCTTTCTGCACTTCTTCCTTGACCTGTTTCTCTGGACCAACTCTTGGGTTGTATGGGTCCAGTTTCTTCGGGGGCGTGGGTGCTTTGCACTGGTTCTGGTAATGCCCAAACTTGCCACAGATGTAATACTTAACACGTTTTCTGTCTTTGTAGGGTGGTTGCGCTTTCAGGTCAGTGGTCACCATGAGAGGGGCGTCTTCTGCACTCCTGGTTGGGACTCGGTCCCTTTTGGCTACTGTGGACAAGGGCATGATGGGCACTGTAGCGGCAGCGGGGTCCGGCCTGCTGATTGAAGCTGCGGTGGTAAGATGGGGCCTGCAGGTGCGTCAGTGACGAGGCCCGGGGGTGCCATGAGACCGGCGGCTGCATCCAACCCAAGGTCTTGGGGCATTACAGGGGCTGTGGCTGCATCTGCCATCACTTCTTCCCCCTGCTCCAACATAGCTTCTCCCCTTTGCTAACCTTATTGAGGTCGGTGTCTCCTCTATGGAGTCTGCAGCGGTTCTTCCGGTGTGTTGATCGGCACTTTGCAGCATCTTCACCTCTGGCTCCCCTTCTGGTGTTCTCAGCAGCACGGCACCCTTTTCCTTCTTTGTGCTCTTTTGTGGTGCTATAATGGTGGCAATTTTGGTGACAATTGGCAATAAACAGTCTCCTAGGCGCACATAAAACATTTTTTCTGGGTCAGTCCACTGCTATTGACCTGTTCCTAGGCCTAGCCACTATCAGTGGTTTCCTGATTGGCTGTCTCATTCCATGCCCAAAGGCCTGTGTATCTGGTCATGAATGGTGAAGCCCAAGTCTTGGAATACTTGCATTACTCTGCAATGAAACTTCTTTACAGGCTCTGTCTTATCTTGGCTCATGTCATGTCTTGTCCTGCCAATCTGCCTTTGGCCCACTCTCTGAGCTGTTCAATTAGCTGTGGCCCTGACTCCCAAGCGTGTACGTCTGATTCTGCTGGAAGTTTGAATTGTTCCTTCATGATTGGCCAGAGTGCATCACCTGCTTCTATTTTCATTCATGGCCCAGAGATCATTCCAGGTGGCTGCATATGTACGCTGGTTCTGCTACTTTCTTCGGTAAAATGGCATGGGATGCATCCCTGGGTCTGGAAGATTGTCACCTGACTTGAAGTGCAGTGCACATAGTGTAATGGTGGTGCCTCTCTCTGCCCCTGCATTCTTGGTGCCTGTGGGTTTCTTTTCTAGTACTGGACAGCATGTATGATGTTCCCTCTTCATCTTCATCAGAGGAATAGTTGTGATAGCTTGTACTGGGGTCGTACACTGACTAATATTGGACTTAGAAGTTGCCTTTTTATGTGAGGATGTCTCCCCCCCCTTGCTGAAGCTATGATGGATTAGGCTTAGTTTCATGTTGGTGTGAATGTAGGCAGCTCTGACCGGTGCTGAAGCGGTACATTATCAATACATGGTGATTTCAAAGTTCACGTAAAACCTTAAGGGTTACAATATTGTTGACTGTGAAATGAGGTAACGGAGGATCTGTCAGTGAGCTCGTTCTGATATCATTCCTCCCCCCTCTGCCCCCAGGGCTGAGCTGTCTGCTACCTGATGTGTCTGGGGCTGCCCACTGTGGGGGGGGGCTTTCACCTTCTTTCCCCGATATCACAAATGGCAATGGCTGGACTGTGCCAGGGGCATAGAGGGAAACCTTGTGCTGTAAGCACCATATTGTTTGAATTGGGCGTTGGCCCAGCCGGCAACAAGGAGGAAAAAAGAGGAAGAAGAAGAGGGAGGGGTTGAGGAGTGAGACAAAGGAATAGTAGGAGGGGAGAGAGAGAGAGAATGTGGAGAGAGAGGGAGGAGAAGAGAGGAGAGAGAAGGAGGGGAGAGAGAGGGTGAGGAGAAGAGGGAGGAGAGATGGGTGTGGGGAAGGAAAAGGAGGAGAAAGGTGTGGTGGGGGAGTGGAGAAGGAGGGAGGAGAAGATGGAGGGTATGGAGGAGAGAGATAGAGAGGGGAAGAGAGAGAGAAGAGAAAAAATGTGGAGGAAGAGGGGAGGAAAGGAGAGAGAGAGAAGAATGCGGAGAGAAAAGACTGACAGAGAAAAAAAAGAGGATAGAGGAGAACAACAAGAATAATAGAGAGGAGCAATTATGCCTTCTCCCTGTAGGGAGAGACGGGGCGCGCCACATACTGTGCAAAAAATAACTACCTATACCATGGATTCTGCTAAAAGCAGACTGCGCAGATCCAATATTTCCCATCTTATACCCACAAAAATCACTTCCTGGTTTGCTCACATAACTTTCTGTACCACCTAAACGATGTAAGCTCTGCTGCTACTTCATACCATGTATTGGCATTCAGCAATCTAACATCAGCTAACTTCCCTTATTTTCCCTTCTACGTCATGCCATTCCGCAGCTTGAAATCTGCCATTCTAATGAATTTCACGTACTTTATACCTTCCAAAATCTTCACATACTTAACACCTTCGTGTCCTGCCACTATCTAGGGGCTGTTTTCACATCAGGAAGTAAAAAGACTTTCCTGTTGCTCGGCCACTTTATTCCCCATGGCAAAAGCAAAAAATGAAAAACACACAAAAATGAAAAAAACGGTGCTAAAAAAAAAAAAAAAGAAAAAAAACTTCTAAAAATGAGTATATAAAACTCTTAGAAAAACCCAAAACGATAAGAAAAACCATCAAAAATTTAGTTCACAACCAAAAACTCAAAACTTTGATACAAGAGTAAAGAAAAAAAACTTTTTTCAAAAATAAATAAATAAATAATAAAAAGGTAAAGAGATTGAAGATTGAGGAAAACTTAATTAAAAAACTTTAAAATGCCGCAAAAAGAAAAAAGACCCTTTAAGAGAGTAAAAAAAATTAAAGATGAAAACGGCTTTTCTCTTCTCCTTTTTTTTTTTTTAGAATCTCTGCGCTCAAATGCAGTCAGAGACACACTTCCTCTTTTTATTCCGTATGCTATTGCAATAATATCAAATGTCACTAAAATCATGTATCTGAAAACACTTATGTCACATCAAAAATGATAGATACAATTTAAATTTCACTTCTTCACAAAAAACTACACCTAGCCAGCATTGCAGCTGAAAACAGTCAGAAAAAAAACCAGATGTGACAGTTTGATTTACAATGCATATCTCTCTGCTAAACAGCACGGAGAAAGAGGAAGTTCGGAGAAGAGAGAGAGAAAAAAACAAAACAAAACTTTCTCTTACTATTTCATGCTCTTAAAGCGGCAATAGTACATGACACAAACAGAAACAGATAGACAATCCGAGAGATGCCCTTTTAATTTCTGTGACACATGCAGGTTGCGCTGGGAACAGACTACTGCCAATCGCACTGGACGCACCTACGCCCGGGCCGCCTGAGTGCCTGAGAAGCACAACAAGCGGGAAATCTACCACCCCGGTCCGGACGTCCTGACTGGATCGCCGGCACTACGGGAATCTGCAGTAGCCCTCTAAGTTATCACTACCCGTGCCTGGAACCTGGAGCCACCTGCTCCGGAACTCTACGTGTTCCTCCTATGCACGGGAATCCTGCAATAACTTATCGAGCGATTTGACCTCCTGCGGTCTGTTTCCCAGCAACCACAAACAAAAGTCACTTTTTCCTTCTTCTCTCGGATTTTACTCAAACACAAAACACATACACGGCACACAGCAGACACCTCCCAGGGTGGATTCGTGGCTACGGATTTTTTACACTACCTGGGAATTTGTGACCAGACCACACCTGACCGGCAAGAGGTATAGACAAGGACTGGGCACAGGGGACTTTCAGGTAAGATGATAACCTTTTCTTACCTTACTTATGGAGCTGCGCAGTCTCCTGCCCCTGTGCCAAGGCCACGGCTACAACTTCCGTATCTCCGGTTAGAAGGATCCCGTGCGTTTCATCCGTGCCTCGCTGTTGGGGGCCATTATGTTATGGAAATATTAGGGTTGGATAAATTTATCCCTCTGTGTGTGCTGCGGCCGCTCCCAATTAGACTGAGTATTTTGAGCGCTCATCAAGAATGGACTGTACACAACTGTGACAGAACAACATTCCATCAATACTGAAACTTTATTGTACATACATAGTTTTATATTTTCACATAGAAAGGAGTGGTTAGAGGTTGTCAGGGGTGGTTAGTTAATTACCATATTGTCTAGCTCCTCTGTCATTGGTTATCTAAACATATATGGAATATTGTGATTAATGCTCATATGACTGCTGATTAAGCTGATTAAGCAACTAAACTTGAGTTCTGTATGTAGGACAGAGTTGAGACATCTGACACTGTTGGTCTGCCGTTTCAGCAAGATTCAGCTATATTCTAGGCATTATTTCAGACATCTGACCCGAGTTCCGCTTTTTGGGATGGAAAACCCCATATGATCTGTCTGGTATATCAGTTCGTGTCAGCCATTTTAAACCATTGATTATAATGTATATATTAGCTGTGAGCATATAAGTATATATTTGATTATAGAGGAGTATACATGCAAGTGAGATCTACATGATAAATATATTTCTATTACAGGACCATAGCAGATTCAATATTCTAATCGCATGAGGGCATTAAGACTTATGACTAAGAAGGGCACAGGCTTGCCCCACTGATGGCCAACTCTACATGATGCTGAGAACAGGGTGATGGGAATGAAGCCTCTTATAAACCCATTGGTTTTGGCATTCAAGTGGGTGACTCAAGAAGGCTTCACCCAAAGTTGACCAGTTCACAATCATGGCGAGGAGGCTGAATTGTTTTAAAGACTAAAACTAACAGTTACTACTTTATTATTGATTGCCAAATTAGTTGACCTGATCTTCTAACCCCAACCACACAATGGATGAGATTTCCTTCTACTCCTCTTCATGCAAACAAAATGGAAGAGCTAACAAAGCACCTGATCCTGATCCTGCAACAGGTACAGCACGAGGCAAACTCATGATTCAACTGATCCAACAGCAGCAACAGCAGGGGATGTCAGCAGCAGAAAAATCATCCCAAGTCTAGGTGACAACTCACACATCCGTGAGATGGGCCATGCAGAAGATGATCCCGGGGATGATGTGGAAGCCATTCTCATGGTTTTCCAGAGGGTGGCTGGTCAGGAGAGACTTCCACCAGAGCAGTGTGCGGAGGTGCTGGCGCCATATTTGAAAGGTGACTCCCAAAAGGAGTATTATAACTTGACACTGCAGGATGCCACATAATACACTAAGTTAAATGAAATCTTGGCATGCCTGGGAGTAACTGTCAGTTAGAAACCAACTAGTTCACTTCTGGACATATGCTGGCGACAAGCTTCCTCTCTTACAGGTGTTTGCAACTACTTCTGTACTAGATTTAGCAAGTCAGTCTTCCACTCCTGCCTAGATGGTCACGCGTGTGGTGCTGGACAGATTCATCCACTCTCTTACCTTGCCGCTGCAGAACTTGGTTGCCTATGGTGCAGCGCCCCAGAGTCCTGGTCATTGCAGTAAGGTCGCTCTGCCACTAAGGGGTGTGATGTTACGTCTGATTGCACTAAAGGAGTTCACCTGACCAGGTATCTCACACACACACTACCACACACACTACACTTCCCACTCTGGCCACCAGGGGGAGTGGTTCTATCTAGTAGGCCACTCCTCACGCTTTGGTAAAACTGGGGGTTGGACAGGAAGTTAGAGAGAAAGCAGCCCGGGAGAGTTCGGGAGAGGACCTGTCAGGGGTGGGATCCTGACAGTGGCCTGGCGAAGAGGACAGATCGTTACAGAGCCATGCTTGAAGGATCTAGCGGCAGGCTTCTTAGAAAGGACACGAAGCGAGGTTTATTGTGGAGAAGTGAGAAGCGAGATCACAGCACAAAGGAGAATAGAACCAGTAGGAGTCGTGCCTTAAGATCGCGGCAACATCCTACTGAGGCGCATAGCCGGTGGCCGGGGCACCGAGGAAGTAACAGACTCTACGCATTACGGCAGCGGCCGCGGGCGCAGACTGAGGGGCACCTCCGGGCCCCACAGTAGACGCAGCCGTGGGCCTTGTATCACCGCTGGATGCCGCAGAGCTTGCCGCCCCATCAGCCCGCCGGATACCGCCGTGGCTACAGCAGCCATCATGCCCTTCTCCATGCCGTACCTACCTGGAGCAGCCTGGCTCACGCGATACTCTGGAGAATCCCATACATTAACTGACTTTAAGGAAGGGATTCGTAGCCTGCTCGAGTTTTATCCCTTGACGGAGCCTCAGAAAGTTCATATGATAACCGGCCAACTCTTTGGAGCGGCTCTGAGAGAAGTGAAGTCCTGGCCCGCCACGGATAAGAGAACTGCGCAGCAGGCCTTTGCAAAGCTTAAAGCCACCATTGACACCCGCACCGCTACGGAAATTAAATTGACGTTCTATGGGTGTAAGCAGAGGCCGCAGGATAGCTTACGGGACTATGCCCTTAATCTTCAGGAGGCACTCCGGGCCATCAAGCAGAGTGACCCAAACAGCATGCAAGATGAAGATAAACTCCTGAAAGAGCAGTTCATCGAGGGGCTCCTGTGCAGTCACCAAAGGGCCCAACTGCACTTCCTGGCCATACAGAATCCAGACCTGACTTTTGCGCAATTCAAAGATAAAGCCATCCAGGCGCTACCAGAGCGAAAGCTCAGCCGAGCCGTACCTCCCAGGCATCAAGCCCTCACGTACCACCAGGAGGTGGCGCCGGATGCGCCCGTTTCCGCTGAGGCCGATGCCCAGATCCTGGAGGACGACTCCCCTGCAGGACTGCGCCTCTAGATGCAGGAGCTGACCAAGAGCGTTGCAGCCCTAGCCCGGACCGTCCAATCCCTGCAGGAAGCCCCCAAGGAGAAGATCCAGCTGGCTTCCAGACCGGAGGATGTCCCCTGGCAGCGACAGAGGAGGGTTCCGTCGACCAGAGGCAGAGACGACGATCATTTTCATCGGGACGGACGACCTATCTGCCGCCGCTGCCACCAGGTGGGCCATCTTGCAAAGTACTATCATTTAAACGAGCAACCCCTGGGGGGCAGAAGGCCAACCCCCAGGAGTAGGACGGTCAGGCCCGCAAAATCGGAGAGCCAAATACATCGGAGGGCGGCCAGTTCTCCCCATCATGATCGACGGTATCCCCATGAACGCTTTGTTGGATACTGGTTCCCAGGTGACGACTATGCCTTACATCCTTTATAGACGTTATTGGGAGGACACCGACATTACCCGTGGCCCTGATGATGATTTCATCATAATAGCTAGTAATGGTCAGCCATTGCCACAAGTGGGGTATAAAGAGGTCACCATCAAGGTGGGGCGGGTAGAATTGGAGGCCCAAGGAATTGTCATTGTTGATATTGACCGACGTGAATGTAACCCCATGATGACCATTGGTACTAATGTCATAGAAAATTGTCTTGCAGAAGTTATTGTCTTGTTGCAGCAGGTAGCAGAAACAGCTGGCTACAATGAACAACGTGCCTTGCAGAAATAAATCAGAGCTATGATGCAGAGACAGCAGGTGGAGTTGACTGGTGGTGAGATTGGCCGGGTCACAGTGAGTGATTCAAACCCCATTGCAATACCCCCCAGAAGTGAAATGTTAATATGGTGTCGGGCAGCCATAGGTCTCAGGGGTAAAGACTATCAGGCCTTGGTAGAACCTGTGTATTCAGATCATAAGCCTACTCTCCTGACAGCCTGAGGGGTGGTTGATGTCCGCAAGGGAAGGGTGCCAGTACGTGTTCTTAACTGCGGGGAGGAAGAGGTCCACCTAACCAAATATGTCACACTTGCCAAGCTGTTTACTGTTAATAATAGTGTAATACAGGTACCCGGGCCCTTGGTCCCGTCCAATCCGGCGGAGAACGGCTCTGCAGGGCAGACGAAAGATTGGTGTCAGGAATTACACGTGGGCACTGACTCTACCCCATCTCATCAGAAACAGGGAGCCTACAGGGTGGTTCACGAGTATGAGCGGGTATTCAGTAAGCACCCCCTAGATTTCAGGCAGGTAAAAGGGATTCAACATCATATCCCCACAGGAGATCACCCCCCCATAAAAGAAAGATACCGTCCTGTACCCTCAGCTCATTTTCAGTGTGCCAAAGACATGTTGCGAGAGATGAAGGAGGCTGGGGTAGTGAGAGACAGTTGTAGCCCCTGGGCAGCTCCCTAAGTCCTCGTTAGGAAGAAAGATGGCATCATGAGGATGTGTGTGGACTATAGGCAACTAAACCGCATTACACATAAGGATGCATACCCCCTGCCCAGGATAGAGGAGTCCTTGGCTGCTTTAAAATCTGCTAACTACTTCTCTACCTTGGATCTCACTAGTGGGTACTGGCAGGTTCCCGTGGCAGAGGCGGACAAGGAAAAGACGGCCTTCACGACGCCGATGGGTCTCTGTGAATTCAACTACATGCCGTTCGGATTGTGTAACGCCCCGGGAACGTTCCAGAGGATGATGGAGTGCTGTCTGGGACACAAGAACTTTGAAACCGTGCTGCTATATCTGGACGACTTCATTGTCTTCTCTAAGACCTATGAAGACCATTTGAAGCACCTGGCCGAGGTGTTTGAAGCTCTGTCCAACTTTGGCTTAAAGGTGAAACCGTCCAAATGCCATCTTCTAAAATCCAAAGTGCAGTACCTGGGCCATGTGAGTGCTGAAGGAGTGGCCCCGACCCCGACAAGGTCACGGTGATCAAGGACTGGCCGACGCCCGGTAACCCTCATGAAGTCCGGCAGTTCCTCGGGTTGGTGAGCTACTACTGGAGGTTTATCAAGGACTTCACCAAGAAGGCCACGCCATTGCAAGACCTGTTGGTGGGCCAATCCAAGAAACCCAAGGGTAAGAATACCCCATGTGATTGGAACGATGGACTGGAAGGATCGTTCACCTGCTTAAAGTCGGCGCTGACGGGAGAAGAGGTACTGGCCTACCCAGAATATGACCAACCGTTTGTATTGTATACGGATGCCAGCAACGTGTGGCTGGGAGCCGTGCTGTCCCAGGTCCAGAAAGGCAAGGAAAGAGTAATCGCTTACGCCAGTAGGAAGCTTCGCCCTACTGAAAGGAATCCTGACAACTACAGGTTCTTTAAGCTGGAGTTCCTTGCCGTCGTCTGGGCCGTGACGGAGAGGTTCAAACACCACCTGGCCTCAGCAAAATTCACCGTCTTCACGGATAATAATCCGCTAACGCATTTGGACACTGCGAAACTCGGTGCCTTGGAGCAGCGGTGGATGGCCCGGTTGTCCAATTACGACTTCACCATCAAGTACCGGACAGGGCACAAGAATGCGAATGACGATGCATTGTCCCGAATGCCCCACTTGCCCGAAACGGAGGAAGATCCAGAAGCATTTGAAGAGGTAGAGCTGCCCGCTTTCCATCGCCCCAAGGCCACCCAGTGCTCCCATCAGGTGGAGCACAGGCGCAAGAATAAGCAGGGCGCCCGTTGAATCCCCTGCCCCATCACGTGTGGGCCGAGAACCAGGATTTTGCCCCTGCGGTCCGTTGGTCCGTTGGGTGAAAGCTCCTGACGCAGGCAGGTTTGCATCCCGGCCCGGATGATCCACCAGAGGCATTACAGCTGTGGAAGGAGAGGGGCAATCTGTTTATTCACGATGGTAAACTGTGCCGGAGAAGCATCGACCCATGCACTCATGAATTGGTATGGCAGATTGTGGTCCTAAGACAAGATGTGCCAATGGTCCTGGGAGCGTACCATGATGGGGCAGGACATTTTGGGTGGAGGAAGCTAGAGAGGCTACTCCGTGGGAGGTTCTACTGGATCGCCATGAAGAAAACCATCGAGAAGTGGTGTCAAGAGTGTGGCCCATGTAGCCTGCGCAGGAAGGATCGTGACAGCCAATGGGCTCCCTTGCAGTCCAACCTCACCAAACGGCCGCTCGAGCTGGTCGCGCTAGATCACGTGAAACTAACACCTAGCTGGTCAGGTTATATCTACGCTCACCATCGTGGACCACTACTCCAGATTCCTGGTAGTCGCGCCGGTCAAAGATCGAACGGCTAGGACGGCTGCCAAAACCTTCCAGCAGTACTTCTCTAGACCCCATGGGTACCCGGAGAAGGTACTGACCGATCAGGGGCCAGCCTTTGAAGCGGAGGTGTTCCAGGAGTTCTGCAATTTGTACGGGTGTAAGAAGATCAGAACCACACCGTACCATCCACAAACCAACGGGATGTGTGAGAAGATGAACCAGGTGGTGATCGACTTACTGAAGACCTTACCTGTGGAGGAACGAAACTTGTGGCCCACAAAGTTGCCGGACCTGGTGGATATGTACAACCACATCCCGGTGAATTCCACCAACTGCACTCCAGCATACCTGATGCGAGGAAGGTCTAGCAAGTTACCGGTTGATCTGGATATGGGGGTCCTGACCCCAGAAGATATCTCGCCAGATGCGGATTGGGATACAGAAAGGCAACAAAGGTACCGCGAAGTACAGGAGTGTGTGGAAAGGAGTCTCACTCAAGCCAGACAAAAACAAGAAAGAGACTACAACCAGCATGCTCCTGCGATTCCCTTGTCACCCGGTGAGCAAGTCCTCAAACGGAAGAGGAGACTACACAAGCTTGATGACCACTGGGAAGCGGAACCGTATACCATCCTGCCATCCGACTTCGACAATACGAAGGTCTGTCTCATCAGCAAAGATGGAGGGGAAACCTCAGCGGCAATATCCAGGGACCACCTTAAAATATGCCCTGACAAGCTGTGAGATGGGGAGACAGACCCCGGGACGTCTCCCCCCGTGGAAGAAGAGAAGATGATACACACTGTTCTTGGCCATTTTCCCCAGTCTTGGACTCAAATAAATCGGGCTATTGTGGTACCGGTCCTAACTTTTCGTCAACCAAGAATCAAACTCCCCTTCGCTACAAAACTTGGAGATATTAACGATAGTTATTTGGTTGAAAATGTTTGTGTAAATATCTTTGTTACAGGTTTATAAATGGACAATGGAGTAATGGACAGTGAATTGCTCCAAAACTTTCACAGGGACCCCTTTGTTTACCCGGGGTTCCTGCTGTTCACGGTTGCACCCACTGAACTGGGAGTCATGAACTGTGCATGACCAAACTTTCGCAACATTCAAGTGTCCTCACCTCCCATAACGGGAAGCCCTGTTATATTTACTTGTTCATAGCATTTACTTGTTTATAGTATTTCAAAATTTTGTGTGTTTTCTGCTAACATGTATTGTTGTTCTTAGTTTCCCAGTCCGGGAGTACTGGATTTAACAGGGGGGGGGGGGGAGTGCAGCGCCCCAGAGTCCTGGTCGTTGCAGTAAGGTTGCTTTGCCACTAAGGGGAGTGATGTTACGTCTGATTGCACTAAAGGAGTTCACCTGACCAGGTATCACACACACACACACTACACTTCACACTCTGGCCACCAGGGGGAGTGGTTCTATCTAGTAGGCCACTCCTCACGCTTTGGTAAAACTGGGGGTGGGACTGGAAGTTGGAGAGAAAGCAGCCCGGGAGAGTTCTGGAGAGGACCTGTCAGAGGTGGGATCCTGACAGTGGCCTGGCGAAAAGGACAGATCGTTACGGAGCCGTGCTTGAAGGATATAGTGGCAGGCTTCTTAGAAAGGACACAAAGCGAGGTTTATTGTGGAGAATTGAGAAGCGAGATCACAGCACAAAGGAGAATAGAACCAGTAGGAGTCGTGCCTTAAGATCGTGGCAACATCCTACTGAGGTGCATAGCCGGTGGCCGGGGCACCGAGGAAGTAACAGACTACGCATTACTTCGAACTACGGCAGGACAGTTAACTTCAGGTTGGTTGTCTCACCCGTTACACCTAACGAAGACAACGGAGGCAATTGTGGGAGAGGGGCGTCTCTAGGGTCCCTATAAAATAACTCCAGGCCTACCCCGTCATACGGGTGCGTCCTAGCCATATCATCTGGGGGACGGAGAGAGAAAGAACATCAGAAACAGACACAACAGTTGTGAGGACTATCCCGTGGTGCTCAGCAGGGAGGTACTACAACACACAGGCGCTAGAAGGTAGGCACTGATTTCCACCTGCAAAGGGATCTCTGGATGTGCCTTCAGACCGGCCGGTCTCAGCCAGCCCTGTTAGCAGTGCTCTGGATTGCGGATCCCGAAGCCTTCAGTAAACAGGTAAAGAGACTGCAACCCTGTGTCCTCGTTATTCGTCGCACCTTGCACCACGCACCATCATCACACCTTTCATTGGACGGCCCTTAGCAGGGTCACGGACCGGGTCTAGCCACCGTGACAACCCCAGGACCGAGACAGAGGCCCGGTACCGAGTACCCCGCGGCCCTGCGTCCGGGGGCGCTCCAATGGCAGCCCTCAGAACATGGATGACCTGGTTGGCCTAGCAGAGAGGTACCAGGTTGTTGAGAAATCCCTAGGGAAACAGGACATCATCATCTCCCTCATACTGGAATACCCAAAAGGTGGCAAGATCACCACAGAGAGGGTCTAGAGCCACAAATTTCCTCCAAATCCCACTGAGGGGCACTGGACGTGGTCTGTTGGCAATGTCACAGTCCTGCACATGTAGCTGCCCAGTGTCATATGTCCCCTGCAGAACTGCAATATAGGGTGGTGGTGTTCCTATTGTGCCTATCCAGCCCATAGCGTGGACTGTCAACCCAGCGAGGGGCCACAGGTGTGGGGTGTCAGTTAATGGCACAATGGTGCTTGGATTTTGGACTCCGGATGTCTGGTGACCCTGATCGGTGTTACATTTCCCCACCAGTTGATCCCTGATAAATTTGTGGCCAAGGGCTAGCGTGTGGCCAGAGTAACGAAGGGAACAGACTGTGGTACCAAGTCCCAGGGTTGTCAAGGACTTGATGCATCCAGTCATATTAGGGTGTAATTTTTTTTCCCCTTATTTTGGGACCTGTGGCAAAAGGGGGCCGTATGGAGTCTCTGTCAAAAGCTATATCCCTCAGCAAGAAACCCCTTCAAAATCAAAGCTGGATAAGTTTCCCCTGCGTGTCTTTGCCGGGGAGGAGGACAAGACTGTGACCAAGGAGCCTGACCTACCAGAGTTGAGTGTGGCTGGAAAGAACTTTGGGACTGCTCAAATTGGGTACAGTGTTACCATCTGTAATGGGGCTGCTCAAGAGCTGGGGCAGACATCAGGTTCCCATACTTTGCACTCAGTGGGGAGCTGTTATATCGGGTGACTAAACTGAAGGGAGGGGAAATTGTGGAGCAGCTGTTGGTTTCAGGTCCCTATCGGGGGAGAGTTTTAGACATGGCCCATTTGCATTTTTTGGAGGGACATCTGAGTGTAGAAAAACGCTCAGAGAATAATGCAGAGGTTCTATTGGCCCGGATGCTACAGAGAAATCCTAAATTAGTGTAGGTCCTGATCCACCTGCCAGGTAACCTCTCCCTTTTCCGATTTCCAATGTCCACTAGTCCTGTTACCTGTTATAGGGGTCCCATTTGAGAGAATTGCGATGGAACTAGTTGAGGACTATGCAACCTGTTATTCAGAGGTTGTACCACTAAGGAACTCTTCCGCCAATTGTATAGCCCGAGAGCTTGTCCATACTTTTTCTAGAACTGGCCTACCAAAGGTGATCTTGATGGATCAAGGGACACTCTTCATAAGCAAGGTGATGAAGGAGATGTGTAAGGTCCTTCAGGTTGCCCAGCTGAGCACCTCAGTATACCATCCATAGATGGACGGCCTAGTAAAGTGCTTCAATAAGAACTTAAAAGCTATGCTTAAGAAGGTCATTGAGAAGAGCAGAAATGGATGCAGATAGTCCCAGTCTCGACCATCTTTCTCAGTCAGCCTCCACTGGTTTCTCTCCATTCGATCTCCTGTATTGTTGACATTCACAAGAGTTCCTGGATATCATCGAGGAAACCTGGGAATCTGAGGTCAAGCCACACAGCAGCATCTTGGAGCACATCGCCCAGATGCAGGAGAGCATGTCGAAAGTGATACCTATCTTGAAAGCACATTGCCTCCAGGCACAAGATAAGCACCACGCGTTACACCACACATGATGATGGATATACCCCTGATGAAGCCATCGTGTGTGGGGCTTGACACTTTTTCTCTTTGCGATCCCACTTGATTACTCTGCTGAGCGTTTCCCCCCAGGTTCAGTCAGTTGCTAATCTGACCTTTATTACAGGTATTTATCTCCTGGACAGTCATATAATTATGCATACATGAATTTTCAAGTACTAACAGCTATTCCTTTATAAAGTATTTTATAATACTGCTTGACTGCTTCTAGTTATTGGATGCTTTTTGTGGGAGATTGCTTGATGTCCCTCCCTTATGATATGGATTTATTGTAGGTGGCTCAGTGGTTTCCCCCGATATGGCCACTTTTTTAAATGTTCGTCCCCTTTTTTTGCACTTTATATGCAATAAGTTTTTCACCACTTGCCTCTTTTATATGCATTTTTAATTGTGGGAATTACTAGGATCTTTGGTGCTAGTCCTATGCCTTTTTCTTTGTTTATACTTTCAATCTCTGGTATGTGGCACAATGGCCCATCCATTTATTAAGTATTACTATTGCGGTGCTACTCCAACTCCCATGCTTTTTTCAGATTACATCAGACCGTTAAGCGAGCAAGTTCGAAAATATTGGTCATTCAATGCTTGTTTCCCGGCCTCTTTACACCGCTTGAGGAAGAATGCTTGAGGAAGAATGATGAGCACAGAACGATAACTAGTAGATCCATCTGTCCCCATACAGTATCATGACATCAGCAGCATATCTGGAGTTTTTACCTGGTGAACTATCAGTCGATGACTAGGCAGCATTTTGCTCGTTTAGCATAAAGCGCCCCATAGACCTCCGTACGGTATAATATTCCTCCATACAGTATGACACTGCTCATAGTCATCAATAAAGCATAATGCATCCCATAATCCTCCATGTAGTATAATGCATGTCCCATATAGTAGATATAGTATAATCCACACCCCATAGTCCTCGACTGAGTGTGACACAGGTCCCCAACAGAAGTATAATGCCGCCCCATAGTCCTTCAGTATTTTGGCAACCACATACTCAATGACTTAAAAAAATAAATAAATACAATACTCACCACTCCTTGTTCCCCTTCAACTTTCAACTCTGGTCTCTGCAGCTTGTCTCCTCACCTCAGCAGCTCCACTGCCTGGCACAGCGTGGTGCGCGATGAAGTGACATCATCGCACTCACTGCAGCAGAGGGGGATAATGGGAGAGGGAGCGTCGTCTGACCCTCTCTTCTCCGTCATTGCTTTCATCTGTATCGGCATCTATGATGCTGATACAGTCGAATGTGCAATGTGCGGGGGGCAGTGGCACTGAGCCCCATAGCTGCCACATGGTCCGCCGCTGTTAGCAGCACACCACTGGCTGGGGGCCCCTCGGAAGTGATGGTCCAAGGCAAATGCCTAGTTTGCCTGCCCCTGCTGCTGCCTTTGGAGAAGCCCCATGGTCTTCTTTCTGAAGCCCGACGGTGAGTGGCGATTTTGGAACGACTACCGCAGGCTGAGTGAAGCATCCAAATTTGACGTGTAGTCGATGCCCAGTGTTGATTAACTCATTGAGTGGCTTGGACATTCAAAGTAAATGACCACCCTTGACCAGACGAAAGGCTGCTGGTAGATCCCTATATCCCAGAGTGCCAAGGAGAAGACTGCCTTTTCGACAACTGATGGGTGTCTTCAATATACCAAAATGCCTTTCGGTTTGCAGGGTGCCCCAGCCTCCATCCAGAGGGGCATGTATTGGATCCGCATAAGTATGCCGCAGCCTACCTCGATGACACTGTAGTCTTCAGCCCAGACTGGGTTAGTCTTCTATCAAAGGTACAGATTATTCTGGATTCTCTGAGAAAGGCAGGGTTTACCATAAATCAAGAAAAATGTGCCATGGGGAAGAAAAAGGCCAGGTACTTAGACTACATCATCGGGAGAGGCGACATTGAGCCACAGGTAGACAAGGTCGAGGCAGTCCAGAAGAGGCCGCAGCCGTTTTCCAAGAAGCAGGTGAGGGCGTTTCTTGGAATAGAGATATTACCAGTGGTTTATCCCAAATTTTGACATAAATGCCCAGGTGACTAGGTGGTTCTTAAGCCTCCAGGACTTTAGTTTTCACGTGGAACATAGACCCGGGAAGTTACTGTAAGGCTGCCATCACACTAGCAGTATTTGGTCAGTATTTTGCATCAGTATTTGCAAGCCAAAACCAGGAGTGGGTGATAAATGCAGAAGTGGTGCATATGTTTCTATTATACTTTTCCTCAAATTGTCCCACTCCTGGTTTTGGCTTACAGATACTGATATACAATACTGACCAAATACTGCTAGTGTGACTGCAGCCTAATGATGCCCTCTCCAGAATTCCCTGTTTGGTGTCTGAAGGTGCCAAACCCTCCAGCTTAAGGCATAGGGGGGATATATATATATCCAGGTCACTGGCAATATATGTGAGGGGAGAGAGGGGTATGGCGAAGATTGCTATCTTTCATGTGAAACCCAGAAGTTTCTCTCCAGCATGTTATGTGCTGAGGGGTTAATGGGCCATGACAGAGTTGGGTTTTTTGAGAGTAGCTGTAAGGGTACCGTCTCACTATACGATTTACCAACGATCACGACCTGCGATACGACCTGGCCGTGATCGTTGGTAAGTCGTTGTGTGGTCGCTGGGGAGCTGTCACACAGACCGCTCTCCAGCGACCAACGATGCCGAGGTTCGCTGGTAACCAGGGTAAACATCGGGTTACTAAGCGCAGGGCCGCGCTTAGTAACCCGATGTTTACCCTGGTTACCAGCGTAAAAGTAAAAAAAAACAAACAGTACATACTGACCATCTGATGTCCGTCAGGTCCCTTGCCGTCTGCTTCCTGCTCTGACTGAGTGCAGCCGTACAGTGAGAGCAGAGCGCAGCAGTGACGTCACCGCTGTGATCTGCTCTCACTTTCCGGCCGGCAGACAGACAGAGCGGGAAGCAGACGGCAAGGGACCTGACGGACATCAGATGGTGAGTATGTACGGTTTGTTTTTTTTAACTTTTACGCTGGTAACCAGGGTAAACATCGGGTTACTAAGCGCGGCCCTGCGCTTAGTAACCCGATGTTTACCCTGGTTACCAGCGAACGCATCGCTGGATCGCTGTCACACACAACGATCCAGCGATGACAGCGGGAGATCCAGCGACGAAAGAAAGTTTCAAACGATCTGCTACGACGTACGATTCTCAGCAGGGTCCCTGATCGCAGTAGCGTGTCAGACACTGCGAGATCGTAACGATATCGCTAGAACATCACGAATCGTGCCGTCGTAGCGATAAAAATGCCACTGTGTGACGGTACCCTTAGAGATGGGTGGGGCGACTACTCGCCTTATCTCCACCTCAAGGGTTTTGTTCAGCAGATTAAATGTCTGGCCACTGAGTTTTTTTTACCTCTGTATGTCTGGAGGCAAGAGCTCCAGGGAAGAAATTATGTAAAACTGGGCTTTACTGTGTACTCTGCTGTATGTAGGGCAGGCAGATCCCCGCAGACATTTGGACTGTACTATAAATTTGGTTTTCTTTTTGCCAAAAAGTCCATACGTTTGCTGAACGCTGCTCTGGATTATGCTATGTTTTTAAGTAAAACAGTGGAAGAAACTTTCCTGCGTCTACCTCCTGTGAGTAGCCGTAGCAGTATTACAGTATTCTATTATATTATAGGTAAAATACGGTTAAACTACTGTTTTATTGGACAGATATACAGTGGACTGTAAAAGTTTGGGCACCCCTTGTCAAAATTACTGTTAGGCACAGGGGTCTCTGAACAGTAGAACAATGTACCACAACTATAGTCTGTAAATCTTTCTAAAGGTCTTTTGCTGTCAAGTGAGGGTTCTGATTTTGCCTCTCTAGCAATCTTACGAGCAGTGCTCACTGAAATTTTGCTTGGTCTTCCAGACCTTATCTTGACCTTCACTGTTCCTGGTAACTGACATATCTTAATTTCGTTTCGAACTGAGGAAAGAATAACCTGAATGCTTTGCTATTTTCCTATACCCTTCTCCTGCTTTGTGGGCCTCCACCATTTTCAGAGTGCTAGGCAGCTACTTAGAAGAACTCACGGCTACTGTGTTGGCACAAGGTTAGAGGAGGCTGTTTTTTTATATAGCTGAGAAATTTGCACCTGGCCTTTCCTAACAATGATGGTGAACAAGCCACAGCAGACTAATGTCTGAAACCTTGGAGTTTTGTGTGCTCTGATAACTTTGACCAAGGGTGCCAAAACTTTTACATGCCACTGTAATACTGTTATACTATTGTGCTATAGCACAGCTTTAATACAGATATTTCTATGGCCCTAATACTGCATTACTGCTGCATTACTGCTCCCTGTAGTGCTGGTATCTCGGAGTGGCCGCCTGGTTGGGGACATGTATGGGCACATTGGGGGTTTCTGCACAGTATAATGCCTCTGTCCACTGAGCAGTTCTGTCACATTTCAATCAGACGGACTGAGGCTCAGTGGGGTAGATTTAACCACGTAACCTCATTAACCCTTCCCGGCTCAGTGACTTGGCTCCCCCTCTTACTGTCAAGAGGGTTCAGGAATGGGGTGAAGAGAATTGGAAGGAGAGGGGCACAATTGATTCCGAACTCCGCTTCCTTTACCTCGTCCTGTAGTAACGGTTTGTGAGAGGCTTACTGCACAAGGGGTCTATTGTCACTTTGATGTCCTAGTAAATCCCCGGCAATCGCAACGCTCCAAATGCCCGGGAAGGCGAGGGGATTTATCACTGATTATATACATGGCTAATACTGACCTGACTGATGTGACTTATCGATTATCTCTCTACAGAACACCACTTGACGAAAGTGCAAAAATTGACTTTTAATGGCTCATTGTGGTGACATTTCGGTTCATGGTGTGAACTTTTCTCAAGGCGTGAAATAGGATCACACCGGAAACATCGCCACTATGGACTATTAAAGTCAAATGTTTGCACTTTTTTTCAATTGGTGTCCTGGCTCCATTATATGTTTGCAAGGTTTGGTCATTGCCCTTTACACTTTACCAGATTTCATGGTGGCCATTAGATCCGATTTTGATTCCTACTACGTGGTGGCTGGAGATCAGGATGACCGTGGATTATCTTCCACATTAGTGGGGTGTTTCTCTAGGACCCCCGGCTCTGGCCACGTTATAAGTTTTGTAGGTGCAGGAAAGTCATTATGCACATGGTCTTCACTTATTCCCTAGTTTGCCCTTTCTATATCACTGTTTTCCTTATCCAATATGGCGTTTACATAGTTGTTACTACTGAGCATGTGCATCAACCAATTCTAAAACTTTTCAGTCATTTTCAAACTTTGATTCTGTGAAAAATCTATCTTTGTACGGAGTTAGCCAGTATATAGAAAATATTAACATTTGAGTCCTTAGTGGTTGATACCTTTTTAATGGCTAACTGAAAAGATGGTAACAAATGGCCAGATGCCCGAGACTTGAGTTACTCATCAATAGGTCTCAACCACCGAGGGGTCTCAAATTGTAAAACCTTGATTCATATGTTTCCATATTCCAATACAATTTTGCAATTTAGCTGAAGGTTTTCTCATCTGTGACCGATGTTATATGGGGTTCAGTCCTTGCACTATCCCCATATAACAAGTGGGCAGCGGGTCTCTCCTAACCAAGAGTTGGACATGATGAAATGTTGTGACAAAGTACATATTGGGGCTTATGCAAATTAGGTATTTGTCCAGTTGTGTCAAAATCATTGAATTCAGTCCCCTTGTCGGTGGTGAAAAATGTCCAATCTGTTAGAACCTGTCTCCTTCCTTTAGGAAATCTATAGCATCTGCACATCATGTAAACAATTTCAATAATTGCTCACATATATTTAATAGATTAATGAATTTAAAAAAAATTATATCTGTCTTTTGAAGAAACCGAGGCGAAATGCGTGCCCAGGTGCGGTCGTAGACAGCAGTGCAGTGATCTGCTAAATATTACTTATCTTGTTTAAAATGTTATACTTTATAATAAATCTCAGGATATAATGATGAATTGATCAATGTAAACTTTAGGCTATTAGAGGCAGAGACATAGCTAGAGGTTCAGCTCTGGGGATCGAAATATCTTAGTGTTCCCTTAATCAGGTGGCACATCCTAACCTTAGGCATAAGGGAACTTCAGGAGATGACTATGTGGTTACTGGAAATCTCTATGTAAAGATTGATATTACCTCCATATAGTGGTAGATACTAGTGCTGGGCGAACCCGGACACTAATGTTTGGGGTGCATATCGGAACCCTAGTGTCCATGCATGGACCCCGAACACTGACTCTTCCCAGAAGTCCATGTTACTGTTCAAGTTCAGCAGCCCAAACAAAGCTGATTGAAAGGCTGCAGCGCAACCAATAAACAAGCTTTTACTGTGTGCGCCCTATCATAGCCATGTCAAGTATTGGCATGGTTGTGATTGGCTGATGGTGCACAGCGTAAAAAAGTAGATGGAACCACATGTTGTTTTATTGATAACCAGCCAAGGTAAGGCTGACAGCTGAGGGCTTTACCTGCGCTGGTTAACAATAGAGGGGTCCCAACAGGTTTTTGTTTTTTTTTCAATTAATTAAATTTAAAAAAACTGTGTGAGGTCCCCTATTTTTGATAACCAGCCAAGCTAAAGCAGACAGCTGGTTACTGGTATTCTCAGAATGGGCCATGGATATTGGCCCTCCCCAGCCTAAAAGTAGTAAGCCTGTGGCAGAAAAAATGCAACCATCAGAAGCTCAAATTCTGGTGCATTGCCCAGCTCTTCCTACTTGGCCTGGTGTAGTGCCAAGTGAGGTAGCAGTTTTGGGGTTGATGGCAACTGTTTTATGCCTGCTGACATAAAGCCCAGAAGTTGGTAATGGAGCGGCATCTATAAGACACCCCCATTACTAACTCCATAGTTCTTTTTTTAATAATAACAAAAATAAAACAGCAAACTTCTCCTTTCCACTAACAATCTATTTCTCCCATGAGGAGGTCTAACGCTGCTACATCTGGATGCATTGCAGAGTGGTGGCATGATGCGAACCTCTCGGCCCAGCATCCAGGACACAGAGTGCAGCGTGGGATCTTGACTGCTTGTGACGTCAATAAGGTTACAGCCGGTCACACCTAACCGCAATCTTACCCGCTGCTCAGTATGTCCAGAATGCCAGACTGAGTTGCATCATGCCACCAGTCAGCAATGCATCCAGATGTAGCAGAGTTGGACCTAGCTGTAAGACAAATGGCTTATCAGTGGAAAGGTGAGTAAGTTTGCTTTTATTTTTAATTTTTGTAATTAAATGTGTAAAAGAGGGTCGGTGAGTTTTAGTTCAAGTAAAGGATTTTATTCTTGCAGTGTCTTTATTACAAAAGTGACTATGGGTTATTAATGGGCATGTCTTATAGACGCCTCTTCACTACAAACCACTGGGCTTGATATCAGCGGTCATAAAACAGACATCAACCCCAAAACTATTACCCCACTTGCCACTGCACCAGGGTAAGTGGGAAAAGTTGAGGATAGTCGCTAGAATTGGCACATCTATCCATGGCCCCTCTTTAGGCTACTAATATCAGCCTGCAGCTGTCTGTTTAGCCTTTACTGGTTAATGAATATAGGAGGGACCTCATGCTGTTTTTTGTTTTGTTTTTTTCTTTTGAGGATCCACTCCTTTTTATTAGGTAAATGCTACACAGACAGGCTGATGTTGATGTTCTGGGAAGGTCCATGTTTATTGCCCCCTTTCCAGAATAATAGCGCCCATATGTCTGCTTTCCCTCAGCTGGATAGGAAAAATAAGGGGGACCCTTCGTGATTTTTTTTTTTTTTTTTTTTAAATTCAGTAAATACGTGTACAATAAAATACACATGCCCTCTTATATATCACACACTATTATTATAATGCACAGGCGCCAGCTGATAAATGATACTGCTAACATCAGTATCACCCGCTCTTGCTTCTATCAGCGAAACCAGATGTACGCTGCTGATGAGACTATTAGGCGTCAGTGGACTCAGAAGCAGAGCGGCTCCAGAGGGGGAAAATGCTGGCTGTATTATGTAGATGACGTCAGCCATAGCAGCAGCAATTGACTTTCCTGACAATCGCCGCTGTTAACTTCTTAAATGTCCGAGTCAATTTCTGACTGTCAGAAGGCAGAAAAGACCTGGAATACAAGTCCGCTTTGATGTTCTTGTCTGCCAGATGGCAATGGAGGGCAAAAAAAACAAAGCACAGTGAAGAACAGACAACCTGGCTTGATGCGTATTTAGGCGCTATGTGGACTGCAAGTAGGCCAAGTTCTTGTGGTCCATATAGATAATCATAGGATCAACTGCTCCCTCAAATACAATGCGTAACTCCTCCAGAGCCATTTTTATCCCCAACAGTTCTCAATCACTTATTGAGTAGTTGCTTTCTGAAGCCGAGTAGAAACTGTAGGTCACCACATGGCTGGAAGGAGACTTCTGGGTGGGGTTGACTCGGACACCGGAGGAAGAGGCATCCACCTCCAAACAGAAGAGTCGAGAATAATTTCAGTGCCTGGTATTAAAAATACAAATTAGAAATGTTGTAATTTTCACAAGGATTGTGATATGAAAAATATATAAGAAAATATATATAACACGAAAACCTGATTTTAAAAAATGTTTAATAGGGTTTCATTAAAGACGCTTTTGAACTTTGCTTTTAGGTGTATTGACACTCTCAGTGCAGGAATGAATGTGTCGCATGGATTTATGTCTTTCTAAATCAATTAAGGAATTTGCTCCTCAGACCTTGTGGGGGCATCACCACACAAAACCAGACCCCAATCACAGGACAATAAAACATTCACACTCCTTATCTATGAACTGTTCCAATATTTATGGCCACAACTATTTATCACTCTCCCATAATGATAGTTCTGCTTCACTTCACTTGTCTTATCTATTGCATTATATTTCTGTGCTGTGTTATGTATAAATATGTGATTCTTCCGAATTTGTATTAGTCTTTGCCTGAGGAAGAGACCTGAGTAGTCTCGAAAGCTGCAATTTGTTACCATCTTTTCAGTTAGCCATTAAAAGGTATCAACCACTGAGGACTCTCAATTCTAAACATTTTTCTATCTACTGGCTAACACGGTACCAAGATATATATCTTTCCTGTATTTGGATCCATCACATTTATCTGATTTTTTTTTACATGAATAATCGCCTTCAGGCTATGAACATAAAAAAAACAAACTCACGAGAACAGAATCTTGTGTAAAAGAGAAAAAATCATATTAAAAAAGAAAAAGTACTCCATCACGTTCCAATGAATTTACTTCTATTATTCCTATGATTATGGTCTTATAGTATGACGTACCTAAAAAATAGATAAATTATCAGAATAATTATTACTTTTAAAAAAATAAATTTATAAATTAGAAATAATTTGGTTGAAAAACTGAGTAGCTTTTGTTAAGATGAGATGTTGTGATAAGATGATGAAGTTGCTGATGACGACCCACATCGATGTGATTTCTTACATTCCCTGTACACGAGCGTCGATGTAGAGAACACGGTAAATTTACCGGACGCTATTATGGAGTCTCCCAATCTGTGTCCTCAGGAGGATGAAGGAGCCGGAGGAGGAAATAATGACGAGCTGCACGGAAAGGAAATGTTCACACTGGAGTCACCTTAGAAACTACAACCCGGATTGTCCCTGCACTTGGTGGAACGAATATCCTTCACTTTATTAGGTAGAAATACATTTATTCTAATGACTAATGAGACTTTTTAAACTTTTTTAAGGAATCGACCATCATCATCATTAGCTAATGTAAATGACTAAGTGTAATGATCTGTTATATCCGGGGGAGAATAAACATTACTGATCCTTGAATACTATTTAAAAATTATGAACAATTTAGAATGGGTTTCATTATTTGTATTTCACTAAATTGAAGCCATCATATAGATTTTGGAAATATTGATGATAAAACTGAGTTCAGATTAATACACTTTATTAAATACATTAATATTTTGATAACTTAAAAAATATATTAATGTCATTCTCTTCATGATTAGCAGCTGGAATCCGGCGTGGCGTTTGCGTACTGTTTGGTATCATGGACCATTATAGACGGATATTACCTCCCCTCCCCCTTCGTTCTATATTGTTATGGTGTTATTGGAAGAGATATCACAACGAAACCTTTAATGTCACATTAATTAGGAGTCATAAACCTGCTCTCCATTGATGGTGCATTAGTGCATTCATGATGGGGTATAATCCCCACCGCTCCTTTTAATTATCTTTTCTTCCTTTCTCGGCTTCTTAGTCCCTCTCTCTGTAGTTGCTGTTGCTTTGTCCTCTCTTAATTGGGATGTTAATGAGTTGGAGAGTTTTCCTAGCAGGTTCCCAGACTCTCCGTGCCCGGGGCTAGACATCCACAAAGGGATCACAAGTTGGGGGCAGCCTGATCACATCAGAGATGGTTATCCTGGATTTCGGGACCTCTCTTGGCTTTTCCTAATAATACAAATATGAGTGATCAGTGAAAACAAGAAGGTGGGTGACACAAGCAAGATGGCATCTTGTACGACAGTAATCCTACCGGCCATACAAGAGCGCCAGACAATGGGGAGCTACAGGGGGCTTTAAGGTTAAATAACCTCTTCATTTACAGCAATAGTAATTTAGTGACATTTCATGGGGCTTTAAGACCCTCACATCTGGAATAATAAATAATTATAAAACACACATTTGGCATTTCCACCTCAACGTTCATCTTTTTCTCCTTATGATTCATTATATGAAGTAATAATTATAAACCATAGAGAACCTGTGTCAGATTATCCGAAATCAAGACCCCAGAAGAATGAGATGTTCAGGAAATCTGGAGACAGAGATGAGCAAATCTGTCAAATACCGGAGAAATGGATATACATATAACTTATTCAATGCAAAAAAAAACGTGTCCTGATTGCAGATAAAAGATGTCCCACCACGGTAAGTTTGTACCTGGTCCTCCACTGATGCCCAACCATAGATCTAGTACAGTAGTTCAAAATAGCCGTCCAATATGACTAACCAGAATCATACCTATTTTAAGTATAAATTATATTACCACATCACACAATTTACCAGTCGGTGCAGTAGATTCTAGGAAAACCACCAGACTCCACATTCATGATCTGTAGGTTTTTGAGTCTCTGTATTTGAATAATTAATTGAACGTGGGAGTTAAAAATAATAGCTATGTGGAGTTCAATTAGTGAAGTCCATCATTCTGTGAAGTAACAGGTGTGAATCAGGTGACCCTTATTTAAGGGTGAAGCCAGGACATGTTGTTCATGCAATTCTCATTGAAAGTCTCAGAAATATGGGTCTATGAGACATTGTTCAGAAGAACAGCGTACTTTGAATAAAAAGTTGACTGGAGAGGGTAAAACGTAAGAAGTGCAGACAATGATCGTCTGTTCAGCTAAAATGATCTCCAATGCTTTATATTGAAAAGCCAAACCAGAGAGACGTGGAATAAAATGGAAGACTACCATTAGAATGGATGGAAGAATAGCCAGAATGGCGAAGGCTCAGCCAATGATCAAGGATGATCACAGACAGTCTCACGTTACCTGTGAGGACTGTGCCAGAAGATGCCTGTGTGAAGCTAATATCTTAGCAAGAAGTTCTGACAAAGTAACCCTGCTAAAAAAAAAAAAAAAAAAATGACGTTCTGAAGCGGATACAATTTGCCAAAACACTCATCAACCGGCCTAAAGAGAAATGGAGAAACATTTTGTGGACTGAGGAAAGTAAAATTGTTCTTTTTGGGTCCAAGTGCCGCAGAAAGTTCGTCAGATGACCCCCAAACTCTGCATTCAGCCACCATAGAATCAGAAGACCGTGAAGCCTGGTGGTGAAGCATCATGATATGGGCAGGTTTCTCTTACTATGGTGCTGGACCTCTTTACCGCATACCAGGGGTCATGGACCAGTCAGCAGGTATTATAATACTTGGAGAGGTCATGTTGCCGTACGCTGGAGAGGATATGCCCTTGAAATTGGGATTTCAACAAGACAATGACCCTAAACACCAGTAAATGAGCAAAATCTTGGTTCCAGTCCAACACAATTGAGGTTATGGAACGACCGGCCCAATCCTCGGACCTTAATCCAATAGAACACTTGTGGGTGACATCAAAAGTGCAATTTCTGAAGTAAAAGCAACAAATGCCAAAAAATTGTGGGGTGTCGTCCGAGCATCCTGGGCTGGAATAAGAGGTGACAGAAGTTGGTGACTCTCTGCAACACAAATGTGAAGCCGCTCTAAAAAAACGGTGGGGTAACAACTAAATATCAGGTCAGTGATTCACAGGAATCATAAATCGTCATAAAATACATATTGTGAGTTTGTAAGGACGAATGCAGACACTGCTGTTTATTAGAACAGCCGAATGTTAAGTTTTTGCTATTTTCTGTAATTACGTAATTAATTACAAGTCATCTACATTTCTCTTCACGTTTTGAATCTGAAAACAGTGTACAATGTTCCCAGTGCATGGAAATCACAACTAGTATAAAGATTGTGTGATTATCTCATGCTTTTGATCACACTGCTATTGTTTTGAACACTACTGTATTCTTCTCTTCCGCTTTCACACTTTCGAGTCTCCGGCATTGACTAGGCCTCACTGGATGTATTGACTGACTGGATGGAAGGAGAACCAGGTGGGGAGGTGCCATGGCAAGAGGCGAGGTGAGCATAATCATTATTTTATTTAGAAATTAACCCTTTCCTGGATTCTAGAAGAATCCAACAAACTGACCTCCACCCGCACACCATTTTGATGGATTTGAGTGAATCGAACTCCAACAAATTCAGAAATTCATGGCAAGTGAATTACATTTTTTTTTCTCATTAATTTGCTCATTATATCTAAATTTTTAAGCGCCTGTACACGTTCACTATCTGTCAGCTGAACCCCTAGATTCATGGCACATACAGTTCTGCTGAGCCCACCTTGTATTCTCAACTGGAGGTAAGCGGCAGCCAAAGTACACTGGCGGACGATTATCTGCCTTTCGAGCAATAGAAGTACATGTTCAATTCCACCTTGCTAAACCTTTCCCTTACTCCCTGACATTACTTGTCGAGGGAAAACCATGGAGCACCCACACATACCCAGCGATTGGAGATTGAGCACCTTTTCTCCAACTATCAAAAGTCTCCAGTGGTATGGGTAGAGTTGAGAAGAAGGATTCACAGGACTCTGGTTCAGTGGCAACATTAATATCCAGCATCTGCCAGACCAAAGCCATGTGAATCTCCCCCCTACTTGCCACAATCCCCAACCTCTCTTCTGATTACTAGGCGTTATGCCTGTTTAATGTTACAATGATGACGTTCTGCCAGTCCTATTACTCAGAAGTGGTGCCAAGTAGGAGGAGCAGGTTCACAGTGATTTGGTCTGACGACCAGACTACCGATGTGGTCGCATCCTGCAAGTGTTTTTACTGGTGATGTCTACAGATAAAGTATCTGCCAGGCCATTAATTGTGATACTTACTCCCAATGTGAAAGGTCAGGTGCACAATACCTGACAACTGTCAATCACCGGCACCACTCCCCTTCCACTGCAGACACTGAAATTAGCCTTTCAAGGCTATAGTTCATTCTTAAAAAAAAAAATGTTGGCAGAATAGTAAAAATGATCATTGGTCTTGGACTGTAGTGACCATTTTTATATTTAAAAAAAGGCAATAAAACATGAAAAAAGTATTTAAATTTGTTATCAAAATATCCATAGTGATGAGCAGAGTAAAGTTAACGTGTCCTTTTTATCATCCAGAAAATACTGTAGAAAGATAAATAAAAAAAAAAAAGTCCAAACATAAAAATTGAAACGACATTGGGGTGCAAACAACTTTTATATTAGTAATAGCTAATGTTGCAAAAAGAAAAAAAAATCCTCCCGCTGCTCTGCGGATGGAAAAAGTTATGGATCTCAGAATATGATCGTACAAAACAAATGTTATTTTGTTATAAGAAGAAAGTTCAAAGGAAAAAAGTTAGATTTTTTTTTTTTTTTTTTTTTTTTTTTTTAAATCTTCCTGTAAATGTATTGAAAACCCCCCCAAAAAAACTCCATGTTAATGTTTATAATGCAAAAGAAAAGGTTTAGGAAGGGCAAAAATACCCAGCCACTTGTGATAATGGAGAAACCTGAGATTATGGATGGAAGTTCTATCCTGATGGTGGCTGTACAGACACAAACTGACAGATTCACAGATCTCTATGAAGCTGGCAATTTTGGTGGCTAAACTTGGGGTCAAACCAACATTTGCATTTGTGATAAAAGCACGCAAATGTGTACCCAGGATGGGTTTGGCTGAAACTGGTCCAAAAAAGTGTTTCGGAACAACTGCTGGCTTGTGTCGACAGTCAACTAGGTGATAAGTCCAGCTACTTAGACCCACTTTGGATGCCACTTCCTAAAGCATTTTCTTTTTAATTCTGCACAATTTAGTAGCTATGTTATTACTGGTGTAACTGTGAGTAATGCATCAGTCTCTTCTTCTCTTCCAATAAAAATCTTGGTGTTTGATGGATCTTGTTCTTGGTGCTACTTTGAACTCGCACCAAAAATTTTACTAAAATGCTTGAATTGTAAAAAGTGATGGTGGAGCGTCAGAATCTTTTTGAAATTCTGCCTATGGGACCAGGTTTAAAATGTGAAGGGAGAAGGGAGAATTTAGAGCGGCCTCGGAATACTAAATCTGAGCGGCTGAGCAGAAAAGCCAACGTCAACAGACCTAAGACATTTGCCTATCAGACTATAATTTAAGAATACATGTGATGTATACAGAACGTAGCTACTTTTTAATTTGAGGAAATCCATGTAATAGTCATATGTCCGCTCCTTAACTCCTCAGGATGACATCAATATAAGGAGAAGAGCTCCAATTCGAGAAGAAAAGAAAGACGTGAAGTGTCACGAGGCTTCCCAATGACTCAAGATCTTCTAAATTGCTTTATAATGAGATTTGCACTTAAAAGAAGCTGGAATCACCATTAAATGCTGAAATCCCAACATAACTATCTGACAGATGTCCTCTTACCAGGAAAAGCCAGCAAAAGCTCCTCCATCCATTTAACAAGATTACATGACATGGCATTGGCTTGGACTACAGACCCTTTAACCTCTCAGGTAGCCAAGAAAAATCCAATATGCTAAATCCGATCTTCTCCTGAAGACACCGGTCGTGGGCTTGAGACCAGAATGATCTGATGGGAAATGCTTTGAAATAAACTTGTATGGGAGGATGTCAGCGTCGCTCGTCTCTTCTTTTGATGTTGTCATTTTATGTAACGAGGGCAGAAGTATCTGACCAAATAATGAGTCTTCTATTGGATTTATTTACTCATATTCGGCGAATACATGGACTATGGGGAACATTGGATGCAGGTAGTAATGATGATGGATAACTTAAAGGGAAATTATCACCAGAAAATGACATTTAAAACCGTTTCAATAAGGTTTTTGAAAACCCTACATATTATCCAAAAGGTTCTTTTAGATTCACACTTTTCAACAAACTCATCATCATCAGAGGCAGAATTGCAATGATGGGTAACCCCTCTAACATCGTTAATAACACCGGATCCAACAATTACAATAAGTGAGGTCACTGTCCTCACTGCTCCCCTCTCTTCACAATGACCTTTGCACATGCTTATTAAAGGCTTCAACACAAATAGGGTCAGTCTGTTCATTATTATGTTGATGTGCATGTATTGTTTCCTAAAACACCAGGAAGTTAGTCTAAAAAAGTCCCAGTGGTCAGAGTGAAAATTCCAAGATTTAAATTTTTTTATTTTTAATAAAGATTGTGGTAGGAAAAAATCATTCAATACAAAAACACATTTAATCATTTTCCGATCCTATTTCTCTCTTCTTAAGGGGTTAAGGGGTTGCAGAAAATGAAATGCAGAATCCATTCTTAAAGAGCTTTTAGATGGGCTGAATTTGGCCCGTTATCAGATGTTGATTGACTATATACAAGTCATGCAGTGCTCTTTTACTGACCTGTTCACATGGAAAATGGTGGGGACAGAATGGTTGTTGATATAATCACAGGCCGATGCTTTGTCTGTAATGAGGATTTTTGCCTAACACCACTCTTATCTGGTTGATTGACAGGTCATTGACTCGGATACTCGGCTTCACGCTGTACACACTGTCTAGCGCCTCTCTCCTGTGGGTGATTGACAGGTCATTGACTCGGATACACAGCAGTGAATATGGAGCGCCCCCACACCGCCGCAGGGCCGAGGGGTACCCGGAGCCGGGCCTCCGAGTTTGTCTTGGGATTGTCACGGTGGCTAGACCCGGTCCGTGGCCCTGTCTGTCAGTGGGGGACATCCGGTAGAATAAGTGGTGGTGTAGCGGTGCAGTTGTGGGGTGCAGGTCGCGGTAAATAACGAGGACACCAGGTTGCAGTCTCTTTACCTCTTTACTGGAGATCTCTGAGTCCTCAGTCCAGAATATGGTTCACCAGGCTGCGCAAGTCCGGCCGGTCCAATGGCACTTCCAGAGTTCACTTCACAGGTGGAAATCAGTGCCTTCCTTCTTAGCGCTATGTGTTGTAGTCCTTCCCTGCTGTGCTTACGGAAAGTACCCCACAACTGTTGTGTCTGTTTCTTAAGTTCCCTCACAACAACTCGATTAACTGATCTTCTGCTAATCCTCCGTCCCTCCCTGTTGTTACGGTTAGGACGGCACCCGTTTGACGGGTAGGCTCGGAGCTCTTCCGGGACCCTAGAGACGCCCCTCTCCACAAGTTGCCCCCCAAGACTTCATAGGTGATTAAGGTGAGACAGCCCGCCTGTGACTGACTGTCCTGCCGCTGTTTAGAGTATTGCTTGAAGCTGTCTATTGAAATACTCCCTCGGCGTTCCGGCCACCGGTAATGCGCCTCAGTAGGATGTTGCCCCCTTCTCACAGCATCACCCCTACTGGTATTCTCCTTTTGCTTCGATCTCGTTTCTCACTCAGCACAACACATCTCTCTTCTAGTCCTTCCTTAGGGCACCGCCGCTTCTCAGTGCAGGCACGGTCCCGTTACTTTCTTTCCTGTAGCCAGGTCTCCATCAGGGTCCCAAACCTGACAGAGACCCTACCGAATCCTCTCCTGCAACACCCTGTGCCACAAGGTGTTGCCTGGTTCATATCCAGTCAGCTTTCTCTCCTAACTTCCTGCCTGACCCCCAGTTTACCCACAATGGTGGGAAGTGGCCTAGTGAATAGCACCCTTAGCTCCCCCTGGTGGCCCGGCTGTGAAATGTATTGGTGACTGTGATACCTGGTCAGATGAACTCCTTCTGTGCCATCAGACGTTCCATAGCTCCCCTTAGCGGCTGAGCCATAGTACTGCAACGACCAGGACTCTGGGGCGCTGCAAATACAGCGTGAGGCTGAGAAGATGTAAGTGCATCTCCAGACACAAATACAGAATTTCAAAATGCCAATTCTCCATGTTGGAGCATAACTTTTTGGGTCAAATTGCTAATTTTGTAAAGATCTATACAGTCATATAAATAGATTGGGGGTGTAGAAGTTCCTGACAAGTTCTCATTGACTTGTAGTGTTCAGCCCCATGGTTCCTCTGCACTGCAGCATTATTTTTTGCAGCACCCTAATGTGGTGACATCACTGCATTGTTCCTATAATTGTATTTTACCAATAGATGACATCATTAAATGTGTAAGGGGCCAGAGGCCGGTAGTCGTGGGTAAACCCCTGTTCCATGATGCCCTAGCACTTTACAGGAAAATCATGTCCCAGTGTGCCCTCGAGTGTAGGGTGCGCTACTCACTTGTGGGCCGGTGGCCTCCACTGTCTTCAGTGACATAGTCTTAATGAGTCTTCCTGAAGTTTGAGAACTCATGGAAAACCCACACACAGATCCATGGACACGCGGTTCGTTCCATCACATAAGTTTACGGGACAGTTCAAGTTCAGCAGATTGTAACACACAGTTTCGGGCACAACACTTCATTTATTTCCAACATCTTTCCATTGTATCTGGACTATTCCTACTTTAACAGGTCTTGTGAGCCACTATTCCATCCAGTTCCTCAGTATTGCCGAGATCCGTTAGTTTTCCCACACGTGGTTCCATTTCTGTTTTCCATTGTATGTAAGGGTTAAGGTGCTCTCTTCAGCATTTGTATTGAGTCTTGGCTCCGGACGTTGCAGGAATGTCCACAGACAATTTTGTAATACCTCATACCTCCCAGAACTACATGTACTAGTCCTTGTTTTCAAGCCAATGCACCTTGAACTTGACCTTGTCACTGTCGTTCACAAACTATATGACTATCTGATCTACTATCAGGAAGTGCACTGCTTTTACTGGAAGCTCCACCCCAGTATGGGCTAGTCCCAAACATTAGCTGCATCAGTCCCTAATTTACTACAGTTATTATCTTCTAACTGTATCTATATCCTAATAAGAGTTGTTAAACACATTATCCATGCAACAGTGCAACTGCTATAATCTATGTGCAGGGAATATTTAGCATGGCTATATATCACTCTCTTTCTCTCAAAATATCAGTATGGGAAACTGCCGCTGATACAACCGAAAACCTCACAAAAATGCAGTAGAAAATCCCATAAAAAGTGAAACTTTATTAAGTATTCATTAAAATTGAGCAATGTAATACATAACAGGTAACCGAATAACAGAGGGAAACACATGAAGCACTATGAGATGGCACAATACACCAAAGGACTCATGTCCACCTCACTGCAGCATACATATTCGCATTATTATGAGGGGCCCATGGCAATATATCAATGGATCAGTGTCCATAGAGTCATACATAGCTGTACCAAACAGCATAGCCTAAAGAACCCATAAATGTATATAATTACCTAATGCTGGTGCAGTGAGCGGTCCAGAGTCCACCCCTGTTTGGTACAGCTATGTATGACTCTATGGACACTGATCCATTGATATATTGCCATGGGCCCCTCATAATAATGCGAATATGTATGCTGCAGTGAGGTGGACATGAGTCCTTTGGTGTATTGTGCCATCTCATAGTGCTTCATGTGTTTCCCTCTGTTATTCGGTTACCTGTTATGTATTACATTGTTCAATTTTAATGAATACTTAATAAAGTTTCACTTTTTATGGGATTTTCTACTGCATTTTTGTGAGGTTTTTGGGTTGTATCTATATCCTCCAGTGCTGTACACTGCTCACACTAGCCATTACCTTTACAGGACTCCTACATCAGCATCATTACCTATGCACTATTAATCCTATAATACTATGTACGGAGCATATTATACCTACCATGGCTATCACATGACATCACTATCGCTGTGACCAATACTAAGCTGGGACAGACCACTGAGGGGCCCTGGATGGAAGAGGTTGATAACAAGGGAGTATGATCGCTCCAAGCCTCAGGTAACTGGTACCTTTAGCCTAGACAACCCCTTTAATGATTCACTATAGTGCTGTCATTTTGTTCAGACCTTCAATAGACTTTGTAATAGGGCTAATTCCACAAGCTTGGCTGCTTGCCCTGTTGGCATGAGCTGATTCACATGAAGGAGAAAGACCCAAGATGAGTCAATGAGCTCTTGGCTGGTTAATGGCCGGCTCGGAGCTGCCAGGAGCACGGTAGGCTTCTCTACTTTGAAGAGGCATGATGTTCAGGGAGAAAAGGATTACGGTGTGGAATGTCAAATGCTCTGGGAAAGTTTTCTAAACACTTTATGGAGTTTGTGCAACATTGCATGGTTGATATCCAGCATAGGTACAAGGAGACAGAAGGGGATTATGAAACAAGCAGATTATCAAGATAAACAGTCATCTGAACAGGTTCAAACGATTACACAGCCGCTCTTAATAACCGAGCTTCCATGGCCGGCGCACAGTAGGCTGTTGATTTCTCTAATTCTGGAGTTATGAGTGTACTAAATATACCACGTGGGACTGGCTGCTTGTAGAAGGGGCTGAGATGGTGAGGCTGGATATCCTACTGTAAGGGGCCAGATGTAGGTGAGCATAAGCATCTCTAGAGGGGAGTTTTCTCCTTAAAGAGGTTCTAACCTTTGGACAGTCTTCACTTTTAAAAAGGGTCGTTTGACAACAAGTAGACTGCAAAGTGTCCCACTGATCCAAATTTATCTCCTGTTATCCGTGGTCCAATGGTATTTGATTTTGCTGTAGCACCACCACAGGTGATAAACATTACACAGAGCCCATTTATATCACTGTTATGTCATGTGTAAAATAGAACGGATCCTCCAGAGTCAGAGACGCTCTACGTAACCGATCTTCACTCTGGCCAGGAGATGAGAACTCTACTTCATTAACTTAGAATTCCGTAAATTAGAGTGGGGGGGCTTTTCTAGAAACAGACAGTTAAATTTGTTATAACTGATAGCTGCTACCTTGAAGTTCTTTGCTCTCTCTACTTTTCATGGTTAGTCGAGGGTCTGATAACGTAAATAACTCCAGTGCTGTTGGACATTCTACATAACGCTAAAATATACCAGTAGTAGTATTCTAAGGATTTCCTTGTAAAGTCTCATTCTGTCTAGTCTGGACAATAATCGCATGTTCACAATTTATGTATAAGCCCCTATACACCAGTGGAGTCTTCAGATGCCAGTAATTTCAGTTTTACATTTTCGGAATTTGTATGGTCTTTCTCAAAGTAGGAGAACGTTCCCAATATTACCAGTAGCTAAAAGGTCCAGTGAAGTATGGTAGAGATGGGACGAATAATATTGTTAGTCCATTACAGATAAATGGCCTATAGATTTTATGCTTGTACCTGTGAGAAATATGATGTAAAGAAAAAAAAATGTATTCTATGAGAACAGACCAGGAGATGCTGGAGAGTTGTCGTACCCCTTCCTTCATATATTCGTACAGGGGGAAGTAGATATATCAGTCTGTTTTCAAAACAGTATCTTGATCCCGAATTTCTGGACTACAACAAAACATTTGAGCAGTCCATGCTCCTTCCTTGGCTGGTGGTTAGAGTAGAATTGAATTCTACTCGAATTTACAAAAGGCTTCATTCAGCATAATCCAGATTTTTTTTTTTTTTTTTTTTTAAGGGAACCCGTCACCCCCCCTCCCCCCCAGGTGTAAAGAGCCACCTTGTGCAGCACTAATGCTGCATTCTGACACGGTGGCTCTTTTAGTTGGTGTCAATTCCAATGCTGAGCTATTCATTTTTTAGTATTTGCCCCTCATACCTGTAGTCTGTCCGGGGGGCATGTCTTTTATCCCGGACACAAACACCTCCCAGCCATCACTTAGGGCCTCCGGGTGCTGTCTCCACTTCCTTCATTAATGTCCCCAGCGCCTGCGCTGTAAGTTTCCATCATGTGACGGTGCATGCCCGAAAAAAAAAAACTTACAGGCACTGGGATGTTAATGACTGCAGAGGAGGCGGCACCCGGCGCACGGAGGGCCTGAGAGATGGCTGGGAGGCGTTTGTGTCCGGGGGGGAAAAGACATGCCCCCCGGACAGACTACAGGTATGAGGGGCAAATTATAAAAACGAATTGTTCAGCGTTGGAAGGGACCCCAACTATAAGAGCCACCTTGACAGAATGGGGGGTGACAGGTTCCCTTTAATTTGCATGGATACAGTACAACAGCGGCCACTGAACTATCATAATGCTTAGAATCAAGAGAAATCCTTCTACTCCCCTCACTACTCATCTCACCGGCCTCTTCACCATTGCCAGTTCTAATTGCCATCGTGAGTGCTGACTACCTGGACCGCTTTAGCTGGGCCAAGACTTCCGGACTGTTCTGTGCATGGACCCACAAGCTTACAGCGCATACTGTGGTGTCTTAACCTCACATGAAATCTGCTTATTTTCAAAAAACTGCCCCTGGCATCATCAGAGCCGGAAGTCTCGGCCTAGTGTGAGAAGGCTCTGGGAGTCACTATTCACGGTGGGGATAAGATGTGACAAGGACCGGACCGGTGGCGGTGAGTAGCAGAGAGCGATGAGGTGAGTAGAAGGATCTTTTACATCCTCTGTTTAAGCCCTCAGGTCTGGAAAGAATCCAGAGTATTATAAGGCACATTAATTTCATGGAGAATAACTTCTCTGCAAATCGAATTTCCTGAGAAAATCTGAGCAAACAGGTGAATTAGCCTTTTGCCTGATACTGCTCATCTGTACTGGTGATATGTGGTGTCCTTATAGGTCTGCACTACTGAATTTTGTTTCTCACCTTCACAGACTCCAGCAATGGTTTCTTGACATCAGTGAATGCTGCACTCCGCCATGGCACTGTGGGCTCGGAGCATGATTAAGATGTTCTGTCGAAATGCGTAGGTCTGTGACCTCCTTTTTTTATACTGTCTAATAGTCTACTGGTTCTTAAATGGAGCTTTTTATATGGCTTAATTAAAAGGTACATTTTAAAAATATTTACATGTTTCCTCTTCCTAATTTTATGGTGCAATCTTCCACACTGCCCTCTCCTTTCCACACTAGGCCCCTCTTCACACTGCTCTCTCAAACTGTGTCCCCCTATAGTGCCCAGTCTCTAAACTGTGCCCACTCGCCATAGTCCCTCAGCATATTGTCCCCTTTGTTCTGTACCCTCATACTGTCCCCTCATTCCACTTCAGCTCTATTCTAACCCTCCCACATTACCCAGTCTCCATTCTGTGCCCCTTCACACTTTTTACCCCATAATGTCTCCTCTCACTATTCCCCTCAGTAGACACCTCCATCGTCTTACTGGCTGCTCACATATTCCCTCTGCTCTCCATTCTTTCTCCTCATACATTACCATTCAGTTTCTGCACACATTCTTTCCCACTCCTCATGCTGTTTCCTCACATATTCCACACTTCCCATACTGTCTCCTCACAGATCCTCCCCCCCCCCGCTCTCCAAACTGCCATATTGTCTCTTCACAGGTCCTCCTCACACCCCACACTGACATACTGTCTCCTCACAGGTGCCACTCACTCTCCATACTGACATATTGCCTCATCAGAGGTACCCCTTGCTCACCATACTGTATCCTTACCTTCCCCCACCTCTGCTCTTTTTACTGAGCCACTCAGCACCTAACCCTCTCAAAGTGTCTAAATCAATCCCAACCCCCGCTTCTCATTCTGAATCCATACCAATCCCCCCCTGCCCTTCATATTGTGTCCACAGCACCTATTGCCCCACTCCTCATATTATGTACACATTCCCATTACTCCCTACTCCTCATACTGTCAGCACCAATCTCCCCCCACACCTAATACTGTGTCCACAGAACCAATTTATCCCGCTCCTCATACTGTCTGTAGCATCAATCCCCCACTCCTCATTCTGTCTGCAGCACTAACCTTCCCTGCTCCTCATACTGTGTCCGCAGCCCAACCTTCCCTGCTCATCATACTGTGTCTGCAGCACCAACCTACAACTGCCCCTCATACTGCATCCGCAGCACCAATCCCCCACCACACCTCATACTGTGTCCGCAACACTAATCTCCCCACTACTGATACTGTGTCTGCAGCACCAATCCCCCACCACACTAGGCCCCTCTTCACACTGCTCTCTCAAACTGTGTCCCCCTATAGTGCCCAGTCTCTAAACTGTGCCCACTCGCCATAGTCCCTCAGCATATTGTCCCCTTTGTTCTGTACCCTCATACTGTCCCCTCATTCCACTTCAGCTCTATTCTAACCCTCCCACATTACCCAGTCTCCATTCTGTGCCCCTTCACACTTTTTACCCCATAATGTCTCCTCTCACTATTCCCCTCAGTAGACACCTCCATCGTCTTACTGGCTGCTCACATATTCCCTCTGCTCTCCATTCTTTCTCCTCATACATTACCATTCAGTTTCTGCACACATTCTTTCCCACTCCTCATGCTGTTTCCTCACATATTCCACACTTCCCATACTGTCTCCTCACAGATCCTCCCCCCCCCCGCTCTCCAAACTGCCATATTGTCTCTTCACAGGTCCTCCTCACACCCCACACTGACATACTGTCTCCTCACAGGTGCCACTCACTCTCCATACTGACATATTGCCTCATCAGAGGTACCCCTTGCTCACCATACTGTATCCTTACCTTCCCCCACCTCTGCTCTTTTTACTGAGCCACTCAGCACCTAACCCTCTCAAAGTGTCTAAATCAATCCCAACCCCCGCTTCTCATTCTGAATCCATACCAATCCCCCCCTGCCCTTCATATTGTGTCCACAGCACCTATTGCCCCACTCCTCATATTATGTACACATTCCCATTACTCCCTACTCCTCATACTGTCAGCACCAATCTCCCCCCACACCTAATACTGTGTCCACAGAACCAATTTATCCCGCTCCTCATACTGTCTGTAGCATCAATCCCCCACTCCTCATTCTGTCTGCAGCACTAACCTTCCCTGCTCCTCATACTGTGTCCGCAGCCCAACCTTCCCTGCTCATCATACTGTGTCTGCAGCACCAACCTACAACTGCCCCTCATACTGCATCCGCAGCACCAATCCCCCACCACACCTCATACTGTGTCCGCAACACTAATCTCCCCACTACTGATACTGTGTCTGCAGCACCAATCCCCCACCACTCCTCATACTGTGTCTGCAGCACCAATCCTCCCTGCTCCTCATACTGTGTCCACACCAATCCCTCCAGGGTTTCAATTGTACTTGCATCTGAAAGATGAGTACTATTGATTTCTGGGAGCCAGCACCTAGCTCCTTTTCTGAGATGTTTCAGAGTATGGCCAAATCCCACTACGAGGCATGGCAAAATGCAGTCGCTGGGGAGACACCTCAGACCACAGCATCAGGAGGCTCAATGGTGCCCTCCTACTGTGTGCAGCCAAGGCAAATGCCTTGCCTGACCCTCCTAGATATTCACCTGCACTCCATCACTGACCCTGATCCTGACCTTGTACCTTAGTCATTCCCAGATTTTTCTCCTTTCTTACCCCAGGTATTGGTCTCCTGATTATTGTCTTACTCTTGGCTTTGACCACTGCTCCATCCTCATCCCCTGGCTTGCTGTATGCTGATTTCTTTTCAGATGATGACACCTTGCTACATTACTGATTATGCTACACTAGCATAAGCGGGTCTACCAAAATTTGGTAACAATTGTGAACACCATGACCTCAAAATCCAGCCAGGAAATTCCTTACCTCATTTCTGGAGTTTACAATGAATATTTCTTAAACTACACACCTGTGTGGCCAGGGCTATACCATTTGCTGCTTTAAAAAAAGGGAATACATGGAGAATAAACAGATAGTTAGATGAATTCCCACCCATCTCCGCAAAGGAATATGGCTTGGTGACACTTCATTCTACTGCAAACAGAATAAAGGGGAGAGGCTCCTGCTGCAGCTTGTCTCACAGCTACACACACAGCAATGAGAAGGACATGGCTGCGATCCTGAGACGAATCGAGGATTTGTTTAAATATTTCTCCATTTTAATTGTAATGAGACTAAGAAGGATCAGAGTGTGTACATTTAAATTTTCTGTTCATTTTCTACATTGACTGTTGCTTCGAATTGAATTTTTTTTTAATTATCCCTTTGTCCCATTTGAATGTAGGTAAGCCAGAGGCTTTTTAGTGGATTGATGAGCTCTATTAAGAATGTTTCCCCTACTAATAAGAATGGCCCTGTGAGCCCGCCCAATTGATCATTTGTAAATCCACTTTCTTTCTGCTTGCCCCCCTTCTAGTGCCATCTCTGTATCATTCAATGCCATCCTTTTTCCAATCTGGAAATTGTGCCCCTATAAATGTAGATAAGGCTTTAACACGAGGAAAGCACAAAATAAGCACAGACTAAAGCGTACTTTTTATAAGGTCTCCTTTTGTTGAAGTTTTAGAGGTCATGTAGGGTTCGTGGCTCTATAACTTCTATCAGTAATGCAATGGAGATTTTATAAATGTCTTTTGCAAAATCAAAAGTTTCACAGTCAAAGATCTGTAAACCCAATGTCCAATATTTTAGTGCAAACTCGCCGCCATGTTAACATGTAGCCGGGGAGGGCCGGCTCTTCCTCGGGAACCATAAGTCACTTTCTTACGTTTCACTGCTATCAGGTTCCGGTGCTAAAAAGAGACGACATTTGTGCGCAGTTAAACTACAGGTGTAAATTCTTCCAAGGAAAGCGTTTTATTACGTCCTCTGGGTCTGTTAATAGGACTTCATTTGGTTACCTGATCAATGTGCACGGTTGCAGAACAATACAGTCAAAATGACATATGGGACAAAATGGGCAAAAAGTCGGGGCGCAGAGGAAGAAGCCGGCTTCATAAATGCATGCTGACACTGGTATGTGGAGGAGAGATTTGTGGCACCTTGTAAGCTGCACTAAACGGGAAAGATTTATAGGATAGAATACAAGGAATATCTCTGGATGGGGAAGAAAAATTCCAGAAATGTAGAACATTGGTCAGTGGTCAGAGGACTGATAATGCAAGGTGCTCGCAATCATGTGGGGCTGAAGATACCACCATTAGTAGCATAAAACCTGAGCACAAATTGTGTAAGCTCTTATGGTCAGTGGGGTCTTCTCTCCTGTAGAGTGTAAGCTCTTATGATCAGTTGGGTCCTCTCTTCTGTAGAGTGTAAGCTCTTATGGTCAGTGGGGTCTTCTCTCTCCTGTAGAGTGTAAGCTCTTATGGTCAGTGGGGTCCTCTCTTCTGTAGAGTGTAAGCTCTTATGGTCAGTGGGGTCCTCTCTCTCCTGTAGAGTGTAAGCTCTTATGGTCAGTGGGGTCCTCTCTTTTGTACAGTGTAAGCTCTTATGGTCAGTGGGTTCTTTTCTCTCCTGTAGAGTGTAAGCTCTTATGGTCAGTGGGGTCCTATCTCTCCTGTAGAGTGTAAGCTCTTATGGTCAGTGAGGTCCTCTCTCTCCTGTAGAGTGTAAGCTCTTATGGTCAGTGGGGTCTTTTCTCTCCTGTAGAGTGTAAGCTCTTATGGTCAGTGAGGTCCTCTCTCTCCTGTAGAGTGTAAGCTCTTATGGTCAGTGGGGTCTTTTCTCTCCTGTAGAGTGTAAGCTCTTATGGTCAGTGGGGTCCTCTCTCTTCTGTACAGTGTAAGCTCTTATGGTCAGTGGGGTTCTCTCTCTCTCCTGTAGAGTGTAAGCTCTTATGGTCAGTGGGGTCCTCTCTCTCCTGTAGAGTGTAAGCTCTTATGATCAGTGGGGTCCTCTCTCTCCTGTAGAGTGTAAGCTCTTATGGTCAGTGGGGTCCTCTCTCTCCTGTAGAGTGTAAGCTCTTATGGTCAGTGGGGTTCTCTCTCTCTCCTGTAGAGTGTAAGCTCTTATGGTCAGTGGGGTCCTCTCTCTCCTGTAGAGTGTAAGCTCTTATGGTCAGTGGGGTTCTCTCTCTCTCCTGTAGAGTGTAAGCTCTTATGGTCAGTGGGGTCCTCTCTCTCCTGTAGAGTGTCAGCTCTTATGGTCAGTGGGGTCCTCTTTCTCTCTACATACGGTCATTAAGGTCGCTATACACAACATTCATATAATAACTTTACTTTCTTAGTCGACACCTGATACACTGCTGTAAAGCTGGCAGCGCTGTTCAATCACCATGTATTTCCTTCAGGAAATGCTCATCTAGTTGCTTCGGTTCTCCAGAATTTGCATCATTTTGTTTTTTCTCCATTTCTGAATTATGGCACGTTACTCCTTGTCTAAAGTCAGAGGAGTGGAGTGGCACGTATTTGGCTCCATATTTGTGTCCAATGGCAGTAATATAAGATCACCTCCTCTTCTTCCCATGTACACACGGTCTATCCCACACACCCTCAGGCCTTTAGGATTACAATTGCGTTGATCGCGAAAGTGTCTAGGGATACTCTGAAGTTTCTCAAATGTCAGATGGTAAATTACAGATGCAGTATTACAAGGGATATGGTGAACAGTTTTGAATGATCTCCCTCAGCTTTAGCAAATTGTGTATTTTTTGGCATGTATTTGCATATTGAATCTGTCCCGCAAGAGAAAGAACCCCAAGGTGGCCCTTTGCTGCCAAATAAAAATTGGTTGGTTTTGGGTGGGACGTAATGGCTTTTAGTTAAATTATCCCCAAGATGACGTGATCTGTGCCATGTGATAGATGGAGTTGGACTTAGAGACCTTAAACACCATCTATCTGTAAGAAGTTTGGGCCAATTTTTCTTTTATAAAATGTCCTTTATGTGCTTCCAATTTGAATTGAAAGATGATATGAAACATGGTTTCATATCAAAGTTATTTTAAGTGCGTTGAGCTGATTTGTAGACCAATAATGATTGTCTATTGTATTAGTGGCCCTGGAATAACCCTTCTGAAGATCTTTCAATTTATAGCATCTTTGAACAAATCTGTTCATGCAAAAGCACCTGGCAGCCAAGCACCCCAGTAGGTGGGAAGAACTCCTGGGTACAACATCTGTGTCTGATGGTGAAATCACTGCCCCTTCCCAATCTGCTGTCCATGAAGCAGACGCTGATGCCTCCTGCCCACAACCTGCTGTTGCACAGACACCACAGTCAGCAACTACGTCCAGTTTGTTGTCCCAGCGCAGCGTTCACTTGTCCCTCCCCAGACGTTTAACAGAAAGCAGAAATATTGACCCAAACACAAAAAGGCCAAAACGCTAAACACCCACATAGACAGATTGATAGCCCTGGAAATCTTGCCGTTTCGACTAGTGGGAACTGAGTTTTTCTGCGACCTCTTGGAGGTGGCAGCCCCGCGGTACTCGATTACCATCCGACACTATTTTTCCCGGTGTGCCGTAGTGAGTACATTTACTGAACATACATTTAAGTAGGTCAACATTACGGATATTAAAATCATTTTTCAAGCTGCTGTTATAAAGTATTCTAATCATCAACATTAACAGAAATAAACACGTGAAATAGATCACTGTGTGTAATGGCTCTATAGAATATATGAGTTTCAATGTATTGAAGAAATGAAATAAATTCACTTTTTCATGATATTCTAATTTAGTGAGGAGCACCTGTATAGATTCTCTATAGGGTTAAGGTCAGGTGAGTTTGCTGCCAATCAAGCCCAGTGATACTGCTGTTTGTACACCAGGTATTGGTACTTTTGGCAGTGTGGACAGGGGCCAAGTCCTGCTGGAGAATGACATTTCCATCTCCAAAAAGCTTGTCGGCAGAGGGAAACGTCAACTGCTCTAAAATTTCCTGGTAGACGGCTGCGCTGACTTTGGTCTTGATAAAAAAAAAAACAGTGGACCTACACCAGCAGATGACATGGCTCCCCAAACCATCACTGATTGTGGAGACTTCACACTAGACCTCCAGCAGCTTGGATTGTGGCCTCCACTCTTCCTCCTGGTACCTTGATTTCCAAATGAAATGCAAAATATACTTTCATCTGAAAACAACATCTAGGACCACTGAGCAACAGTCCAGTTCCTTTTCTTCTTGGCCCAGGTCTATTGGCCATGAGTGGCCTGACACAAGGAATGCGACACTTGTAGCCCAAGTCCTGAATACGTCTGTGTGAACAGCCAGCTTCTTTAGCAATGATCTTTTGTGACTTGCCCTCCTTGTGGTGTGTCTTAATGACGCTTTCTGGACATTTGTCAAGTCAGGAGTCTTCCCCATGATTGTGGAGCTACTGATACAGACTTATGGACCTTTTTAAACACTTAGGAAGCAAATGATTGTTGATAATTTAATTCTAATTTACTGAGATAATGATTTTCGAGTTTTCATTGGGTGTAAGTCATAATCATCAACATTAACAGAAATAATCACTGTAAATAGATCACTTTGTTTCTAATGACTCTATATTATATATGCGTTTCACTTTTTGTATTGAAGCAGTGAAATTAACTTTTTGATGATATTCTAATTCTGTGAGAAGCACCTGTGTAGGATGAAGGCGCCAGTTCTCCCCATATATAGTAGGATGGCCCCAGTTCTCCCCATATATATAGTATGAGGGTCCCAGTTCTCCCCATATATATAGTATGATGGCCCCATTTCCCCCATATATACAGTAGGATGGCCCCAGTTCTCCCCATATATATAGTATGATGGCCCCAGTTCTCCCCATATATATAGTAGAATGGCCCCAGTTCTCACCATATATAGTATGATGGCCCCAGTTTTCCCCCGTATATATAGTATGATGGTCCCAGTTCTCCCCATATATATAGTATGATGGCCCCAGTTCTCCCCATATATATAGTAGTATGGCCCCAGTTCTCACCATATATAGTATGATGGCCCCAGTTCTCCCATATATATAGTAGGATGGCCCCAGTTCTCCCATATATAGTAGGATGGCCCCAGTTCCCCCATATATATGGTAGGATGGCCCCAGTTCTCCCCATATATAGAGTATGATGGCCCCAGTTCTCCCATATATATAGTAGGATAGCCACAGTTCTTCCCATATATATAGTAGGATGGCCCCAGTTCTCCCCATATATATAGCAGGATGGCCCCAGTTCCCCCCATATATATAGTATGATGGCCCCAGTTCTCCCATATATATAGTATGATGGCCCCAGTTCCCCTGTCATGATTCCCAATGGCAAGGAAACAGGGAAAAAACGGACTAGCTCTAGGAAGATGGTAACTAAGGTAACCGCGATGCTGAACCTACCACGCAACTAATAGTAGCCAGGGGGTGTTCCTACGATGGTTCTAGACACCTCGCGCCAGCCGGAGATCTAACTACCCCTATCAGAGGAATACACAGACCTGGCTTGCCTCCAGAGAAACCCCAAAAGCCATAGTAGCCCCCCACATATAATGACAGTTAGGCAAGAGGAAAACACAAACGCAGTATGAATACAGATTCAGCACAGTGAGGCCCTCTAACTAGATAGCAGAAAAATACAAAAGAGGACTTCACGGTTACCTAAAAACCCTAAGTAGCCATCCTGAAATTACCTTAACTCCGTTATCAACTCATGACACAGGAGTGGCAATTTCAGCTCACTAGAGCTTCCAGCCGCACAAGAAACATAAATGCATGCTGGACAAAAAACAAACGTTCAAATGCCAAAGATTCAACTTAGCTGAATTGCAGACTTGGAGCACGTAGCAAGCAACAGGGGAGCTCTGGTAACATTGACTGCCGGCATTAGAATGACTGAGAAGCCAGCCTAAGTAGGAAACTCCCAATTGCCTGATGAAAACAGGTGCACTAGAAACCCAAGCCACAAGTCAGCAGTACCACAAGTAGCCACCAGAGGGAGCCCAAAAACGGAATTCACAACAGTACCCCCCCCTTAAGGAGGGGGCACCAAACCCTCATGAGAACCACCAGGGCGATCTGGATGCGCCCTATGAAAGGCGCGAACCAAGTCAGAGGCATGAACATCAGAGGCAGTCACCCAAGAATTATCTTCCTGACCGTATCCCTTCCACTTAACCAAATATTGAAGTCTCCGTCTGGAAATGCGAGAGTCCAAAATCTTCTCCACAACATACTCCAATTCACCCTCCACCAGCACAGGAGCAGGAGGCTCAACAGAAGGAACAACCGGCACCTCATACCTCCGCAACAACGACCGATGGAAGACATTATGAATGGTGAAAGATGCTGGTTGATCCAAACGAAAAGATACAGGATTAAGAATCTCCAAAATCTTATACGGACCTATAAACCGAGGTTTAAACTTAGGAGAAGAGACCTTCATAGGGACAAAACGAGAAGACAACCACACCAAGTCCCCGACACGGAGACGATGACCCTCACGACGATGACGATTAGCAAACTGCTGAGTCTTCTCCTGAGACAACTTCAAATTGTCCACCACATGACTCCAAATCTGGTGCAGTCTATCCACCACAGTGTCCACTCCAGGACAATCCGAAGATTCCACCTGGCCAGATGAAAAACGAGGGTGAAACCCAGAATTGCAAAAGAAAGGAGAAACCAGAGTAGCAGAACTGGCCCGATTATTGAGGGCAAACTCGGCCAACGGCAAAAAGGCGACCCAATCCTCCTGATCAGCAGACACAAAACACCTTAAATAAGTCTCCAAGGTCTGATTAGTTCGCTCCGTCTGGCCATTAGTCTGAGGATGGAACGCAGACGAAAAAGACAAATCAATGCCCATCCTGGCACAGAACGCTCGCCAAAACCTAGACACAAATTGAGATCCCCTGTCAGAAACGATGTTTTCCGGGATACCATGTAGACGAACCACATTCTGAAAAAATAAGGGAACCAACTCCGATGAAGAAGGCAATTTGGGCAAGGGTACCAAATGAACCATCTTAGAAAAACGGTCACACACCACCCAAATGACGGACATCTTCTGAGACACCGGGAGATCCGAGATAAAGTCCATAGAGATGTGCGTCCACGGCCTCTTTGGAATAGGCAAGGACAACAACAACCCACTAGCCCGAGAACAACAAGGCTTGGCCCGAGCACACACATCACAAGACTGCACGAAAGTACGCACATCTCGAGACAGGGAAGGCCACCAGAAGGACCTGGCCACCAAATCTCTGGTACCAAAAATTCCAGGGTGGCCTGCCAACACAGAAGAATGAACCTCTGAGATGACTCTACTGGTCCACTCATCTGGAACAAACAATCTCCCAGACGGACAACAATCAGGCCTATCAGTCTGAAACTCCTGCAACGCACGTCGCAAGTCTGGAGAGACAGCAGACAAAATCACTCCATCCTTAAGGATACCAGTAGGCTCGGAATCACCAGAGGAGTCAGGCTCAAAACTCCTAGAAAGAGCATCGGCCTTTACATTTTTCGAGCCCGGCAAGTATGAAACCACGAAATCAAACCGGGAGAAAAACAACGACCAGCGCGCCTGTCTGGGATTCAGACGCCTGGCAGACTCAAGGTAAATCAGGTTCTTGTGATCAGTCAAGACCACCACCTGATGTCTAGCACCCTCAAGCCAATGACGCCACTCCTCAAATGCCCACTTCATAGCCAAGAGCTCCCGATTCCCGACATCATAATTTCGCTCAGCGGGCGAAAACTTTCGAGAGAAAAATGCACATGGTCTCATCACTGAGCAATCGGGACTTTTCTGTGACAAAACCGCCCCTGCTCCAATCTCGGAAGCATCCACCTCAACCTGAAAAGGGAGCGAAACATCAGGCTGGCGCAACACAGGGGCAGAAGCAAAGCGGCGCTTAAGCTCCCGAAAGGCCTCCACAGCCGCAGAGGACCAATTGGCAACATCAGCACCCTTCTTAGTCAAATCAGTCAAAGGTCTAGCAATACTTGAAAACCCAGTTATAAATCGACGATAGAAATTAGCAAAGCCCAAGAACTTCTGAAGACTCTTCAGGGAAGTAGGCTGCGTCCAATCACAAATGGCCCGAACCTTGACAGGATCCATCTCAACAGAAGAAGGGGAAAAAATGTACCCCAAAAAGGAGATCTTCTGAACCCCAAAGGTACACTTTGAACCCTTTACAAACAAAGAATTGGACCGCAAAACCTGAAAAACCTTCCTAACCTGCTGAACATGCGACTCCCAGTCATCCGAAAAAATCAAAATATCGTCCAGATACACAATCATAAATTTATCTAGGTATTTACGGAAAATATCGTGCATAAAGGACTGAAAGACTGAAGGAGCATTAGAAAGGCCAAAAGGCATCACCAAATACTCAAAATGGCCCTCGGGCGTATTAAATGCAGTTTTCCACTCATCTCCCTGCTTAATCCGCACCAAATTATACGCACCCCGAAGATCAACCTTAGAGAACCACTTTGCCCCTTTAATACGAGCAAATAAATCAGTCAATAGTGGCAAAGGATACTGGTATTTGACTGTAATCTTATTCAACAGGTGATAATCAATGCAGGGCCTCAGGGAGCCATCCTTTTTACCCACGAAAAAAAAACCTGCTCCTAAAGGGGATGAGGATGGATGGATATGTCCCTTTTCCAAGGACTCCTTAATATACTCTCGCATAGCAGCATGCTCAGGCACAGATAGATTGAACAAGCGACCCTTGGGATACTTGCTGCCAGGGATCAAGTCTATTGCACAATCACAATCCCTGTGGGGGGGAAGAGAACTAAATTTAGGCTCCTCAAAGACATGAGCGAAATCAGACAAAAATGCTGGAATTTCAGAAGGAGTAGATGAAGCAATAGAAACCAAAGATGCTTCCCCATGAGCCCCCCGACATCCCCAGCTTAACACAGACATTGTTTTCCAGTCAAGGACTGGATTATGAGTTTGCAACCATGGCAGTCCAAGCACTAAGACGTTATGCAACACAAGGAAGCGAATCACCTCAAGATGGTCAGGAGTCATACACATAGTCACTTGTGTCCAGAATTGTGGCTTATTCCTAGCCAAAGGGGTGGAATCGATACCCTTCAGAGGGATAGGAACTTCCAAAGGCTCTAGGCTAAACCCACATTGTCTGGCAAAGGACAAATCCATAAGACTCAAGGAAGCGCCAGAATCCACATAGGCATCCACAGTGATAGATGATAATGAACAGATCAAAGTTACAGACAAAATAAACTTAGACTGTAAGGTGCCAATTGCAAAAGACTTATCAGCCTTTTTTGTGCGTTTAGAGCATGCTGATATAACATGAGCAGAATCACCACAGTAGAAGCACAACCCATTTTTACGCCTATAATTCTGCCGTTCACTTCTGGACAGAATTCTATCACATTGCATAATCTCCGGTGCCTGCTCAGAAGACACAGCCAAATGGTGCACAGGTTTGCGCTCCCGTAAACGCCGATCAATCTGAATAGCCATAGTCATGGACTCATTCAGACCTGTGGGCGTAGGAAACCCCACCATGACATCTTTAACGGCGTCAGAGAGACCTTCTCTGAAATTAGCCGCCAGGGCGCACTCATTCCACTGAGTAAGCACAGACCACTTTCGAAATTTTTGACAATATATTTCAGCTTCATCATGCCCTTGAGAGAGGGCTATCAAGGCCTTTTCAGCCTGAATCTCCAAATTAGGTTCCTCATAGAGCAACCCCAGTGCCAGAAAAAACGCATCCACATTGAGCAACGCAGGATCCCCTGGTGCCAATGCAAATGCCCAATTCTGGGGGTCACCCCGCAACAAGGAAATAACAATTTTAACCTGCTGAGCGGGGTCTCCAGCGGAGCGAGATCTCAGAGAAAGATACAATTTACAATTGTGCTTAAAATTCAAAAAGCAAGATCTATCTCCAGAAAAGAACTCAGGTATAGGGATCTTGGGTTCAGATATAGGAGCATGTATAACATAGTCTTGGATATTTTGCACCCTAGAAGCAAGTGTATTCAGGTCCGAAGCCAAACCCTGGATATCCATCTTTCAGCAGCTGAGATCTGAGCCATTCAGGGGTTAAGAGGAGAGGAAAAAAAAAAAAAAAAAAAACAGCAAATTGCAATTATGGCTAAGCAGAGTTTCAGAGCAAAAAAAAAAAAAAAAGGGTCAGAAACTTCTTTTCTTTTCTCTCCTTCAGCCAGTACATTTAGGCCAGCTGTACTGTCATGATTCCCAATGGCAAGGGAACAGAGAAAAAACGGACTAGCTCTAGGAAGATGGTAACTAAGGTAACCGCGATGCTGAACCAACCACGCAACTAATAGTAGCCAGGGGGTGTTCCTACGATGGTTCTAGACACCTCGCGCCAGCCGGAGATCTAACTACCCCTATCAGAGGAATACACAGACCTGGCTTGCCTCCAGAGAAACCCCAAAAGCCATAGTAGCCCCCCACATATAATGACGGTTAGGCAAGAGGAAAACACAAACGCAGTATGAATACAGATTCAGCACAGTGAGGCCCTCTAACTAGATAGCAGAAAAATACAAAAGAGGACTTCACGGTTACCTAAAAACCCTAAGTAGCCATCCTGAAATTACCTTAACTCCGTTATCAACTCATGACACAGGAGTGGCAATTTCAGCTCACTAGAGCTTCCAGCCGCACAAGAAACATAAATGCATGCTGGACAAAAAACAAACGTTCAAATGCCAAAGATTCAACTTAGCTGAATTGCAGACTTGGAGCAGGTAGCAAGCAACAGGGGAGCTCTGGTAACATTGACTGCCGGCATTAGAATGACTGAGAAGCCAGCCTAAATAGGAAACTCCCAATTGCCTGATGAAAACAGGTGCACTAGAAACCCAAGCCACAAGTCAGCAGTACCACAAGTAGCCACCAGAGGGAGCCCAAAAACGGAATTCACAACATTCCCCCATATATAATATGATGGCCCCAGTTCTCCCCATATATATAGTAGAATGGCCCCAGTTCTCCCCATATATATAGTAGGATGGCCCCAGTTCTCCCCATATATATAGCATGATGGCCCCAGTTCTCCCCATATATATAGTATGATGGCCCCAGTTCTCCCCATATATATAGTATGATGGCCCCAGTTCTCCCCATATATATAGTAGGATGGCCCCAGTTCTCCACATATAAATAGTAGAATGGCCAAAGTTCCCTCATATATATATAGTAGGATGGCCCCAGTTCTCCCATATATATAGTATGATGGCCCCATTTCCCCCATATATATAGTAGGATGGCCCCAGTTCTCCCCATATATATAGTAGGATGGCCCCAGTTCTCCCCACATATATAGTATGATGGCCCCAGTTCTCCCCATATATATATAGAATGATGGCGCCAGTTCTCACCATATATAGTATGATGGCCCCAGTTCTCCCCCCATATATATAGTAGGATGGCCCCAGTTCTCCCCATATATATAGAATGATGGCCCCAGTTCTCCCCATATATATGGTATGATGGCCCCAGTTCTCCCCAGATATATAGTAGGATGGCCCCAGTTCTCCCCATATATATAGAATGATGGCCCCAGTTCTCCCCATATATATGGTATGATGGCCCCAGTTCTCCATACAGGGCCGGCGTCAACACCCGGCCTAGCCGGGCAAGTGCCGGGGCCCTGACGAGACAGGGGGGCCCACTCACACAGTCATAGAGCCATCTGGCTGCTTTAACCCTTTCTACCCTTTCAATTTGCGCTGGCACAAGCATCTTCTCACTGTCAGTGCAGGGCCAGGCACACATAGGGGTTAATTAAGGACACAGCCAGCGTGACATTGTGGGCGGAGAGTTCTCCTGCTCTGAATCTCCTGACTGTGTGCACTGCTGAACTTATCAAGGAGACGGAGCTCCTACCAGCACCTGAGTGAGTGCAATGCTATATCGCTGTATGTTCTGACAGTCTGGGACTGGGTGACCTGGGGCGGCCATGGGCTGGGCGGCTGCAGCTGATATATATATACTACAGCAGCCGCCCAGCCCAGGCCCCCAGCACAGCCTGTATAGATACAGTGTATATAATATATATACAGGACAGGTGCTGGGGGCCTGGGCTGGGCGGCTGTTGAAGTATATACACTGCACAGTACCACTCCCCTGTATATATACACTGCACAGTACCTCTCCCCTGTATATATACACCGCACAGTACCGCTCCTCCTGTATATATACACCGCACAGTACCACTCCTCCTGACCTGTATATATACACTGCACAGTACCACTCCTCCTGACCTGTATATATACACTGCACAGTACCACTCCCCCTGTATATATACACTGCACAGTACCACTCCTCCTGTATGTATACACTGCACAGTACCACTCCTCCTGTATATATACACTGCACAGTACCACTCCTCCTGTATATATACACTGCACAGTACCACTCCTCCTGTATGTATACACTGCACAGTACCACTCCTCCTGTATATATACACAGCACAGTACCACTCCTGTATATATACACCGCACAGTACATCTCCCCTGTATATATACACACTGCACAGTACCTCTCCCCTGTATATATACCGCACAGTACCACTCCTGTATATATACACTGCACAGTACCACTCCCCTCTATATATACACCGCACAGTACCTCTCCTCCTGTATATATACACTGCACAGTACCGCTCCTCCTGTATATATACACCGCACAGTACATCTCCCCTGTATATACACACACTGCACAGTACCTCTCCCCTGTATATATACCGCACAGTACCACTCCTGTATATATACACTGCACAGTACCACTCCCCTCTATATATACACTGCACAGTACCGCTCCTCCTGTATATATACACTGCACAGTACCGCTCCTCCTGTATATATACACTGCACAGTACCTCTCCTCCTGTATATATATACTGCACAGTACCACTCCTCCTGTATATATACACTGCACAGTACCGCTCCTCCTGTATATATACACTGCACAGTACCTCTCCCCTGTATATATACACTGCACAGTATCTCTCCTCCTGTATATATACACTGCACAGTACCACTCCTCCTGTATATATACACAGCACAGTACCACTCCTGTATATACACCGCACAGTACATCTCCCCTGTATATATACACACTGCACAGTACCTCTCCCCTGTATATATACACCGCACAGTACCACTCCTCCTGTATATATACACTGCACAGTACCGCTCCTCCTGTATATATACACTGCACAGTACCTCTCCCCTGTATATATACACTGCACAGTACCACTCCTCCTGTATATATACACTGCACAGTACCACTCCTCCTGTATATATACACAGCACAGTACCACTCCTGTATATATACACCGCACAGTACATCTCCCCTGTATATATACACACTGCACAGTACCTCTCCCCTGTATATATATACCGCACAGTACCACTCCTGTATATATACACTGCACAGTACCACTCCCCTCTATATATACACCGCACAGTACCTCTCCTCCTGTATATATACACTGCACAGTACCGCTCCTCCTGTATATATACACTGCACAGTACGTCTCCCCTGTATATATACACTGCACAGTACCGCTCCTCCTGTATATATACACTGCACAGTACCTCTCCCCTGTATATATACACTGCACAGTACCTCTCCTCCTGTATATATACACTGCACAGTACCGCTCCTCCTGTATATATACACTGCACAGTACCTCTCCCCTGTATATATACACTGCACAGTACCTCTCCTCCTGTATATATACACTGCACAGTACCACTCCTCCTGTATATATACACTGCACAGTACCACCCCTCCTGTCCTGTATATATACACTGCAGAATTTACAATAGCTATCACTCATGTAAGAAGTGAAATCTGGCATTGTACTATACCTATATTTCTCCGCTGTATCTGGGCATCATGAATCGTGGTATATGTTAAAGGGGGGGGGGGGCCCACTGAGACTCTTTCGCCCGGGGCCCTCAAAAACCTGGAGCCGGCCCTGTCTCCATATATATATATAGTGGGATGGCCCCAATTCTCCCATATATTGTAGAATAGCCCCAGTTCTCCCCATATATATAGTAGGATGGCCCCAGTTCTCCTCATAATTATAGTAGGATGGCCCCAGTTCTCCCATATATAGTAGGATGGCCCCAGTTCCCCCCATATATATAGTAGGATGGTTCAGTTCTCCCCATATATATAGTATGATGGCCCCAGTTCTCCCCCATATATATAGTATGATGGCCCCAGTTCTCCCATATATATAGTATGATGGCCCCAGTTCTCCCCCATATATATAGTAGGATGGCCCCAGTTCTCCCCATATATAGTAGGATGGCCCCAGTTCTCCCCGTATATATATAGTAGGATGGCCCCAGTTCTCCCCATATATACAGTATGATGGCCCCAGATCTCCCCATATATATAGTAGGATGGCCCCAGTTCTCCCCATATATATATAGTAGGATGGCCCCAGTTCTCCCCATATATATAGTATGATGGTTCCAGTTCTCCCCATATATATAGCAAGATGGTCCCAGTTCTCCCATATATATAGTATGATGGCCCCATTTCCCCCATATATATAGTAGGATGGCCCCAGTTCTCCCCATATATATAGTAGGATGGCCCCAGTTCTCCCCATATATATAGTATGATGGCCCCAGTTCTCCCCATATATATAGAATGATGGCCCCAGTTCTCACCATATATAGTATGATGGCCCCAGTTCTCCCCCCATATATATAGTAGGATGGCCCCAGTTCTCCCCATATATATAGAATGATGGCCCCAGTTCTCCCCATATATATGGTATGATGGCCCCAGTTCTCCATATATATATATAGTGGGATGGCCCCAATTATCCCATATATAGTAGGATAGCCCCAGTTCTCCCCATATATATAGTAGGATGGCCCCAGTTCTCCTCATAATTATAGTAGGATGGCCCCAGTTCTCCCATATATAGTAGGATGGCCCCAGTTCTCCCCATATATATAGTAGGATGGCCCCAGTTCTCCCCATATATATAGTAGAATGGCCCCAGTTCTCCCCATATACATAGTATGATGGCCCCAGTTCTCCCCATATATATTATGATGGCCCCAGTTCCCCCATATATATAGTATGATGGCCCCAGTTCTCCCCCATATATATAGTATGATGGCCCCAGTTCTCCCATATATATAGTATGATGGCCCCAGTTCTCCCCCATATATATAGTAGGATGGCCCCAGTTCTCCCCGTATATATATAGTAGGATGGCCCCAGTTCTCCCCATATATACAGTATGATGGCCCCAGATCTCCCCATATATATAGTAGGATGGCCCCAGTTCTCCCCATATATATATAGTAGGATGGCCCCAGTTCTCCCCATATATATAGTATGATGGCCCCAGTTCTCCCCATATATATAGTAGGATGGCCCTAGTTCTCCCCATATATATAGTAGGATGGCCCCAGTTCTCCCCATATATGTAGTAGGATGGCCCCAGTTCTCCCCATATATATAGTAGGATGGCCCCAGTTCTCCCCATATATATAGTATGATGGTTCCAGTTCTCCCCATATATATAGTATGATGGTCCCAGTTCTCCCCATATATATAGTATGATGGCCCCAGATCTCCCCATATATATAGTAGGATGGCCCCAGTTCTCCCCATATATATATAGTAGGATGGCCCCAGTTCTCCCCATATATATAGTATGATGGCCCCAGATCTCCCCATATATATAGTAGGATGGCCCCAGTTCTCCCCATATATATATAGTAGGATGGCCCCAGTTCTCCCCATATATATAGTATGATGGCCCCAGTTCTCCCCATATATATAGTATGATGGCCCCAGTTCTCCCCATATATGTAGTAGGATGGCCCCAGTTCTCCCCATATATATAGTAGGATGGCCCTAGTTCTCCCCATATATAAAGTAGGATGGCCCCAGTTCTCCCCATATATGTAGTAGGATGGCCCCAGTTCTCCCCATATATATAGTAGGATGGCCCCAGTTTTCCCCATATATATAGTATGATGGTTCCAGTTCTCCCCATATATATAGTATGATGGTTCCAGTTCTCCCCATATATATAGCAAGATGGTCCCAGTTCTCCCCATATATATAGTATGATGGCCCCAGATCTCCCCATATATATAGTAGGATGGCCCCAGTTCTCCCCATATATATATAGTAGGATGGCCCCAGTTCTCCCCATATATATAGTATGATGGCCCCAGTTCTCCCCATATATATAGTAGGATGGCCCTAGTTCTCCCCATATATATAGTAGGATGGCCCCAGTTCTCCCCATATATGTAGTAGGATGGCCCCAGTTTTCCCCATATATAGTATGGTGGCCCCAGTTCTCCCCATATATATAGTATGATGGTTCCAGTTCTCCCCATATATATAGCAAGATGGTCCCAGTTCTCCCCATATATATAGTAGGATGGCCCCAGTTCTCCCCATATATATAGTAGGATGGCCCCAGTTCTCCCCATATATATAGTAGGATGGCCCCAGTTCTCACCATACATAGTATGATGGCCCCAGTTCTCCCCATATATATAGTATGATTGTCCCAGTTCTCCCCATATATGTAGTAGGATGGCCCCAGTTCTCCCAATATATATATAGTAGGATGGCCCCAGTTCTCCCCATATATATAGCATGATGACCCCAGTTCTCCCCATATATATAGTAGGATGGCCCCAGTTCTCCCCATATATATAGTAGGATGGCCCCAGTTCTCCCCATATATATAGTATATAGTATGATGGCCCCAGTTCTCCCCATATATAGTATGATGGCCCCAGTTCCTCCATATATATAGTAGGATGGCCCCAGTTCTCCCCATATATATAGTATGATGGTCCCAGTTCTCCTCATATATAGAATGATGGCCCCAGTTCTCCCCATATATATAGTATGATGGCCCCAGCTCTCCCATATATAGAAGGATGGCCCCAGTTCTCCCCATATATATAGCATGATGGCCCCAGTTCCCCCATATATAGTAGGATGGCCCCAGTTCTCCCCGTATATATATAGTAGGATGGCCCCAGTTCTCCCCATATATATAGTAGGATGGCCCCAGTTCCCCCATATATAGTAGGATGGCCCCAGTTCTCCCCGTATATATATAGTAGGATGGCCCCAGTTCTCTCCATATATATATAGTAGGATGGCCCCAGTTCTCCCCGTATATATATAGAAGGATGGCCCCAGTTCTCCCCGTATATATAGTAGGATGGCCCCAGTTCTCCCCATATATATAGTATGATGGCCCCAGTTCTCCCCATATATATAGTATGATGGCCCCAGTTCTCCCCATATATATAGTAGGATGGCCCCAGTTCTATTAATATATAGTATGATGGCCCCAGTTCTCCCCATATATATAGTATGATGGCCCCAGTTCTCCCCATATATAGTATGATGGCCCCAGTTCTCCCCATATATATAGTATGATGGTCCCAGTTCTCCTCATATATAGTATGATGGCCCCAGTTCTCCCCATATATATAGTAGATAGTAGAATGGCCCCAGTTTTCCCCATATATAGTATGATGGCCCCAGTTCTCTCCATATATATAGTATGATGGTCCCAGTTCTCCTCATATATAGTATGATGGCCCCAGTTCTCCCCATATATAGTATGATGGCCCCAGTTCCCCCCATATATATAGTAGGATGGTCCCACTTCTCCCCATATATATATAGCATGATGGCCCCAGTTCTCCCCATATATATAGTATGATGGCCCCAGTTCTCCCCATATATAGTATGATGGCCCCAGTTCCCCCCATATATATAGTAGGATGGTCCCACTTCTCCCCATATATATATAGCATGATGGCCCCAGTTCTCCCCATATATATAGTAGGATGGCCCCAGTTCTCCCCATATATATAGTAGGATGGCCCCAGTTCTCCCCATATATATAGTAGGATGGCCCCAGTTCTCCCCATATATATAGTATGATGGCCCCAGTTCCCCCCATATATATAGTAGGATGGCCCCAGTTCTCCCCATATATATAGTAGGATGGCCCCAGTTCTCCCATATATATAGTATGATTGCCCCAGTTCCCCCATATATATAGTATGATGGCCCCAGTTCTCCCCATATATATATAGTAGGATGGCCCCAGTTCTCCCCATATATTTAGTAGGATGGCCCCAGTTCTCCCCATATATATAGTAGGATGGCCCCAGTTCTCCCCATATATATAGTAGGATGGCCTCAGTTCTCCCATATATATAGTATGATGGCCCCAGTTCCCCCATATATATATAGTATGATGGCCCCAGTTCCCCCATATATATAGTAGGATGGCCCAAGTTCTCCCCATATATATAGTAGGATGGCCCCAGTTCTCCCCATATATATAGTATGATGGCCCCAGTTCTCCCCATATATATAGTATGATGGCCCCAGTTCTCCCCATATATATAGTATGATGGCCCCAGTTCTCCCCATATATATATATAGTATGATGGCCCCAGTTCTCCCCATATATATATATAGTAGGATGTCCCCTGTTCCACCCATATATATAGTATGATGGCCCCAGTTCCCCCATATATATAGTAGGATGGCCTCAGTTCTCCCCATATATATAGTATGATGGCCCCAGTTCCCCCCATATATATATATATATAGTATGATGGCCCCAGTGTTATGATCCCAATTGCTGGGGATCGCAAAAGGACAAGCGCAAAATACAAAATAATAGGACGAGCTCTAGGGTGATGGAACCTGGGCTGACCGCGGCCCTACTCCTGACAAACACAACTAGCAATAGCCGGGGAACGTGCCTACGATGATCCTAGACGTCTCGCGCCAGCCTGAGAGCTAACTAACCCTGTAGAGGAAACAAAGACCTAACTTGCCTCCAGAGAAATGACCCCAAAGATATAGCAGCCCCCCACATGTATTAACGGTGAAACTAGAGGAAGGCCCGTACATAGGTATGAAAACAGATTTAGCAAAATGAGGCCCGCTATAGCTAGAAAGCAGAAAGATACAACAGGGATCTAAACGGTCAGCAGAAAACCCTAATCAAAAAACCTATCCTGAGATTACAAGAACCCATGTGCCAACTCATGGCACATGGGGAGAACCTCAGCCCACTAGAGCTACCAGCAAGCATAAACTCACATTTTTAGCAAGCTGGACAAAAGCACAATAAGGCAAAGCACAAAAACTGAAAGACAAAAACTTAGCTTATCCTGAGAGGTCTGGGAGCAGGTAGTCAGAAGGGAACTGAGCAATTCTGATTACATTGACAGCCGGCAATGAATGTCAGAGAAGCAGAGCTAAATAGGAACCTCCCTGCTACTAATGAAACAGGTGTAGGCCAGAGACCAACAGACCACACAAAGCCACCAGAGGGAGCCTAAAGCCAAAGTCACGCAGTACCACCTGTGACCACAAGAGGGAGCCCAGAAACAGAATTCACAACAGTACCCCCCCCTTGAGGAGGGGTCACCGAACCCTCACGAGAACCCCCCGGGCGATCAGGATGAGCCCTATGAAAGGCACGAACAAGATCGGTGGCATGAACATCCGAGGCGACAACCCAAGAATTATCCTCCTGACCATAACCCTTCCATTTAACCAAATACTGGAGCTTCCGTCTAGAAACACAGGAATCCAAGATCTTCTCCACCACATACTCCAATTCTCCCTCAACTAGCACCGGAGCAGGAGGCTCAACAGAAGGAGCCACAGGCACCACATACCTCCGCAATAACGACCGATGGAACACATTATGAATAGCAAATGATGCTGGGAGATCTAAACGAAATGACACAGGGTTAAGAACCTCCAAGATCTTATAAGGACCGATAAACCGAGGCTTGAACTTGGGAGATGAGACCTTCATAGGAACAAAGCGAGAAGACAACCACACCAAGTCCCCAACACAAAGTCGGGGACCCACACAGCGACGGCGATTGGCAAACTGCTGAGCCTTCTCCTGAGACAACTTCAAATTGTCTACCACATGATTCCAAATCTGATGCAACCTGTCCACCACCACGTCCACTCCAGGACAATCAGAAGGCTCCACCTGAAGAAAAACAAGGATGAAACCCCGAATTACAAAAAAAAGGAGAAACCAAAGTAGCAGAACTAGCCCGATTATTAAGAGCAAACTCGGCCAGCGGCAAAAAGGTAACCCAGTCATCTTGATCAGCAGAGACAAAACATCTTAAATAGGTCTCCAAGGTCTGATTAGTTCGCTCTGTCTGGCCGTTCGTCTGAGGATGGAATGCAGACGAAAAAGACAAATCAATGCCCATCTTAGCACAGAACGTCCGCCAAAATCTAGACACAAACTGGGATCCTCTGTCAGAAACTATGTTCTCAGGGATCCCATGCAAACGAACCACATTCTGAAAAAAAAGAGGAACCAACTCGGAGGAGGAAGGTAACTTAGGCAAGGGCACCAAATGAACCATCTTAGAAAAGCTGTCACACACAACCCAGATGACGGACATTTTCTGAGAGACAGGGAGATCTGAAATAAAATCCATGGAAATGTGCGTCCAAGGCCTTTTCGGGATAGGCAAAGATAACAACAAATCACTGGCCCGAGAACAGCAAGGCTTGGCCCGAGCACAAACTTCACAAGACTGCACAAAGGAGCGCACATCCCTAGACAAGGAAGGCCACCAAAAGGACCTGGCCACCAAGTCTCTGGTACCAAATATTCCAGGATGGCCTGCTAATGCAGAAGAATGAACCTCAGAGATGACTCTACTGGTCCAACCATCCGGAACAAACAGTTTTTCTGGCGGACAACGATCAGGTTTATCCGCCTGAAACTCCTGCAATGCATGTCGCAAATCTGGGGAGACGGCAGACAAAATCACCCCATCCCTAAGGATACCAGTGGGCTCAGAGTCTCCAGGAGAGTCCGGCACAAAACTCCTGGAAAGAGCATCAGCCCTCACATTCTTCGAACCAGGCAGGTACGAGACCACAAAATTAAAACCAGAGAAAAACAACGACCATCGAGCCTGTCTAGGATTCAGGCGCTTGGCAGACTCAAGGTAAATCAGATTCTTGTGATCAGTCAAGACCACAACACGATGCCTAGCACCCTCAAGCCAATGACGCCACTCCTCAAATGCCCACTTCATAGCCAAAAGCTCCCGATTACCGACATCATAATTCCGCTCGGTGGGCGAAAATTTTCTAGAAAAGACCGCGCATGGCTTCGTCACCGAGCCATCGGAACTTCTCTGTGACAAAACCGCCCCCGCTCCAATCTCGGAAGCATCAACCTCAACCTGAAAGGGAAGTAAAACATCTGGCTGAAACAACACAGGAGCAGAAGAAAATCAGCGCTTCAGCTCCTGAAAGGCCTCCAAAGCCGCAGGAGACCAATTAGCAACATCAGCACCCTTCTTGGTCAAATCAGTCAAAGGCTTAACAACACTGGAAAAACCAGCTATGAAGCGACGATAAAAATTAGCAAAACCCAAGAACTTCTGAAGACTTTTAACAGATGTAGGTTGCGTCCAGTCACGAATAGCCTGAACCTTGGCAGGATCCATCTCAATAGTAGAAGGAGAAAAAATGTACCCCAAAAAGGAAATCTTCTGGACTCCAAAAAGACATTTTGAGCCCTTCACGAATAAAGCATTGGCCCGTAGGACCTGAAACACCTTCCTGACTTGTTGAACATGAGACTCCCAGTCATCAGAAAAAACTAGAATATCATCCAGATACACAATCATAAATTTGTCCAGATACTCACGGAAGATATCGTGCATAAAAGACTGAAAGACTGAAGGAGCATTAGAGAGTCCAAAAGGCATTACCAAATACTCAAAATGGCCCTCAGGCGTATTAAATGCAGTTTTCTATTCATCACCTTGCTTTATCCGCACCAGATTATACGCACCTCGAAGATCTATCTTAGTAAACCACCTAGCCCCCTTAATACGAGCAAACAAATCAGTCAACAATGGCAAAGGATACTGAAACTTGACAGTAATCTTATTCAGAAGGCGATAATCTATACAAGGTCTCAGGGAGCCATCTTTCTTAGCCACGAAAAAAAAACCTGCTCCCAGAGGGGACGAAGATGGACGAATATGTCCCTTTTCCAAAGACTCCTTTATGTAATTCCGCATGGCAGCATGCTCTGGCACTGACAGATTGAATAAACATCCCTTAGGAAACTTACTGCCAGGAATCAAATCTATAGCACAATCACAATCCCTATGAGGAGGAAGCGAGTTGAGCCTGGGCTCCTCAAAAACATCCTGATAGTCAGACAAAAATGCAGGGATCTCAGGAGGAGTAGATGAAGCAATTGACATCACAGGCACGTCATTATGAACACCCTGACACCCCCAGCTTAACACCGACATTGTTTTCCAATCCAGGACTGGATTATGAGTCTGTAACCATGGCAGACCCAACACAAGAACATCATGTAAATTATACAGTTGAAGTGGACGAGGGCAAGTTCGCCCATGTATATCCATGATCTGGCTCAGCAAAACTTCCACACCCAGATTCCATTTTATCAAACATATCTTTACTGTTATACATTTTTCCTAACACAGCGGAACACAATTGTAGACAATACAAAAAATGCCTATTCACAGAATTAACGTGTAATAACAAACTATCCCTCACTGTCCCTATCCACACGTTACCAGTCTCTTTGCTCCAGAAGGTTATCTTCCCACGTCGCAGGCCTGTCTGTCTCTGCAGGGATTAAACAAAGCTCCGTCTCTCAGGTCCAGACTGTAGTCCTTGGGGTACGGCAGGTAGGGGTGGAATATTCGGCCTCTCAACAGAGGACCCGCTTACAGTTCGTGGGTTCAGGATCTGTGGGGATGTCACCGCTGAGTGAATATTCGGCCTCTCAACAGAGGACCCGCTTACAGTTCGTGGGTTCAGGATCTGTGGGGATGTCACCGCTGAGTGAATATTCGGCCTCTCAACAGAGGACCCGCTTACAGTTCGTGGGTTCAGGATCTGTGGAGATGTCACCGCTGAGTGCTCTGCAGTGTGAGAGCTGGGAACAATCTGGAAGTCAGCTTTCAAGGGAGAGGGATCATCCAGACAATCTGTTATATCGCATTCACAGGAGGACGCTAGCAAACCCAGACCTCTCTCTGCACAGACTGATTTCCCGGGCTCTTCTTCTTCTCTCTCTCCTTCCTGGTCACATGACATAACAGGGGGGAGTCTAGCCAATACAGTTTGTTTCTCTGTAATCACATTCGGCATAGGTATAACTTCTGGCCACACGGGGGCAGTGTCTGTCACAGATTCTTCTATGTCAATGATAACAGAACAGTCAGAGCCGGCCAGCTCATTACACGCCCCCCCACTTGAAGGTTGGCAGTCCCTGTCAATGACTGACTCCAGGGCGGCGATGGCTGTGGAGGTTGCAGGACCCGGCTGTGAAGAGGGCCACACATATTGGTCTCTGTAGGACTGTCCCGGGGGCACTCCTGCGGTGGTCCTCGCTGTCCACCTAACGGGTGCTAAATCTCTCTCCCCGATCAGTCACCCCACTCTCTGCCCCAGTCGGTAAGTCAGTCGAGGAGGTAAGGGGTTCAGACGCGTCAGTCAGGCGAGCAGGGGTAGGTATGTCTTCTACCTCTACATCCCCGGTATCGGTGTCTCCCACAGTATTAGTGACATCCGTCTCTCTAGGCATTATAGGAGGGGAGTCAGGCTGAGAACGGCAGGGGCGCAACATGTTACGGTGCAGGGTGCGGAGGCTGCCGCTGTCTTCGCCTTGTACTTGATAGACGGGGCCATCAGGGTACGGGTGTCCAATTATTCGATAGACTTCGGTCTCCCACTTGGGCCGGAGTTTTCCTTGCGGTTTCTTTATACGAACTAGGACTAGTTGACCCACACTCAGTAGGTCTTCTTGTACTGGAAGTGGATCAGTGTGGACCTGGTCCTGGATCTGCTGTTCCACCAGCCGGTAGACAGTTTCCATCCTTTGACGGTGTGCTTGTAGCCAGGAAGGATAGGTACCACAGGTGTCTTCATTAGAGTTAGACAGGTGTAGCTCATGGATGCCTTTGCCTGGGCGGCCAAAAAGGAGGGTGTAAGGCGTGTATCCGGTGACAGAATGGACTTGATTGTTATAGGCCCACAGCAGTTCTGGGAGGAATCGAGGCCAGTCGGGCTTTTTGTCTTCTGCTAAGGTTCGGATCAGTTGTAAGAGAGTCCGGTTGAAACGTTCACACGCGCCATTCCCTTGTGGATGATACGGGGTGGTCCTGGACTTCTTGATTCCATACATCTGCTGAAGTTCTTCAATGACTCGCCCTTCGAAACACGCCCCCTGATCAGAGTGTAGCTGTTCCGGACACCCGTAGACCCGAACGAAGTGCTGACAGATGGCTTGTGCAGCTGATTCGGCAGTCTGGTCTTTGGTAGCAACAGCGACGGCGAATTTCGTGAAGTGGTCCACCATCACCAGACAGTACTGGTAGCCACTATTCGTCGTTCCGATCAACAGATAGTCCACCATCAACAACTCGAGGGGCCTGGATGTGCTAATGGTCTGGACAGGTGCACGCTGCTCAGTAGACTTGTGGAGTTCACATGTACGACAGCTCAGGCAGACGTTTTCAACCAGCTTGCGGAGTCCTGGGCAAAAAATGAATTGCTGGGTCCACCGGAGGGTCTTGTCTATGCCGAAGTGGCCGTTCCTTCTGTGGGCTTCAGCCACCATCTCATGGGCTAGCTGCACCGGGATGACAATCTGCAAACATTCTTCCAGCATATGGGATAAAAGGACCCTGCGATACAAGACTCCATCCTTCACGATCAGCCGATCCCATTGGGCAAGTAGGGCAGAGGCCCTGGTTGATAGTCGGACTCTTACTTCGGAGGGTGGTTTCTCTTGTGTCTTCACGTACTGTTTCAGTAAGACATGTTCAGGGTCTCGATCTTGAAGCTTGGCCCATTCTTGTTGGGACAGGGGGGACCCCACTACGGCTTCGATCCCGCCTACAGCATACTGGCGGCTATCTTCTATTTGTTTAGCTAGCCGGGCAAAGTCGGGCAGTTCATCTTCCTCCAACTCTTCATCCCGGTTCCCCACTGGTGGGGATGATGTCACTATGGAAAGGCTGTCAGCATTCTGATTCTCCTTCTCCGCTCTGTATTTAATTTTGTATTGGAATCTAGAGAGCCTTGCCATCCAGCGCTGTTCCATTGCCCCTAGTTTGGCATTTTCTAGGTGGGCAAGAGGATTGTTGTCTGTCACGACCAGCACCTCCGCCCCTGTCAGGTAGCCAGCAAACTTCTCTGTCATAGCCCAGGTCAGGGCCAGGAGTTCCAGGCGGAAAGAGCTGTAGTTGACGGGGTTCTTTTCAGTATCCCGGAGGGATCTACTGGCATAGGCTATTACGCGTTCCTTGTTATCTTGGACTTGGGAGAGGACCGCCCCGAGACCTTGAAGGCTGGCGTCGGTGTATAACTGGAACGGCAAGGTGTAATCTGCAAATGCCAGAATAGGGGGTGATGTCAGAGCAGCTTGAAGCGCCCGGAAGGATTTTTCTTGGTCGGGCCCCCAGCTGATGCGTCGTCCTCTGGGACTGTTCGCGGTCCCTCAGAGGGTCTCATGCAGTGGTTCTGCAAGCCGGGCAAAGTCCTTGACAAATCGGCGGTAATAGCCCGCTAGCCCCAGGAAAGCCTGAACCTCTTTGATGGTAGTGGGTTGTGGCCACTCTCGGACAGCTGCTATCTTCTCTGGAGAGGGTTGGACACCTTCGGCTGAGATCCGGTGTCCCAGGTAATCGATCTCCTGCTGGAATAGACGGCATTTGCTGGGCTTTAACTTCAAGCCGTGTTTCTTCAAGCGCTGGAACACTTTGCCAAGATTGTGAAGGTGATCCTCAAAGGTGGCGGAGTATACCACGATGTCATCAAGGTATATCAGCGTGAATTCGAAGTTGAAATCTCCCAGACAGCGTTCCATCAGTCTCTGAAAGGTCCCTGGTGTGTTACTCAAGCCGAATGGCATCCGGTCAAACTCGTACAGGCCCATGGGAAGGATGAAGGCGGTCTTTTCTCTGTCCTTCTCACTCATGGGGACCTGCCAATATCCACTGGCCAAGTCTAGAGACGAAAAATATTTGGCCTTTTTCAGGGCGGTCAGTGACTCTTCGATCCGGGGGAGTGGATAGGAGTCCCGGATCGTGCAAGCGTTCAGCCGACGGTAGTCTACGCAAAATCTCAGGGATCCATCTTTCTTTTTGACTATCACCACGGGTGCAGCCCATGGGCTCTGGCTTTCCCGCACCACTCCGGCATGTAGCATAGATTCTAAGAGGCTCTTCACCTCCTGGTATTGTTGAGGTGGTATTTGTCGGTACCTCTCGCGAATAGGGGCAGCATCACCCATGGGAATCTCGTGTTGGATACTGGTGGTGTACCCGAAGTCAGTGTCATGCTTTGCAAAGGAGTCTTGGTGTTCTCGCAGTAGTTTCTCCATTTGAGACACTTCCTGTTTGGTGTACTGGGACGGGTCCAGTTGCACTTTTTCCAGTAGCTTTCGCCCAATGTCTTCATCATCTGCTTGAGCATTTATGGCTGAGACAGTTACCGTCTGGCCATCTTCTGTAGACGGGGTGAATTGTAAGGGTCCCATGGGGTTCACTTCTGTAGGTAGAGCATATACTCTGGCAAGCTGCGTTCCAGCTTCAAGGGCTACACCTACGTCTGCGGTGTTGTTTAGCCTGACAGGGACTCTTCCGTTCCTCACGACGGCTAGGGTGCGGGCGACTAGTGGGTTTAGCTTACCCCCACTTGGAGCCCTCGGCTCGATTAACACTTCAACTCCTTCAAGTTGTCGGTTGGTGTTAAGAGGCAGGGAAATGACTGTCTCTTTTTCAGCGGGCAAAGTAATCCGAGTACAGCGGGGCACTTTAATGGCTGCTAGGGGTAGTTGTTCCTTTGCCATCTGTTGAAGTCCAATGGTCCGGATTACGCGCTGGAACACCAGACGAGTCGGTTTATGTTTGCTAACTTTCTGCCAGTACTTGGGCCCTTTTCTTTTCAACAGCATAAGATCCAGGTCTTTCAAGATATTCATTCCGATTATTACTGGAGTCTCGGAGCCGAAGCCTTCCTTGACAATGACGATTCCTCGTTTCCCTAGGTCTTGTCCGCAGGCCTTCGTATCCATCCAGGCGACTCCGGTTACTGGAATGGGTAGGTTATTAGCCGCAATTATCTTAATGGTGGTATCTGGATCACAAGCAGTTCTTGGTTTGAGGTACTTTTCATAAAACTGTTCAGAGATCGTGGTCACTTGCGACCCAGTGTCCATCAATCCTTGTACTGCAACTCCCTCCAGAATAACTTCAAGTGTAGGACTACTCGAGGCAAGAGTACTCCGTTGCTGGCTCTGTTTTTCTACACCCCATTCTCTGTCCCCCCCTGCTGCTCGAGCCTCAGCTGCAGGGGTGTCTAGTTTAACGGCGGCCATTGTGGTGAGACCTGGCGTGGCGGCTCTGCTCGTGGATGTAGCTGATATTCTGTTCGTCGTGGTAACTGATGGTTTGTTCGTTGAGGACAACGATTCGCCCTATGACGGGGGTCACCACATGACCAACACGGTCCCGCGGGACGGCTAGGTTGCATCCGCTGGTCTCTCTGCCGTTCTAGTGTTAACTGTGACACCTGTTGCTGTAAATCTGCTACCATCTGTTTCAGCTCCTCGGTGTCACTGTTGGGCTGTTTAATGTCTAATATGGATCTGCACGCAGCGCTTTGAGTCTCCACATCCATGACGGGTCCCCTAGAACGTTCTATGGCTTCCTGCTTGACTTCAGCGAAGGTGAGAGTCGGCATCATCCGAATCAAGTCCTGTAGCGTACGGTTAAGATACTGGTCTCTCAGCCCTATAACGAATTGGTCTCTCAGTACCAGGTCACGAGGAGCTATAGTAGCCAGCTGTTCCCCTTTTGCACAGACTTGTTCAAGGAGTACCTGAAGGGCATTTGCATACTGGGGAATGTCTTCCCATTCAAGCTGTGTCCGTCTAAAGAACAGGTATCGCAGTGTTCCCTGGTACGTAGTAGGCCCATAGGTCTTTTCCAGCACCCGCACCAAATCCTCCAACGTACGCTGCCCCCTGACCGTCTCCAGTCTGACTGTCGTCCATGCCTCCCCCTCTAGCGTCAGTACCGCCATTTCTGCCAAGGTCTTAGGGTCAATATTATACATTTCTCCCAGTATCCGCACTTGTTCCGCCCACTCTGGTACGGGGTAGTTTCGCCCGCCAAATTTCCTGACCTGGTTTACAATGGACACCGGCGGCGGTTTCTGACTATATACTGGGCCTGGGTGGGAATCCTGCTGGGCACAGATCCTGCCGACTACGCCAGATGAAGTGGACGAGGGCAAGTTCGCCCATGTATATCCATGATCTGGCTCAGCAAAACTTCCACACCCAGATTCCATTTTATCAAACATATCTTTACTGTTATACATTTTTCCTAACACAGCGGAACACAATTGTAGACAATACAAAAAATGCCTATTCACAGAATTAACGTGTAATAACAAACTATCCCTCACTGTCCCTATCCACACGTTACCAGTCTCTTTGCTCCAGAAGGTTATCTTCCCACGTCGCAGGCCTGTCTGTCTCTGCAGGGATTAAACAAAGCTCCGTCTCTCAGGTCCAGACTGTAGTCCTTGGGGTACGGCAGGTAGGGGTGGAATATTCGGCCTCTCAACAGAGGACCCGCTTACAGTTCGTGGGTTCAGGATCTGTGGGGATGTCACCACTGAGTGAATATTCGGCCTCTCAACAGAGGACCCGCTTACAGTTAGTGGGTTCAGGATCTGTGGAGATGTCACCGCTGAGTGCTCTGCAGTGTGAGAGCTGGGAACAATCTGGAAGTCAGCTTTCAAGGGAGAGGGATCATCCAGACAATCTGTTATATCGCATTCACAGGAGGACGCTAGCAAACCCAGACCTCCCTCTGCGCCGACTGGTTTCCCGGGCTCTTCTTCTTCTCTCCTTCCTGGTCACATGACATAACAGGGGGGAGTCTAGCCAATACAGTTTGTTTCTCTGTAATCACATTTGGCATAGGTATAACTTCTGGCCACACGGGGGCAGTGTCTGTCACAGATTCTTCTATGTCAATGATAACAGAACAGTCAGAGCCGGCCAGCTCATTACAGTAGTAGGAAGTTAATCACCTCCTGATGAACGGGAGTCATGCACATGGTCACCTGTGTCCAGTACTGAGGTTTATTCATAGCGAATTGCGTAGAGTCAATTCCCCTCAGGGGAATAGGGACTTCCAAAGGCTCCAGATTAAAACCACAGCGTCTGGCAAATGACCAATCCATAAGACTCAAGGCAGCACCTGAATCTACATAGGCATTGACAGAAATTGATGACAGTGAACAAATCAGAGTTACAGACAGAATGAACTTAGACTGTAGAGTACCAATGGCAAAAGATTTATCAACCTTTTTTGTGCGTTTAGAGCATGCTGATATAACATGAGCTGAATCACCACAATAAAAGCACAACCCATTTTTCCGCCTATAATTTTGCCGTTCACTTCTGGACTGAATTCTATCACATTGCATATTCCCAGGTGACTGTTCAGAGGACACCGCCAACTGGTGCACAGGTTTGCGCTCCCGCAAACGCCGATCAATCTGAATGGCCATAGTCATAGACTCATTCAGACCTGCAGGCGTAGGGAACCCCACCATAATATCCTTAATGGCCTCAGAAAGACCATCTCTGAAATTTGCAGCCAGGGCGCATTCATTCCACTGAGTAAGCACCGACCACTTCCGAAATTTCTGACAATATACCTCCGCTTCATCTTGCCCTTGAGAAAGGGCCAATAAAGCTTTTTCAGCCTGGATCTCCAGGTTAGGTTCTTCATAGAGCAAACCTAGTGCCAGAAAAAATGCATCCACACTGAGCAATGCAGGATCCCCTGGTGCCAATGCAAATGCCCAATTCTGAGGGTCGCCCCGCAGAAAAGAAATGACAATCTTAACCTGCTGAGCAGGATCACCAGAGGAGCGAGATTTCAAAGAAAGAAACAATTTACAATTGTTCTTAAAATTCAGGAACCGAGATCTATCTCCAGAAAAGAACTCTGGAATAGGAATTCTAGGTTCAGACATAGGAGTGTGCACAACAAAATCTTGTATATTTTGAACCTTAGCGGCAAGATTATTCAGGCTAGAAGCCAAACTCTGGACATCCATATCAACAGCTGGGGTCAGAGCCACTCTAAGATTAAGAGGAGGTGAGAAGCAGCTAGACCGCAATTAGAGACAAGGCAGCAGACCCAAAGGAAAAAAAATAAAATAAAAATCCTCAAGACTTCTCTTCTCCTGCTTCTGCCGTACAATTAACACCTTGTGGGCCGGCTGTACTGTTATGATCCCAATGGCTGGGGATCGCAAAAGGACAAGAGCAAAATACAAAATAATAGGACGAGCTCTAGGGTGATGGAACCTGGGCTGACCGCGGCCCTACTCCTGACAAACACAACTAGCAATAGCCGGGGAACGTGCCTACGATGATCCTAGACGTCTCGCGCCAGCCTGAGAGCTAACTAACCCTGTAGAGGAAACAAAGACCTAACTTTCCTCCAGAGAAATGACCCCAAAGATATAGCAGCCCCCCACATGTATTAACGGTGAAATGAGAGGAAGGCACGTACATAGGTATGAAAACAGATTTAGCAAAATGAGGCCCGCTATAGCTAGAAAGCAGAAAGATACAACAGGGATCTAAACGGTCAGCAGAAAACCCTAATCAAAAAACCTATCCTGAGATTACAAGAACCCATGTGCCAACTCATGGCACATGGGGAGAACCTCAGCCCACTAGAGCTACCAGCAAGCATAAACTCACATTTTTAGCAAGCTGGACAAAAGCACAATAAGGCAAAGCACAAAAACTGAAAGACAAAAACTTAGCTTATCCTGAGAGGTCTGGGAGCAGGTAGTCAGAAGGAAGCTGAGCACTTCTGATTACATTGACAGCCGGCAATGAATGTCAGAGAAGCAGAGCTAAATAGGAACCTCCCTGCTACTGATGAAACAGGTGGAGGCCAGAGACCAACAGACCACACAAAGCCACCAGAGGGAGCCTAAAGCCAAAGTCACGCAGTACCACCTGTGACCACAAGAGGGAGCCCAGAAACAGAATTCACAACACCCCAGTAATCCTCATATATATAGTAGGATGGCCCCAGTTCCCCCCATATATATAGTATGATGGCCCCAGTTCTCCCCATATATATAGTAGGATGGCCCCAGTTCCCCCCATATATATAGTATGATGGCCCCAGTTCTCCCCATATATATAGTAGGATGGCCCCAGTTCCCCCCATATATATAGTATGATGGCCCCAGTTCCCCCCATATATATATAGTATGATGGCCCCAGTTCTCCTCATATATATAGTAGGATGGTCCCAGTTCCTCCATATATATAGTAGGATGGCCCCAGTTCTCCCATATATATAGTATGATGGCCCCAGTTCCCCCCATATATATAGTATGATGGCCCCAGTTCTCCTCATATATATAGTATGATGGCCCCAGTTCCCTACATATATATAGTATGATGGCCCCAGTTCTCCTCATATATATAGTAGGATGGCCCCAGCTCTCCCATATATATAGTATGATGGCCCCAGTTCCCCCCATATATATGGTATGATGACCCCAGTTCCCCCCATATATATAGTATGATGACCCCAGTTCTCCCCATATATATTGTATGATGGCCCCAGTTCTCCCCCATATATAGTATGATGGTCCCAGTTCTCCCCATATATATAGTAGGATGGCCCCAGTTCTCCCCATATATATAGTAGGATGGCCCCAGTTCTCCCCATATATATAGTATGATGACCCCAGTTCTCCCCATATATATAGTATGATGGTCCCAGTTCTCCCCCATATATAGTAGGATGGCCCCAGTTCCCCCATATATATAATATGATGGCCCCAGTTCCCCCATATATATAGTAGGATGGTCCCAGTTCTCCCCATATATATATAGTAGGATGGCCCCAGTTCTCCCCATATATATAGTTGGATGGTCCCAGTTCTCCCCATATATATACTATGATGGCCCCAGTTCTCCCCATATATATTGTATGATGGCCCCAGTTCTCCCCATATATATTGTATGATGGCCCCAGTTCTCCCCATATATATAGTAGGATGGCCCCAGTTCTCCCCATATATAGTAGGATGGTCCCAGTTCTCCCCCCATATATATAGTATGATGGCCCCAGTTCTCCCCATATATATAGTAGGATGGCCCCAGTTCTCCCAATACATCTAGTATGATGGCCCCAGTTCCCCTCATATATATAGTAAGATGACCCCAGTTCTCCCAATATATATAGTATGAAGGCCCCAGTTCTCCCCATATATATAGTAGGATGTCCCCAGTTCTCACCATATATATAGTAGGATGGCCCCAGTTCTCCCAATACATCTAGTATGATGGCCCCAGTACTCCCCCCATATATATACACTATAATGGCTCCAGTTCTCCCCATATATATAGTAGGATGGCCCCAGTTCTCCCCATATATATAGTAAGATGACCCCAGTTCTCCCCATATATATAGTATGATGACCCCAGTTCCCCCCTTATATATAGTATGATGGCCCCAGTTCTCCCCATATATATAGTAGGATGGTCCCAGTTCTCCCAATACATCTAGTATGATGGCCCCAGTTCCCCTCATATATATAGTAAGATGACCCCAGTTCTCCCAATATATATAGTATGAAGGCCCCAGTTCTCCCCATATATATAGTAGGATGTCCCCAGTTCTCACCATATATATAGTAGGATGGCCCCAGTTCTCCCAATACATCTAGTATGATGGCCCCAGTACTCCCCCCATATATATACACTATAATGGCTCCAGTTCTCCCCATATATATAGTAGGATGGCCCCAGTTCTCCCCATATATATAGTAAGATGACCCCAGTTCTCCCCATATATATAGTATGATGACCCCAGTTCCCCCCTTATATATAGTATGATGGCCCCAGTTCTCCCCATATATATAGTAGGATGGTCCCAGTTCTCCCCATATATATAGTATGATGACCCCAGTTCCCCTCATATATATAGTATGATGGCCCCAGTTCTCCCCATATATATAGTAGGATGGCCCCAGTTCTCCCCATATATAGTAGGATGACCCCAGTTCTCCCCATATATATAGTATGATGGCCCCAGTTCCCCCCATATATATAGTATGATGGTCCCAGTTCTCCCCATATATATAGTAGGATGGCCCCAGTTCTCCCCATATATATAGTAGGATGGCCCCAGTTCCCCCCTTATATATAGTAGGATGGCCCCAGTTCCCCCCTTATATATAGTATGATGGCCCCAGTTCTCCCCATATATAAAGTAGGATGGTCCCAGTTCTCCCCATATATATAGTATGATGACCCCAGTTCCCCCCTTATATATAGTATGATGGCCCCAGTTCTCCCCATATATATAGTATGATGACCCCAGTTCCCCCCTTATATATAGTATGATGGCCCCAGTTCTCCCCATATATATAGTAGGATGGCCCCAGTTCTCCCCATATATATAGTATGATGGCCCCAGTTCCCCCCATATATATAGTATGATGGTCCCAGTTCTCCCCATATATATAGTAGGATGGCCCCAGTTCTCCCCATATATATATAGTATGATGGTCCCAGTTCTCCCCATATATATAGTAGGATGGCCCCAGTTCTCCCCATATATAGTATGATGGCCCCAGTTCTCCCCATATATATAGCAGGATGGCCCCAATTCCCCCATATATACAGTAGGATGGCCCCAGTTCTCCCCATATATTGTATGATGGTCCCAGTTCTTCCCCCATATATATAGTAGGATGGCCCCAGTTCCCCTCATATATATAGTATGATGGTCCCAGTTCTCCCCATATATATAGTAGGATGGCCCCAGTTCTCCTCATATATATAGTAGGATGGCCCCAGTTCTCCTCATATATATAGTAGGATGGCCCCTGTTCCCCCATATATATAGTAGGATGGTCCCAGTTCTCCCCATATATATATAGTAGAATGGCCCCAGTTCTCCCCATATATATAGTAGGATGGCCTCAGTTCTCCCCATATATATAGTATGATGGCCCCAGTTCTCCCCATATATATAGTGTGATGGCCCCAGTTCTCCCCATATATATAGTAGGATGGCCCCAGTTCCCCCCATATACATAGTGTGATGGCCCCAGTTCTTCCCATATATATAGTATGATGGCCCCAGTTCCCCCCATATATATATAGTATGATGGCCCCAGTTCTCCCCATATATATAGTGTGATGGTCCCAGTTCTCCCCATATATATAGTATGATGGTCCCAGTTCTCCTCATATATAGTATGATGGTCCCAGTTCTCCTCATATATAGTATGATGGCCCCAGTTCTCCCCATATATATAATAGGATAACCCCAGTTCTCCCCATATATATAGTAGGATGGCCCCAGTTCTCCCCATATATATAGTAGGATGGCCCCAGTTCTCCCCATATATATATTAGGATAACCCCATTTCTCCTCATATATATATAGTATGATGGTCCCAGTTCTCCTCATATATAGTATGATGGCCCCAGTTCTCCCCATATATATAATAGGATAACCCCAGTTTTCCCCATATATATAGTAGGATGGCCCCAGTTCCCCCATATATATATAGAATGATGGCCCCAGTTCTCCCCATATATATAGTAGGATGGTCCCAGTTCTCCTTATATATATATAGTATGATGGCCCCAGTACTCCCCATATATATAGTATGATGGCCCCAGTTCTCCCCATATATATAGTATGATGGCCCCAGTTCTCCCCATATATATATATAGTATGATGGCCCCAGTTCCCCCATATATAGTATGATGGCCCCAGTTCTCCCCATATATATAGTAGGATGGCCCCAGTTCTCCCCATATATATAGTATGATGGCCCCAGTTCCCCTCATATATATAGTATGATGGCCCCAGTTCTCCCCCCAAATATATAGTATAATGGCCCCAGTTCTCCCCATATATATAGTAGGATGACCCCAGTTCTCCCCATATATATAGTATGATGGCCCCAGTTCCCCCCATATATATATAGTATGATGGTCCCAGTTCTCCCCATATATATGGTAGGATGGCCCCAGTTCCCCCATATATATAGTAGGATGGCCCCAGTTCTCCCCATATATAGTATGATGGCCCCAGTTCCCCCATATATAGTATGATGGTCCCAGTTCTTCCCATATATATAGTAGGATGGCCCCAGTTCTCCCCATATATATAGTAGGATGACCCCAGTTCTCCCCATATATATAGTAGGATGACCCCAGTTCTCCCCATATATATAGTATGATGGCCCCAGTATCCCCCATATATATAGTAAGATGGTCCCAGTTCTCCCCATATATATAGTATGATGGCCCCAGTTTCCCCATATATATAGTAGGATTGCCCCAGTTCTCCCCATATATAGTATGATGGTCCCAGTTCTCCCCCCATATATATAGTATGATGGCCCCAGTTCTCCCCATATATATAGTAGGATGGCCCCAGTTCTCCCCCCATATATATAGTATGATGGCCCCAGTTCTCCCCCCATATATATAGTATGATGGCCCCAGTTCTCCTCATATATATAGTAGGATGGCCCCAGTTCTCCCCCCATATATATAGTAGGATGGCCCCAGTTCTCCCCATATATACAGTAGGATGGCCCCAGTTCTCCCCCCATATATATAGTAGGATGGCCCCAGTTCCCCCATATGTATAGTAGGATGGCCCCAGTTCCCCCCATATATATAGTAGGATGGTCCCAGTTCCCTCATATATAGAGTAGGATGGCCCCAGTTCTCCCCATATATATAGTATGATGGTCCCAGTTCTCCCCATATATATAGTAGCATGGCCCCAGTTCCCCTCATATATATAGTATGATGGCCCCAGTTCTTCCCATATATATAGTAGGATGGCCCCAGTTCTTCCCATATATATAGTAGGATGGCCCCAGTTCTCCCCATATATATAGTATGATGGCCCCAGTTCTCCCCATATATATAGTATGATGGCCCCAGTTCTCCCCATATATATAGTAGGATGGCCCCAGTTCTCCCCATATATATAGTAGGATGGTCCCAGTTCCCCCATATATATAGCATGATGGCCCCAGTTCTCCCCATATATATAGTAGGATGGCCCCAGTTCTCCCCATATATATAGTATGATGGTCCCAGTTCCCCCATATATATAGTAGGATGGCCCCAGTTCTCCCATATATATAGTAGGATGGCCCAGTTCTCCCATATATATAGTATGATGGCCCCTGTTCCCCCATATATATAGTATGATGGCCCCAGTTCTCCCCATATATATAGTATGATGGTCCCAGTTCCCCCATATATATAGTAGGATGGCCCCAGTTCTCCCATATATATAGTAGGATGGCCCAGTTCTCCCATATATATAGTAGGATGGCCCAGTTCTCCCATATATATAGTAGGATGGCCCCAGTTCTCCTCATATATATAGTATGAAGGCCCCAGTTCTCCCCATATATATAGTAGGATGGCCCCAGTTCCCCTCATATATATAGTAGGATGGTCCCAGTTCTCCCCATATATATAGTAGGATGGTCCCAGTTCTCCCCATGTATATAGTAGGATGGCCCCAGTTCTCCTCATATATATAGTATGAAGGCCCCAGTTCTCCCCATATATATAGTAGGATGGCCCCAGTTCTCCCCATATATAGTATGATGGTCCCAGTTCTCCCCCCATATATATAGTATGATGGCCCCAGTTCTCCCCCCATATATATAGTATGATGGCCCCAGTTCCCCTCATATATATATAGTATGATTGTCCCAGTTAACCTCATATATATAGTAGGATGGCCCCAGTTCTCCCCATATATATAGTATGATGGCCACAGTTCCCCCATATATATAGTAGGATGGCCCCAGTTCTCCCCATATATAGTATGATGGTCCCAGTTCTCCCCCCATATATAAAGTATGATGGCCCAGTTTTCCCCATATATATAGTAGGATGGCCCCAGTTCCCCTCATATATATAGTATGATGGCCCCAGCTCTCCCCATATATAGCATAATGGCCCCAGTTCTCCACATATATATAGTAGGATGACCCCAGTTCTCCCCATATATATAGTATGATGGCCCCAGTTCCCCCCATATATATATAGTATGATGGTCCCAGTTCTCCCCCCATATATAAAGTATGATGGCCCCAGTTCTCCCCATATATAGTATAATGGCCCCAATTCTCCCCATATATATAGTAGGATGGCCCCAGTTCTCCCCATATATATAGTATAATGGCCCCAGTTCTCCCCATATATATAGTAGGATGGCCCCAGTTCTCCCCATATATATAGTATGATGACCCCAGTTCTCCCCATATATATAGTATGATGGCCCCAGTTCCCCCCATATATATATATATAGTATGATGGTCCCAGTTCTCCCCCCATATATATAGTATAATGGCCCCAGCTCTCCCCCCATATATATAGTATGATGGCCCCAGTTCCCCTCATATATATAGTATGATGGTCCAAGTTCTCCCCATATACTGTATATAGTAGGATGGCCCCAGTTCTCCCCATATATATAGTAGGATGGCCCCAGTTCTCCCCATATATATAGTAGGATGACCCCAGTTCTCCCCATATATATAGTATGATGGCCCCAGTTCCCCCATATATATAGTATGATGGCCCCAGTTCCCCCCATATATATATATATAGTAGGATGGCCACAGTTCTCCCCATATATATAGTATGATGGTCCCAGTTCTCCCCCCATATATATAGTAGGATGGCCCCAGTTCCCCTCATATATATAGTATGATGGTCCAAGTTCTCCCCATATACTGTATATAGTAGGATGGCCCCAGTTCTCCCCATATATATAGTATGATGGTCCCAGTTCCCCCCATATATATATATATATATAGTAGGATGGCCACAGTTCTCCCCATATATATAGTATGATGGTCCCAGTTCTCCCCCCATATATATAGTAGGATGGCCCCAGTTCCCCTCATATATATAGTATGATGGTCCAAGTTCTCCCCATATACTGTATATAGTAGGATGGCCCCAGTTCTTCCCATATATATAGTATGATGGTCCCAGTTCCCCCCATATATATATATAGTAGGATGGCCACAGTTCTCCCCATATATATAGTAGGATGGCCCCAGTTCTCCCCATATATATAGTAGGATGGCCCCAGTTCCCCTCATATATATATAGTAGGATGGTCCCAGTTCTCCCCATATATATAGTAGGATGGCCCCAGTTCCCCTCATATATATATATAGTAGGATGGCCACAGTTCTCCCCATATATATAGTAGGATGGCCCCAGTTCTCCCCATATATATAGTAGGATGGCCCCAGTTCCCCTCATATATATATAGTAGGATGGTCCCAGTTCTCCCCATATATATAGTAGGATGGTCCCAGTTCCCCTCATATATATAGTATGATGGCCCCAGTTCCCCCCATATATATATATAGTATGATGGTCCCAGTTCTCCCCATATATATAGTAGGATGACCCCAGTTCTCCCCATATATATAGTATGATGGCCCCAGTTCCCCCCATATATATATATATAGTATGATGGTCCCAGTTCTCCCCATATATATGGTAGGATGGCCCCAGTTCTCCCCATATATATAGTATGATGGCCCCAGTTCCCCCCATATATATATATATATATATATATATATAGTAGGATGGCCACAGTTCTCCCCATATATATAGTATGATGGTCCCAGTTCTCCCCCCATATATATAGTAGGATGGCCCCAGTTCCCCTCATATATATAGTATGATGGTCCAAGTTCTCCCCATATACTGTATATAGTAGGATGGCCCCAGTTCTCCCCATATATATAGTATGATGGTCCCAGTTCTCCCCATATATATAGTAGGATGACCCCAGTTCTCCCCATATATATAGTATGATGGCCCCAGTTCCCCCCATATATATATATATATATATATATATAGTATGATGGTCCCAGTTATCCCCATATATATGGTAGGATGGCCCCAGTTCCCCTCATATATATAGTAGGATGGTCCCAGTTTCCCCCATATATATAGTATGATGGCCCAGTTCTCCCCATATATATAGTAGGATGGCCCCAGTTCTCCCCATATATATAGTATGATGGCCCCAGTTCTCCCCATATATATAGTAGGATGGTCCCAGTTTCCCCCATATATACAGTATGATGGCCCCAGTTCTCCCCATATATATAGTAGGATGGCCCCAGTTCTCCCCATATATAGTATGATGGTCCCAGTTCTCCCCATATATATGGTAGGATGGCCCCAGTTCTCCCCATATATATAGTAGGATGGCCCCAGTTCTCCCAAATATATCTAGTATGATGGCCCCAGTTCTCCCCATATATATAGTAGGATGGCCCCAGTTCTCCCCATATATCTAGTATGATGGCCCCAGTTCCCCTCATATATATAGTATAATGGCCCCAGTTCTCCCCATATATATAGTAGGATGACCCCAGTTCTCCCCATATATATAGTATGATGGCCCCAGTTCCCCCCATATATATAGTAGGATGGCCCCAGTTCTCCCCATATATCTAGTATGATGGCCCCAGTTCCCCCCATATATATAGTAGGATGGCCCCAGTTCTCCCCATATATCTAGTATGATGGCCCCAGTTCTCCCCATATATATAGTAGGATGGCCCCAGTTCTCCCCATATATCTAGTATGATGGCCCCAGTTCCCCTCATATATATAGTAGGATGGCCCCAGTTCTCCCCATATATCTAGTATGATGGCCCCAGTTCTCCCCATATATAGTATGATGGCCCCAGTTCTCCCCATATATATAGTAGGATGGCCCCAGTTCCCCCATATATATAGTAGGATGGCCCCAGTTCTCCCCATATATATAGTAAGATGGTCCCAGTTCTCCCCATATATATAGTAGGATGGCCCCAGTTCTCCCCATATATATAGTAGGATGGCCCCAGTTCTCCCCATATATAGTATGATGGCCCCAGTTCTCCCCCCATATATATAGTATGATGGCCCCAGTTCCCCTCATATATATAGTATGATGGCCCCAGTTCTCCCCCCATATATATAGTATGATGGCCCCAGTTCACCTCATATATATAGTAGGATGGCCCCAGTTCTCCCCATATATATGGTAGGATGGCCCCAGTTCCCCCCATATATATAGTAGGATGGCCCCAGTTCTCCCCATATATATAGTAGGATGGCCCCAGTTCCCCCCATATATATAGTAGGATGGCCCCAGTTCCCCTCATATATATAGTAGGATGGCCCCAGTTCTCCCCATATATATAGTATGATGGTCCCAGTTCTCCCCCCATATATATAGTAGGATGGCCCCAGTTCACCCCATATATATAGTAGATGGCCCCAGTTCCCCCCATATATATAGTAGGATGGCCCCAGTTCCCCTCATATATATATAGTAGGATGGTCCCAGTTTCCCCCATATATATAGTATGATGGCCCCAGTTCTCCCCATATATATAGTATGATGGCCCCAGTTCTCCCCATATATATAGTATGATGGCCCCAGTTCTCCCCATATATATAGTATGATGGCCCCAGTTCCTCCCATATATATAGTAGGATGGCCCCAGTTCTCCCCATATATATAGTACGATGGCCCCAGTTCTCCCCATATATATAGTAGGATGGTCCCAGTTCCCCCATATATATAGTAGGATGGTCCCAGTTTCCCCCATATATATAGTATGATGGCCCAGTTCTCTCCATATATATAGTAGGATGGCCCCAGTTCTCCCCATATATATAATAGGATGGCCCCAGTTCCTCCCATATATATAGTAGGATGGTCCCAGTTTCCCCCATATATATAGTATGATGGCCCAGTTCTCCCCATATATATAGTATGATGGCCCCAGTTCTCCCCATATATACAGGTCCTTCTCAAAAAATTAGCATATAGTGTTAAATTTCATTATTTACCATAATGTAATGATTACAATTAAACTTTCATATATTATAGATTCATTATCCACCAACTGAAATTTGTCAGGTCTTTTATTGTTTTAATACTGATGATTTTGGCCTACAACTCCTGATAACCCAAAAAACCTGTCTCAATAAATTAGCATATCAAGAAAAGGTTCTCTAAACAACCTATTACCCTAATCTTCTGAATCAACTAATTAACTCTAAACACATGCAAAAGATACCTGAGGCTTTTAAAAACTCCCTGCCTGGTTCATTACTCAAAACCCCCATCATGGGTAAGACTAGCGACCTGACAGATGTCAAGAAGGCCATCATTGACACCCTCAAGCAAGAGGGTAAGACCCAGAAAGAAATTTCTCAACAAATAGGCTGTTCCCAGAGTGCTGTATCAAGGCACCTCAATGGTAAGTCTGTTGGAAGGAAACAATGTGGCAGAAAACGCTGTACAACGAGAAGAGGTGACCGGACCCTGAGGAAGATTGTGGAGAAGGACCGATTCCAGACCTTGGGGAACCTGAGGAAGCAGTGGACTGAGTCTGGTGTGGAAACATCCAGAGCCACCGTGCACAGGCGTGTGCAGGAAATGGGCTACAGGTGCCGCATTCCCCAGGTAAAGCCACTTTTGAACCATAAACAGCGGCAGAAGCGCCTGACCTGGGCTACAGAGAAGCAGCACTGGACTGTTGCTAAGTGGTCCCAAGTACTTTTTTCTGATGAAAGCAAATTTTGCATGTCATTCGGAAATCAAGGTGCCAGAGTCTGGAGGAAGACTGGGGAGAAGGAAATGCCAAAATGCCTGAAGTCCAGTGTCAAGTACCCAGTCAGTGATGGTGTGGGGTGCCATGTCAGCTGCTGGTGTTGGTCCACTGTGTTTCATCAAGGGCAGGGTCAATGCAGCTAGCTATCAGGAGATTTTGGAGCACTTCATGCTTCCTGGCACCTGCTCACAGTGCCAAAACCACTGGTAAATGGTTTACTGACCATGGTATTACTGTGCTCAATTGGCCTGCCAACTCTCCTGACCAGAACCCCATAGAGAATCTGTGGGATATTGTGAAGAGAAAGTTGAGAGACGCAAGACCCAACACTCTGGATGAGCTTAAGGCCGCTATTGAAGCATCCTGGGCCTCCATAACATCTCAGCAGTGTCACAGGCTGATTGCCTCCATGCCACGTCGCATTGAAGCAGTCATTTCTGCCAAAGGATTCCCGACCAAGTATTGAGTGCATAACTGAACATTATTATTTGATGGTTTTTTTGTTTGTTATTAAAAAACACTTTTATTTGATTGGACGGTTGAAATATGCTAATTTATTGAGACAGGTTTTTTGGGTTATCAGGAGTTGTATGCCAAAATCATCAGTATTAAAACAATAAAAGACCTGACAAATTTCAGTTGGTGGATAATGAATCTATAATATATGAAAGTTTAATTGTAATCATTACATTATGGTAAATAATGAAATTTAACACTATATGCTAATTTTTTGAGAAGGACCTGTATAATAGGATGGCCCCAGTTCCTCCCATATATATATAGTAGGATGGCCCCAGTTCTCCCCATATATATAGTAGGATGACCCCAGTTCTCCCCATATATATAGTAGGATGGCCCCAGTTCTCCCCATATATATAGTAGGATGGCCCCAGTTCTCCCCATATATATAGTATGATGGCCCCAGTTCTCCCCATATATATAGTAGGATGGCCCCAGTTCTCCCCATATATATATATAGTAGGATGGCCCCAGATCTCTCATATATATAGTAGGATGGCCCCAGTTCCCTCATATATATAGTAGGATGGCCCCAGTTCTCCCCATATATATATAGTAGGATGGCCCCAGTTCTCCCCATATATATATAGTAGGATGGCCCCAGTTCTCCCCATATATATAGTAGGATGGCCCCAGTTCTCCCCATATATATAGTAGGATGGCCCCAGTTCTCCCCATATATATATATAGTATGATGGCCCCAGTTCTCCCCATATATATAGTAGGATGGCCCCAGTTCCTCCCATATATATCTAGTAGGATGGCCCCAGTTCTCCCCATATATATAGTATGATGGCCCCAGTTCTCCCCATATATATGGTATGATGGTGATGGCCCCAGTTCTCCCCATATATATAGTAGGATGGCCCCAGTTCTCCCCATATATATAGTATGATGGCCCCAGTTCTCCCCATATATATAGTAGGATGGCCCCAGTCCCCCCATATATATAGTAGGATGGCCCCAGTTCCTCCCATATATATAGTAGGATGGCCCCAGTTCTCCCCATATATATAGTAGGATGGCCCCAGTCCCCCCATATATATAGCATGATGGCCCCAGTTCCCCCATATATATAGCATGATGGCCTCAGTTCTCCCCATATATATAGTAGGATGGCCCCAGATCTCTCATATATATAGTAGGATGGCCCCAGTTCTCCCCATATATATAGTATGATGGCCCCAGTTCTCCCCATATATCTAGTAGGATGGCCCCAGTTCTCCCCATATATACAGTATGATGGCCCCAGTTCTCCCCATATATATAGTAGGATGGCCCCAGTTCCTCCCATATATATAGTAGGATGGCCCCAGTTCTCCCCATATATATAGTATGATGGCCCCAGTCCCCCCATATATATAGTAGGATGGCCCCAGTTCCTCCCATATATATAGTAGGATGGCCCCAGTTCCTCCCATATATATAGTATGATGGCCCCAGTTCTCCCCATATATATAGTAGGATGGCCCCAGTCCCCCCATATATATAGTAGGATGGCCCCAGTTCCTCCCATATATATAGTAGGATGGCCCCAGTTCTCCCCATATATATAGTAGGATGGCCCCAGTTCTCCCCATATATATAGTAGGATGGCCCCAGTTCTCCCCATATATATAGTATGATGGCCCCAGTCCCCCCATATATATAGTATGATGGCCCCAGTTCTCCCCATATATCTAGTAGGATGGCCCCAGTTCTCCCCATATATGTAGTATGATGGCCCCAGTTCTCCCCATATATATAGTAGGATGGCCCCAGTCCCCCCATATATATAGTATGATGGCCCCAGTTCCTCCCATATATATAGTAGGATGGCCCCAGTTCTCCCCATATATATAGTAGGATGGCCCCAGTTCTCCCCATATATATAGTAGGATGGCCCCAGTTCTCCCCATATATATAGTATGATGGCCCCAGTCCCCCCATATATATAGTATGATGGCCCCAGTTCTCCCCATATATCTAATAGGATGGCCCCAGTTCTCCCCATATATATATATATAGTATGATGGCCCCAGTTCTCCCCATATATATATATATAGTATGATGGCCCCAGTTCTCCCCATATATGTAGTATGATGGCCCCAGTTCTCCCCATATATATAGTATGATGGCCCCAGTCCCCCCATATATATAGTATGATGGCCCCAGTTCTCCCCATATATCTAGTAGGATGGCCCCAGTTCTCCTCATATATATAGTAGGATGGCCCCAGTTCTCCCCATATATATATATATAGTATGATGGCCCCAGTTCTCCCCATATATGTAGTATGATGGCCCCAGTTCTCCCCATATATATAGTATGATGGCCCCAGTCCCCCCATATATATAGTATGATGGCCCCAGTTCTCCCCATATATCTAGTAGGATGGCCCCAGTTCTCCTCATATATATAGTAGGATGGCCCCAGTTCTCCCCATATATATAGTATGATGGCCCCAGTCCCCCCATATATATAGTATGATGGCCCCAGTTCTCCCCATATATCTAGTAGGATGGCCCCAGTTCTCCTCATATATATAGTAGGATGGCCCCAGTTCTCCCCATATATCTAGTAGGATGGCCCCAGTTCTCCCCATATATATAGTAGGATGGCCCCAGTTCTCCCCATATATATAGTATGATGGCCCCAGTCCCCCCATATATATAGTATGATGGCCCCAGTTCTCCCCATATATCTAGTAGGATGGCCCCAGTTCTCCCCATATATGTAGTATGATGGCCCCAGTTCTCCCCATATATATAGTAGGATGGCCCCAGTCCCCCCATATATATAGTATGATGGCCCCAGTTCCTCCCATATATATAGTAGGATGGCCCCAGTTCTCCCCATATATATAGTAGGATGGCCCCAGTTCTCCCCATATATATAGTAGGATGGCCCCAGTTCTCCCCATATATATAGTATGATGGCCCCAGTCCCCCCATATATATAGTATGATGGCCCCAGTTCTCCCCATATATCTAATAGGATGGCCCCAGTTCTCCCCATATATATAGTATGATGGCCCCAGTTCTCCCCATATATATATATATAGTATGATGGCCCCAGTTCTCCCCATATATGTAGTATGATGGCCCCAGTTCTCCCCATATATATAGTATGATGGCCCCAGTCCCCCCATATATATAGTATGATGGCCCCAGTTCTCCCCATATATCTAGTAGGATGGCCCCAGTTCTCCTCATATATATAGTAGGATGGCCCCAGTTCTCCCCATATATATATATAGTATGATGGCCCCAGTTCTCCCCATATATGTAGTATGATGGCCCCAGTTCTCCCCATATATATAGTATGATGGCCCCAGTCCCCCCATATATATAGTATGATGGCCCCAGTTCTCCCCATATATCTAGTAGGATGGCCCCAGTTCTCCTCATATATATAGTAGGATGGCCCCAGTTCTCCCCATATATATAGTATGATGGCCCCAGTCCCCCCATATATATAGTATGATGGCCCCAGTTCTCCCCATATATCTAGTAGGATGGCCCCAGTTCTCCTCATATATATAGTAGGATGGCCCCAGTTCTCCCCATATATCTAGTAGGATGGCCCCAGTTCTCCCCATATATATAGTATGATGGCCCCAGTTCTCCCCATATATATATATAGTATGATGGCCCCAGTTCTCCCCATATATATATATATATATAGTATGATGGCCCCAGTCCCCCCATATATATAGTATGATGGCCCCAGTTCGCCCCATATATATATATAGTATGATGGCCCCAGTTCTCCCCATATATATATATAGTATGATGGCCCCAGTTCTCCCCATATATATAGTAGGATGGCCCCAGTTCTCCCCATATATATAGTAGGATGGCCCCAGTTCTCCCCATATATATAGTATGATGGCCCCAGTTCTCCCCATATATATAGTAGGATGGCCCCAGTTCTCCCCATATATATAGTAGGATGGCCCCAGTTCTCCCCATATATATAGTATGATGGCCCCAGTTCTCCCCATATATATAGTATGATGGCCCCAGTTCTCCCCATATATCTAGTAGGCAGGGCCGGACTGGGACTAAAATTCAGCCCTGGCATTTGAAGTTACACAGGCCCACTTGTCACATGGTGACTGTATAATATCTTTGTACACTTGTAGGCAGGGCCGGTTTTAGGCAAAGTGGGGCCCTAGGCAAAGTTTAAAATGGGTCCCCAAATGCTAACATATTGCACATCACACAGAAGCCTTTCTGTTGTATTTACGTGCGCTGAGTTCAGGCCGCTAAACGAGTTTGATCATCAATACTGAAGTTGTTCAACGCTTGTTTCCCGGCCTCTTTCCACCAGCTGAGGAATAATGATGAGACAGAACGATCACTAATAGATCACCATACAGTATCATGTTTTCAGCAGCACATCTACAGTTTACACTGGCAATGTGCTGCTGACAACAAGGCTTTTTGTTCCAGCAAAAACAATCCGAATATGCAGCATTTTACTTGTTTAGTAAAATACACCCCATAGTCCTCCATATATTATAATGTGCTCCATAGTCCTCCATATAGTATAATACACTCCCTATAGTCCTCCATATATTAAAATACACTGCTCAGTCCTCCACATAGTATAATACACTCCTCATAGTCCTCCATATAGCATAATACAATCCTCATAGTCCTCCATATAGCATAATATAATCCTCATAGTGCTCCATATAGTATAAAGCACCGCCACAGTCATCCATGTAGTACAATTCACTTCCCATAGTATAATGCACCCCATAGTTCTTCATATAGTATAACGTATTCCCCATAGTCCTCGATACAGTATAATGCAGCCCACATATAGTATAATGCAGCCACCCCAGAGTATAATGCAGCCACCCCAGAGTATAATGCAGCCACCCCAGAGTATAATGCAGCCACCCCACAGAGTATAATGCAGCCACCCCAGAGTATGTAACCCCCATAGAATATAATACAGCCCACCTCCCCATAATATATAATGTAGCCCCCCATAGAATATAATGCAGCCCCCCATAGTATATAACGCAGCCTCCCCCATAGAATATAATATACCCCCACAATAGTATATAACACAGCCACATAGTACATAACATGGCCTCCCCCATAGAATATAATATACTCCCCATAGTATATAGCAAAGCCCGCATATTATATAGCACAAACCGCATAGTATACAGCACAGCCTGCATACTATAGCACAGCTCGCGTAGTAGATAACACAGCCCACACAGCAGTATTCAGCACAGACCACACAGTAGTATACAGCACAGACCACACAGTAGTATACAGCACAGCCCACGTAGAAGTATACAGCACAGTCCACACAGTAGTATACAGCACAGCCCACAGAGTAATATATACAGCACAGCCCACAAAGTAATATATACAGCACAGCCCACAAAGTAATATATACAGCACAGCCCACAGAGAACTATATACAGCACAGCCCACAGAGAACTATATACAGCACAGCCCACAGAGAACTATATAAAGCACAGCCCAGAGTACTATATACAGCACAGCCCAGAGTACTATATAAAGCACAGCCCAGAGTGTACTATATACAGCACAGCCCACAGAGTACTATATACAGCACAGCCCACAGAGTACTATATACAGCACAGCCCACAGAGTACTATATACAGCACAGCCCACAGAGTACTATATACAGCACAGCCCACAGAGTACTATATACAGCACAGCCCACAGAGTACTATATACAGCACAGCCCACAGAGTACTATATACAGCACACAGTAGTATACAGCACAGAGCACAGCCCAGAGAACTATATACAGCACACAGTAGTATACAGCACAGAGCACAGCCCACAGAGTACTATATACAGCACAGCCCACAGAGAACTATATACAGCACAGCCCACAGAGTACTATATACAGCACAGCCCACAGAGAACTATATACAGCACACAGTAGTATATAGCACAGAGCACAGCCCACAGAGAACTATATACAGCCCACAGTAGTATACAGCACAGAGCACAGCCCACAGAGAACTATATACAGCACAGAGCACAGCCCACAGAGAACTATATACAGCCCACAGTAGCATACAGCACAGAGCACAGCCCACAGATAACTATATACAGCCCACAGTAGTATACAGCACAGAGCACAGCCCACAGAGAACTATATACAGCACAGAGCACAGCCCACAGAGAACTATATACAGCCCACAGTAGCATACAGCACAGAGCACAGCCCACAGATAACTATATACAGCCCACAGTAGTATACAGCACAGAGCACAGCCCACAGAGAGCTATATACAGCCCACAGTAGTATACAGCACAGAGCACAGCCCACAGAGAACTATATACAGCCCACAGCAGTATACAGCACAGAGCACAGCCCACAGAGAACTATATACAGCCCACAGCAGTATACAGCACAGAGCACAGCCCACAGAGAACTATATATAGCACAGAGCACACAGTAGTATACAGCACAGAGCACAGCCCACAGAGAGCTATATACAGCCCACAGCAGTATACAGCACAGAGCACAGCCCACAGAGAACTATATACAGCCCACAGCAGTATACAGCACAGAGCACAGCCCACAGAGAACTATATATAGCACAGAGCACACAGTAGTATACAGCACAGAGCACAGCCCACAGAGAGCTATATACAGCCCACAGCAGTATACAGCACAGCCCACAGAGAACTATATATAGCACAGAGCACACAGTAGTATACAGCACAGAGCACAGCCCACAGAGCGCTATATACAGCCCACAGCAGTATACAGCACAGAGCACAGCCCACAGAGAACTATATACAGCCCACAGTCGTATACAGCACAGAGCACAGCCCACAGATTGCTATATACAGCCCACAGTAGTATACAGCACAGAGCACAGCCCACAGAGAACTATATACAGCCCACAGCAGTATACAGCACAGAGCACAGCCCACAGAGAACTATATACAGCCCACAGCAGTATACAGCACAGAGCACAGCCCACAGAGAACTATATATAGCACAGAGCACACAGTAGTATACAGCACAGAGCACAGCCCACAGAGAGCTATATACAGCCCACAGCAGTATACAGCACAGAGCACAGCCCACAGAGAACTATATACAGCCCACAGTAGTATACAGCACAGAGCACAGCCCACAGAGAGCTATATACAGCCCACAGCAGTATACAGCACAGAGCACAGCCCACAGAGAGCTATATACAGCCCACAGCAGTATACAGCACAGAGCACAGCCCACAGAGAACTATATATAGCACAGAGCACACAGTAGTATACAGCACAGAGCACAGCCCACAGAGAACTATATACAGCCCACAGCAGTATACAGCACAGAGCACAGCCCACAGAGAACTATATACAGCCCACAGCGGTATACAGCACAGAGCACAGCCACAGAGAACTATATACAGCCCACAGTGGCATACAGCACAGAGCACAGCCCACAGAGAACTATATACAGCCCACAGTAGTATACAGCACAGAGCACAGCCCACAGAGAACTATATACAGCCCACAGCAGTATACAGCACAGCCCACAGAGAACTATATACAGCCCACAGTAGTATACAGCACAGAGCACAGCCCACAGAGAACTATATACAGCCCACAGCAGTATACAGCACAGAGCACAGCCCACAGAGAACTATATACAGCCCACAGCAGTATACAGCACAGAGCACAGCCCACAGAGGACTATATACAGCCCACATCTCTTCTCTTCCTCCCCTCACCTCCTCCGAGAATGGCCCCACAGTCCAGAAAAAAAAAAACTCTCCTCACCTCTCCTCGTGCCCAGCGTTGCTTCCTGGTTCCTGCTCCTGTCTCAGCAGCTGCAGTCTGCCCGGGACACAGCAGGTGCGCGATGATATGACATCATCGCGCACCCGCAGTGTCAGAGGCAGAGCGGGGAATGATGGGAGAGGAGCGTCTGTAGACGCTCTCTCCTCCATCATTGCATTCAACTGTACCGGCGTCTATACGCCGGTATAGTTGAATGCGACGGCGGGGGCGGCGGATTGAGCGGCCCACCACTGGCACCGGCCCTTCTGGCATTTGCCAGAAGTGCCCTATGGCCAGTCCGGCCCTGCTAGTAGGATGGCCCCAGTTCTCCCCATATATATAGTATGATGGCCCCAGTTCTCCCCATATATCTAGAAGGATAGGCCCAGTTCTCCCCATATATCTAGAAGGATGGGCCCAGTTCTCCCCATATATATAGTAGGATGGCCCCAGTTCTCCCCATATATATAGTAGGATGGCCCCAGTTCTCCCCATATATATAGTAGGATGGCCCCAGTTCTCCCCATATATATAGTAGGATGGCCCCAGTTCTCCCCATATATATATATATAGTATGATGGCCCCAGTTCTCCCCATATATATAGTAGGATGGCCCCAGTTCTCCCCATATATATAGTAGGATGGCCCCAGTTCTCCACATATATATAGTAGGATGGCCCCAGTTCTCCCCATATATCTAGTAGGATGGCCCCAGTTCCCCCATATATATAGTAGGATGGCCCCAGTTCTCCCCATATATATAGTATGATGGCCCCAGTTCTCCCCATATATATAGTATGATGGCCCCAGTTCTCCCCATATATATAGTATGATGGCCCCAGTTCTCCCCATATATATAGTATGATGGCCCCAGTTCTCCCCATATATATAGTAGGATGGCCCCACTTCTCCCCATATATCTAGTAGGATGGCCCCAGTTCCCCCATATATATAGTATGATGGCCCCAGTTCTCCCCATATATATAGTATGATGGCCCCAGTTCTCCCCATATATCTAATAGGATGGCCCCAGTTCTCCCCATATATATAGTAGGATGGCCCCAGTTCTCCCCATATATATATTATGATGGCCCCAGTTCTCCCCATATATATAGTATGATGGCCCCAGTTCTCCCCATATATATAGTATGATGGCCCCAGTTCTCCCCATATATATAGTAGGATGGCCCCAGTTCTCCCATATATCTAGTAGGCTGGCCCCAGTTCCCCCATATATCTAGTATGATGGCCCCAGTTCTCCCCATATATATAGTATGATGGCCCCAGTTCTCCCCATATATCTAGTAGGATGGCCCCAGTTCTCCCCATATATCTAGTAGGATGGCCCCAGTTCTCCCCATATATATATTATGATGGCCCCAGTTCTCCCCATATATATAGTATGATGGCCCCAGTTCTCCCCATATATATAGTAGGATGGCCCCAGTTCTCCCCATATATAGTATGATGGCCCCAGTTCTCCCATATATATAGTAGGATGGCCCCAGTCCCCCCATATATATAGTAAGATGGCCCCAGTTCTCCCCATATATATAGTAGGATGGCCCCAGTTCCCCCATATATATAGTATGATGGCCCCAGTTCTCCCCATATATATAGTATGATGGCCCCAGTTCTCCCCATATATATAGTATGATGGCCCCAGTCCCCCCATATATCTAGTAGGATGGCCCCAGTTCTCCCCATATATATAGTAGGATGGTCCCAGTTCTCCCCATATATATAGTATGATGGCCCCAGTTCTCCCCATATATATAGTATCATGGCCCCAGTTCTCCCCATATATATAGTATGATGGCCCCAGTTCTCCCCATATATCTAGGAGGATGGCCCCAGTTCTCCCCATATATATAGTAGGATGGCCCCAGTTCTCCTCATATATATAGTATGATGGCCCCAGTTCCCCATATATATAGTATGATGGCCCCAGTTCCCCCCATATATGTAGTAGGATGGCCCCAGTTCCCCCCATATATATAGTAGGATGGCCCCAGTTCTCCCCATATATATAGTAGGATGGCCCCAGTTCTCCCCATATATACAGTAGGATGGCCCCAGTTCTCCCCCCATATATATAGTATGATGGCCCCAGTTCTCCCCATATACAGTGGGGCAAAAAAGTATTTAGTCAGTCAGCAATAGTGCAAGTTCCACCACTTAAAAAGATGAGAGGCGTCTGTAATTTACATCATAGGTAGACCTCAACTATGGGAGACAAACTGAGAAAAAAAAATCCAGAAAATCACATTGTCTGTTTTTTTATCATTTTATTTGCATATTATGGTGGAAAATAAGTATTTGGTCAGAAACAAAATTTCATCTCAATACTTTGTAATATATCCTTTGTTGGCAATGACAGAGGTAAAACGTTTTCTGTAAGTCTTCACAAGGTTGCCACACACTGTTGTTGGTATGTTGGCCCATTCCTCCATGCAGATCTCCTCTAGAGCAGTGATGTTTTTGGCTTTTCGCTTGGCAACACGGACTTTCAACTCCCTCCAAAGGTTTTCTATAGGGTTGAGATCTGGAGACTGTCTAGGCCACTCCAGGACCTTGAAATGCTTCTTACGAAGCCACTCCTTCGTTGCCCTGGCGGTGTGCTTTGGATCATTGTCATGTTGAAAGACCCAGCCACGTTTCATCTTCAATGCCCTTGCTGATGGAAGGAGGTTTGCACTCAAAATCTCACGATACATGGCCCCATTCATTCTTTCATGTACCCGGATCAGTCGTCCTGGCCCCTTTGCAGAGAAACAGCCCCAAAGCATGATGTTTCCACCACCATGCTTTACAGTAGGTATGGTGTTGGATGGATGCAACTCAGTATTCTTTTTCCTCCAAACACAACAAGTTGTGTTTCTACCAAACAGTTCCAGTTTGGTTTCATCAGACCATAGGACATTCTCCCAAAACTCCTCTGGATCATGCAAATGCTCTCTAGCAAACTTCAGACGGGCCCGGACATGTACTGACTTAAGCAGTGGGACACGTCTGGCACTGCAGGATCTGAGTCCATGGTGGCGTAGTGTGTTACTTATGGTAGGCCTTGTTACATTGGTCCCAGCTCTCTGCAGTTCATTCACTAGGTCCCCCCGCGTGGTTCTGGGATTTTGACTCACCGTTCTTGTGATCATTCTGACCCCACGCGGTGTGATTTTGCTTGGAGCCCCAGATCGAGGGAGATTATCAGTGGTCTTGAATGTCTTCCATTTTCTAATTATTGCTCCCACTGTTGATTTCTTCACTCCAAGCTGGTTGGCTATTGCAGATTCAGTCTTCCCAGCCTGGTGCAGGGCTACAATTTTGTTTCTGGTGTCCTTTGACAGCTCTTTGGTCTTCACCATAGTGGAGTTTGGAGTCAGACAGTTTGAGGGTGTGCACAGGTGTCTTTTTATACTGATAACAAGTTTAAACAGGTGCCATTACTACAGGTAATGAGTGGAGGAAAGAGGAGACTCTTAAAGAAGAAGTTACAGGTCTGTGAGAGCCAGAAATCTTGATTGTTTGTTTCTGACCAAATACTTATTTTCCACCATAATATGCAAATAAAATGATAAAAAAACAGACAATGTGATTTTCTGGATTTTTTTTTCTCAGTTTGTCTCCCATAGTTGAGGTCTACCTATGATGTAAATTACAGACGCCTCTCATCTTTTTAAGTGGTGGAACTTGCACTATTGCTGACTGACTAAATACTTTTTTGCCCCACTGTATATATAGTAGAATGGCCCCAGTTCTCCCCATATATATAGTAGGATGGCCCCAGTTCTCCCCATATACACTCACCGGCCACTTTATTAGGTACACCATGCTAGTAACGGGTTGGACCCCCTTTTGCCTTCAGAACTGCCTCAATTCTTCGTGGCATAGATTCAACAAGGTGCTGGAAGCATTCCTCAGAGATTTTGGTCCATATTGACATGATGGCATCACACAGTTGCCGCAGATTTGTCGGCTGCACATCCCAAAGATGCTCCATACAAGGCAGGATGGATCCACGCTTTCATGTTGTTTACGCCAAATTCTGACCCTACCATCCGAATGTCGCAGCAGAAATCGAGACTCATCAGACCAAGCAACGTTATTCCAATCTTCTACTGTCCAATTTCGATGAGCTTGTACAAATTGTAGCCTCAGTTTCCTGTTCTTAGCTGAAAGGAGTGGTACCCGGTGTGGTCTTCTGCTGCTGTAGCCCATCTGCCTCAAAGTTCGACGCACTGTGCGTTCAGAGATGCTCTTAGGCCTACCTTGGTTGTAACGGGTGGCGATTTGAGTCACTGTTGCCTTTCTATCAGCTCGAACCAGTCTGCCCATTCTCCTCTGACCTCTGGCATCAACAAGGCATTTCCGCCCACAGAACTGCCGCTCACTGGATTTTTTTTCTTTTTCGGACCATTCTCTGTAAACCCTAGAGATGGTTGTGCGTGAAAATCCCAGTAGATCAGCAGTTTCTGAAATACTCAGACCAGCCCTTCTGGCACCAACAACCATGCCACGTTCAAAGGCACTCAAATCACCTTTCTTCCCCATACTGATGCTCGGTTTGAACTGCAGGAGATTGTCTTGACCATGTCTACATGCCTAAATGCACTGAGTTGCCGCCATGTGATTGGCTGATTAGAAATTAAGTGTTAACAAGAAGTTGGACAGGTGTACCTAATAAAGTGGCCAGTGAGTGTGTATATAGTAGGATGGCCCCAGTTCTCCCCATATATATAGTAGGATGGCCCCAGTTCTCCCCATATATATAGTATGATGGCCCCAGTTCCCCCCATATATGTAGTAGGATGGCCCCAGTTCCCCCATATATATAGTAGGATGGCCCCAGTTCTCCCCATATATATAGTAGGATGGCCCCAGTTCTCCCCATATATATAGTATGATGGCCCCAGTTCTCCCCATATATATAGTAGGATGGCCCCAGTTCCCCCATATATATAGTAGGATGGCCCCAGTTCTCCCCATATATCTAGTAGGATGGCCCCAGTTCTCCCCATATATATAGTAGGATGGCCCCAGTTCTCCCCATATATATAGTAGGATGGCCCCAGTTCTCCCCATATATATAGTATGATGGCCCCAGTTCTCCGCATATATATAGTAAGATGGCCCCAGTTCCCCCATATATATAGTAGGATGGCCCCAGTTCTCCCCATATATATAGTAGGATGGCCCCAGTTCTCCCCATATATATAGTAGGATGGCCCCAGTTCCCCCATATATATAGTAGGATGGCCCCAGTTCTCCCCATATATCTAGTAGGATGGCCCCAGTTCTCCCCATATATATAGTATGATGGCCCCAGTTCTCCCCATATATATAGTATGATGGCCCCAGTTCTCCCCATATATATAGTAGGATGGCCCCAGTTCTCCCCATATATCTAGTAGGATGGCCCCAGTTCTCCCCATATATATAGTATGATGGCCCCAGTTCTCCCCATATATATAGTATGGTGGCCCCAGTTCCCCCATATATATAGTATGATGGCCCCAGTTCCCCCATATATATATTAGGATGGCCCCAGTTCCCCCATATATATAGTAGGATGGCCCCAGTTCTCCCCATATATATAGTAGGATGGCCCCAGTTCTCCCCATATATATAGTAGGATGGCCCCAGTTCTCCCCATATATATAGTATGATGACCCCAGTTCCCCCCATATATATAGTAGGATGGCCCCAGTTCTCCCCATATATATAGTAGGATGGCCCCAGTTCTCCCCATATATATAGTAGGATGGCCCCAGTTCTCCCCATATATATAGTATGGTGGCCCCAGTTCTCCCCATATATATAGTAGGATGGCCCCAGTTCTCCCCATATATATAGTAGGATGGCCCCAGTTCTCCCCATATATATAGTAGGATGGCCCCAGTTCTCCCCATATATATAGTAGGATGGCCCCAGTTCTCCCCATATATATAGTAGGATGGCCCCAGTTCTCCCAATATATAGTATGATGGCCCCAGTTCCCCCATATATATAGTAGGATGGTCCCAGTTCTCCCCATATATATAGTAGGATGGCCCCAGTTCCCCCATATATATAGTAGGATGGTCCCAGTTATCCCCATATATATAGTATGATGGCCCCAGTTCCCCCATATATATAGTATGATGGCCCCAGTTCCCCCATATATATAGTAGGATGGCCCCAGTTCTCCCCATATATATAGTATGATGGCCCCAGTTCTCCCCATATATATAGTAGGATGGCCCCAGTTCTCCCAATATATAGTATGATGGCCCCAGTTCCCCCATATATATAGTAGGATGGCCCCAGTTCTCCCAATATATAGTATGATGGCCCCAGTTCCCCCATATATATAGTATGATGGTCCCAGTTCCCCCATATATATAGTAGGATGGTCCCAGTTCCCCCATATATATAGTAGGATGGCCCCAGTTCTCCCCATATATATAGTAGGATGGCCCCAGTTCTCCCCATATATATAGTATGATGGCCCCAGTTCTCCCCATATATATAGTAGGATGGCCCCAGTTCCCCCATATATATAGTAGGATGGCCCCAGTTCTCCCCATATATATAGTATGGTGGCCCCAGTTCTCCCCATATATATAGTATGGTGGCCCCAGTTCTCCCCATATATATAGTAGGATGGCCCCAGTTCCCCCGTATATATAGTAGGATGGCCCCAGTTCTCCCCATATATATAGTAGGATGGCCCCAGTTCTCCCCATATATATAGTATGGTGGCCCCAGTTCTCCCCATATATATAGTATGATGGCCCCAGTTCTCCCCATATATATAGTAGGATGGCCCCAGTTCTCCCCATATATATAGTAGGATGGCCCCAGTTCTCCCCATATATATAGTAGGATGGCCCCAGTTCTCCCCATATATCTAATAGGATGGCCCCAGTTCTCCCCATATATCTAGTAGGATGGCCCCAGTTCTCCCCATATATATAGTATGATGGCCCCAGTTCTCCCCATATATATAGTATGATGGCCCCAGTTCTCCCCATATATCTAGTAGGATGGCCCCAGTACTCCCCATATATATAGTAGGATGGTCCCAGTTCTCCCCATATATGTAGTAGGATGGCCCCAGTTCTCCCCATATATCTAATAGGATGGCCCCAGTTCTCCCCATATATATAGTAGGATGGCCCCAGTTCTCCCCATATATATAGTAGGATGGTCCCAGTTCTCCCCATATATCTAGTAGGATGGCCCCAGTTCTCCCCATATATATAGTATGATGGCCCCAGTTCTCCCCATATATATAGTATGATGGCCCCAGTTCTCCCCATATATCTAGTAGGATGGCCCCAGTTCTCCCCATATATATAGTATGATGGCCCCAGTTCTCCCCATATATATAGTATGATGGCCCCAGTTCTCCCCATATATCTAATAGGATGGCCCCAGTTCTCCCCATATATATAGTAGGATGGCCCCAGTTCTCCCCATATATATAGTAGGATGGTCCCAGTTCTCCCCATATATATAGTAGGATGGCCCCAGTTCTCCCCATATATATAGTATGATGGCCCCAGTTCTCCCCATATATATAGTAGGATGACCCCAGTTCTCCCCATATATATAGTAGGATGGCCCCAGTTCTCCCCATATATATAGTATGATGGCCCCAGTTCCCCCCATATATATAGTATGGTGGCCCCAGTTCTCCCCATATATATAATAGGATGGCCCCAGTTCCCCCATATATATAGTATGATGGCCCCAGTTCCCCCATATTATATAGTAGGATGGCCCCAGTTCTCCCCATATATATAGTATGATGGCCCCAGTTCCCCCATATTATATAGTAGGATGGCCCCAGTTCTCCCCATAAATATATATATAGTATGATGGCCCCAGTTCTCCCCATATATATAGTAGGATGGCCCCAGTTCTCCCCATATATATAGTAGGATGGCCCCAGTTCTCCCCATATATAGTATGATGGCCCCAGTTCTCCCCATATATATAGTATGATGGCCCCAGTTCCCCCATATTATATAATAGGATGGCCCCAGTTCCCCCATATATATAGTATGATGGCCCCAGTTCTCCCCATATATATAGTATGATGGCCCCAGTTCTCCCCATATATATAGTAGGATGGCCCCAGTTCTCCCCATATATCTAATAGGATGGCCCCAGTTCTCCCCATATATATAGTAGGATGGCCCCAGTTCTCCCCATATATATAGTAGGATGGCCCCAGTTCTCCCCATATATCTAATAGGATGGTCCCAGTTCTCCCCATATATATAGTAGGATGGTCCCAGTTCTCCCCATATATATAGTATGATGGCCACAGTTCTCCCCATATATATATGGCCCCAGTTCTCCCCATATATATAGTATGATGGCCCCAGTTCTCCCCATATATATAGTAGGATTGCCCCAGTTCCCCCATATATCTAGTAGGATGGCCCTAGTCCCTCCATATATATAGTATGATGGCCCCAGTTCTCCCCATATATATAGTATGATGGCCCCAGTTCTCCCCATATATATAGTATGATGGCCCCAGTTCTCCCCATATATATAGTATGATGGCCCCAGTTCTCCCCATATATCTAGTAGGATGGCCCCAGTTCTCCCCATATATATAGTAGGATGGCCCCAGTTCTCCCCATATATCTAGTAGGATGGCCCCAGTTCTCCCCATATATATAGTATGATGGCCCCAGTTCTCCCCATATATCTAGTAGGATGGTCCCAGTTCTCCCCATATATCTAGTAGGATGGCCCCAGTTCTCCCCATATATATAGTATGATGGCCCCAGTTCTCCCCATATATCTAGTAGGATGGCCCCAGTTCTCCCCATATATATAGTATGATGGCCCCAGTTCTCCCCATATATCTAGTAGGATGGCCCCAGTTCTCCCCATATATATAGTAGGATGGCCCCAGTTCTCCCCATATATATAGTATGATGGCCCCAGTTCTCCCCATATATATAGTAGGATGACCCCAGTTCTCCCCATATATATAGTAGGATGGCCCCAGTTCTCCCCATATATATAGTATGATGGCCCCAGTTCCCCCCATATATATAGTATGGTGGCCCCAGTTCTCCCCATATATATAATAGGATGGCCCCAGTTCCCCCATATATATAGTATGATGGCCCCAGTTCCCCCATATTATATAGTAGGATGGCCCCAGTTCTCCCCATATATATAGTATGATGGCCCCAGTTCCCCCATATTATATAGTAGGATGGCCCCAGTTCTCCCCATATATATATATATAGTATGATGGCCCCAGTTCTCCCCATATATATAGTAGGATGGCCCCAGTTCTCCCCATATATATAGTAGGATGGCCCCAGTTCTCCCCATATATAGTATGATGGCCCCAGTTCTCCCCATATATATAGTATGATGGTCCCAGTTCCCCCATATTATATAATAGGATGGCCCCAGTTCCCCCATATTATATAGTAGGATGGCCCCAGTTCTCCCCATATATATAGTATGATGGCCCCAGTTCCCCCATATTATATAGTAGGATGGCCCCAGTTCTCCCCATATATATATATATATATAGTATGATGGCCCCAGTTCTCCCCATATATATAGTATGATGGCCCCAGTTCTCCCCATATATATAGTAGGATGGCCCCAGTTCTCCCCATATATCTAATAGGATGGCCCCAGTTCTCCCCATATATATAGTAGGATGGCCCCAGTTCTCCCCATATATCTAATAGGATGGTCCCAGTTCTCCCCATATATATAGTAGGATGGTCCCAGTTCTCCCCATATATATAGTATGATGGCCACAGTTCTCCCCATATATATATGGCCCCAGTTCTCCCCATATATATAGTATGATGGCCCCAGTTCTCCCCATATATATAGTAGGATGGCCCCAGTTCCCCCATATATATAGTAGGATGGCCCCAGTCCCCCCATATATATAGTATGATGGCCCCAGTTCTCCCCATATATATAGTAGGATGGCCCCAGTTCCCCCCATATATATAGTAGGATGGCCCCAGTTCTCCCCATATATATAGTATGATGGCCCCAGTTCTCCCCATATATATAGTAGGATGGCCCCAGTTCTCCCCATATATATAGTATGATGTCCCCAGTTCTCCCATATATATAGTATGATGGCCCCAGTTCCCCCCATATATAGTAGGATGGTCCCAGTTCCCCCATATATATAGTATGATGGCCCCAGTTCTCCCCATATATATACTAGGATGGCCCCAGTTCTCCCCATATATATACTAGGATGGCCCCACTTCTCCCCATATATATAGTAGGATGGCCCCAGTTCTCCCCATATATATAGTAGGATGGCCCCAGTTCTCCCCATATATATAGTATGATGGCCCCAGTTCTCCCCATATATATAGTATGATGGCCCCAGTTCTCCCCATATATATAGTAGGATGGCCCCAGTTCTCCCCATATATATAGTATGATGGCCCCAGTTCTCCCCATATATATAGTATGATGGCCCCAGTCCCCCCATATATATAGTATGATGGCCCCAGTTCTCCCCATATATATAGTATGATGGCCCCAGTTCTCCCCATATATATAGTATGATGGCCCCAGTTCTCCCCATATATATAGTATGATGGCCCCAGTTCTCCCCATATATATAGTATTAATTTAACTTCCAAAATCTTGTAGGAAGGGAGAATATTCTAATTACTGCCTATGGATGTAGAATGGGACGTCTTACACTTCTGTATCCCTATACTTCTGCCCATATGGTGTATAAGAACAATAGAAGAAAACATTGGGTTATAAGACGCTCCTCCGGATGTGTTCGGGGGGAGGGGGGGTTGTTTCTTATTATTTGTAACAATTTACTGTATCAGATTCTTTACATACAATTACAAACCCTCCATAGACTTTATTACACATATTTCCATTGATCTCATTGGCTGCAGGGCTTGGTCTAGCACATTCTAGAATGTTGTGACATCACAGGAGCGTCGCCATGGTGACTGGGTATTGTGACATCATGAGGACTATATAAGCAGCCGCTCGGCCAGGATTCCGCTGAGGGTTACAGGAGGAGAGTAATAGTGAGTATGTGCGTGTTACCCCCCGTCCGTTCCTTGTGATCCCCCATTTGCTCGCTGTATACGCTCCTGATTTCTTATCACAAGCTTCCTCTGCTTCCCATAAATTTGTAATTATAAAACCTTATAATTGTTAACCCCTTTCTGCCAGCCCACCTCAAAGCCGCGACATGTCAGCTGTTTTGTACAGCTGACATGTGCACGCAATGAGCGCAAGTGGAATCGCGATCCGCCCGCGCCCATTAACTAGTTAAATGCCGTCGTCAAGCGCTGACAGCGGCATTTAGCTAGCGCTCCCGGCCGCGCGGCCGGAAGTGCTCGCTCCGCTCCGCTCCGTCACATGATCGGGGGTCAGCGGTGCATTGCCATAACAACCAGAGGTCTCCTTGAGACCTCTATAGTTGTTGATGGCTGATTGCTTTGAGCGCCATCCTGTGGTCGGCGTTCACAGTACACCTGGATTTCTGCTACATAGAGGTGATCTGTGATTGACCTCTATGTAGCAGAGGCGATCGAGTTGTGCCTGCTTCTAGCCTCCTATAGACGCTATTGAAGCATGCCAAAATTTAAAAAAAAGTGTTTAAAAATATAAAAAGATAAAAAATATATAAAAGTTCAAATCACCCCCCTTTCGTCCCAATCAAAATAAAACAATTAAAAAAAAAAATCAAACCTACACATATTTGTTATCGCCGCGTTCAGAATCGCCCGATCTATCAATAAAAACAAATGATTAACCTGATCGCTAAATGGCGTAGCGAGAAAAAAATAAAACGCCAAAATTATGTTTTTTTGGTCGCCGCTACATTGCATTAAAATGCAATAACAGGCGATCAAAAGAACATATCTACACCAAAATGGTATCATTAAAAACACCAGCTCGACACGCAAAAAATAAGCCCTCACCTGACCCCAGATCACGAAAAATGGAGAGGCTACGGGTATCGGAAAATCGCGCAATGTTTTTTTTTTTTTAGCAAACTTTGGAATTTTTTTCCACCACTTAGATAAAAAATAACCTAGACATGTTAGGTGTCTATGAACTCGTAATGACCTGGAGAATCATAATGGCAGGTTAGTTTTAGCATTTGGTGAACGTAGCAAAAAAGCCAAACAAAAAACAAGTGTGAAATTGCACTTTTTTGAATTTCATCACACTTGGAATTTTTTTCCCGTTTTCTGTTACACGGCATGGTAAAACCAATGCTATTGTTCAAAAGTGCATCTCATCCTGCAAAAAATAAGCCCTCACATGGCCAAATTGACGGAAAAATAAAAAAGTTATGGCTCTGGGAAGGAGGAGAGCGAAAAACGAAAACAGCTCCGGGGGTGAAGGGGTTAATGAGCTCGTTATGGCAATATGCACTATGGATACAATTGGTATTGAACATTAGGCCTTTTATAAGGAAACCTTTCTCTTTTTATCTAATTCAGGTTTATGCTATTAATGAGACTAACGAGTGAAATTTCAGAAACCAGTCGTGTAAGTGTGAAATAATAAAAGTCATGTAATTCAGAACAGTGATTGTAACGATATCTCTGGACATATATGAAGATGAATTTCTGTTGTCTGACGTCCGTTGTTTTCGCATGGCCAACTGCCCGGCTAATCAGCTCAGCACGGTTATCACCATAGGAAACCGGCATTTTTTTTTATTTAAAGGAAACCTGTCAGCAGTATGTGCTCCGTAAACTGAAGAGCGCATGCTGCAGGGGTTAACACACAGATGTCGGCGCTGCCTCTTATCACGCTCCATGCTGCTGTTTGCTTACAATGATTGTATTATTACCTGTAGCTTATCATTGCTGGGACTAGCTGCTCCTGAGCCCTGGTCTGACACGCCCCTCCTGTGACAGGCAGCTCACTGTCTATGGACGTGGGACATACAGAGCCTGGGGTGGGCAGCTTCCTCAGCTCTGCTGACAGTGGCATTACACAGGTTAACAGCGGCAATCAGTGGGCACGCCAGCTGCTTCCGATAGAGGGGGATGACATCTATAGATTATAGACAACTGCCCGCGGTGGAGTGGGCTCTGCATCTGAGACCCCTCCAAGGACCCTGACACTTCATGATGAAGATAGTTTGCCCCCATTATTTAGCATAAACATGGAAACAATGGCCGCAGCTTCAGAGATTGATAAGATGCAGCTCGTTTACAGATCTATTCCACAGATTTTATACCTGAATAAATGGAGCATAAAGTCCGCTGTGGCTGAGCTGCCGGCAGACGCCGGGGTCACTGACCAGGCTGCGGTGTATGGACGGTGTGAATGGGGCACGGAGCGGCGCTCACACATCGCCTTACTATTAATCCATCTATCTGCTGCGATTATCGGAAACCCCATTGATTGTCCAGTGTAATAGAAGCCTATGACTGTGTGAGGTGGAAGAGGCGGGAATATTTCATGGCCTTTATACTTTTCTCTTTTTACATTTACAGATGCCAATTTCCACCATGACAAGTAAGTATTGACCTTCTCAGAAGTGACAATTCCAGCATTTCTACCTCGCCGTCTCCTCCCAGCGCCCGGCTCCGCTCTGTGCAGTGCGGGGACGGAGCTTTGCACTGCAGGCGCGGTCTATTGATGTAATGGCGCCTGCGGAGCGGAGCCTCAGACGCACAGGAGCAGTAATGATGACGGTGGGTGATGGGGAACAGAGGCAGCGCCCCCCAGGACCCCCGGCCGTGTGTCCGCCACTATGGATGTAACCCCCCTGCACCCCAGTAGTTACAGTATAGCCGAGGCCTGAATGCCGGAGCAGATCCCATAATGGGGTCAGGAAGTCTCTGGGCAGTAACGTTGGGAAGGAAAGGCTCCTCACATGTGTACAGGGGGGCTGCCGTCTATTTCTCACTGGCCCTTATAGTCTATGGGGCCGGGAACATGTCACCGGGGGCGAAGTGTCCACCAAACTCACCCACTCACTGACTACTAGGAACAACGTCCACCAGCTTTTTTATTCCTTTTTTTGCCTGTAAAAGAAATAGATGACATACTGATGGTAAAAATGGACACAAAAGGCGAAAAAAAAAGAAAAAAAAAAGCTGAGAATCCGATGCTGCCCCTTAATGAGAAGGCGTTGGCTTAGTTTTGTGTGGCTGAGAATAAAATGACGTGTGAATACGAGCGAACAATAAGTCGTCCGCTGCCGCTGAGCGATTTATTAGGTCGTTCAGTAAATCTAATTGTAAACTGTTGTTTGTCTTTTAGCTACAGAACCAGCTTCCAGGTAAGAGTCTTTCTTCTCATTGTGCAGTGTGTGGGGCGCATGCGCCACCTCGGCTCCATCCTATGGGGGGACATCTCAGAGCTGGAGGTCCCAGCAGACGCACCCCGGAATCACTAACTTATGCCCTATACTGGGGATAGGGGACAACTAAGAGCTGACATCTTTTATCAATAAATGACCAGTGTAACACAGAAGTCCCAGTGTCTCCCTTACCTAACACACACAGTGACATGTTCTCCTTGTGCTATAGGGTGAATCCCCTGATGAGAGCTATTGGAAGATTCAAAAAATACGTTAAAGAGAAGTTCACAAGAACGTAAGTAACAAAATGTAACTCCTTAATAGAAGCAAACCTTATAGATCATGCAGCGATATCAATGTTTCCTGATCTCAGACGGCTGATCCTCTGATTCAGGTAGCTCCGAGCAATCGGGCAGTGACAACCAAAGAGATCCGCTGGAGACCTCTCGTTGTCATGCCAACCCATCGGTGATCCGCCATCACATGACAGGGTCACCGATAGGTTTTGCTTGCCGGAAGCGTGCGCTATATGTCGCTGACAGAGTTTGACAGCGGCATTTAACTAGTTAACAGCCGAGGGTGGATCGTGATTCCACCCACGGCTGTTAGAGGCACATGTCAGTTGTTCAAAAGAGCTGACATGTGCCGGGAAAGATGTGGGCTCAGTGCCGATGCCCACATCAATGGCTTTATTAACAATGCCAAGTTAGACAACAACATACAATTAAAAACAGTTAAAATCATAGTGGAGCGACATGCGAGACAATGCAAGGCAGGTGAGTAAGAAATGTGCAAAGATATTAAATAATCCCAAAAGCCGTCCACATTACAAATACATAGCAGAAAAACTATATATATACAATGGAGAATAAAAGGGCTCACAGGGGAAATCGCCTCCAATGTACAGGAGCGAAATGTAGATGAAAATGTAAATATGTGGAGCCGCGTTACAATTCCCAAGAGAAGAAGTGATGTCAGGGGACGTTAGATTAAAAAATGAAAAACATATTCACATTTTCAGCTAAAAGTCCTGGACTGAGGAGCCAAACTCCCCGAGAGCCAGATCGTATAGAAATGACTAATCAGAAGCTGCCGTCTATAGAATTTCTAGAAATACACATATACACATCACAATGGCATCAATGGCTTTCACCATGTATGTGAGCACATCACAGAGGAGTAAGGCGAGAATACACCAAATGTAGTCACCTGCATGGATGAGCCATAAACAATGAGCCAAGATCCAAATGTAATGAATGGGACTGCGCTAATGCAATATCTGACTTACTAAACCAACATGCCCCAGGTCTGCCTGCTCTAGCCAACGCGCGTCGCTGCCTCACAGCCGCTTCATTAGGGGAAGTGTCATGGTGGACGTCAAGACCCTATTTATAAGTAGCAAGTACACCTGCTGGCCAATCAGGAGACACCGACACAGGTGCGCGGCCGACACAGGTGCGCGGCGGCGTCCACTGAGAGACTTCAGTCACATGCGGTGGATAAGCCCAACGGTCAGTGCGCACGCGCTGAGCGACTCAAGTGCGTTCCATAAAGCAGGAAAAACAGGTTGTGTGTGAGATCCCGGAAGAGCTCAGTCAGTGCATATATGGGAGAGATAACAACTAGTAACAATACATGGGGGGGGGGACAGGGGAAGAATGAAGTCCTGAGAAAGCCCGTGAAGGCTAAATCTTCATTACTACCAAATGGCCTAACAGAATTAGGGTCATAAATCCACTGGATTCCATTCTCTAACCTTCCCCTTGCTGATCCTGTCTCCGTATATTAGGTCTTACTCTTTGAAGGCCCACTACCTTTACATCCCTTGTAAGTCCTGCATGATGCTCCAGACAATGGGAGCTGTGGGCTCATACTGTGTATAAGGGAGCTGCGGGCCCATCATACTGTGTATAAGGGAGCTGCGGGCCCATCATACTGTGTATAAGGGAGCTGCGGGCCCATCATACTGTGTATAAGGGAGCTGCGGGCCCATCATACTGTGTATAAGGGAGCTGCGGGCCCATCATACTGTGTATAAGGGAGCTGCGGGCCCATCATGCTGTGTATAAGGGAGCTATGGGCTCATCATACTGTGTATAAGGGAGCTGCGGGCCCATCATACTGTGTATAAGGGAGCTGCGGGTCCATCATACTGTGTATAAGGGAGCTGCGGGCCCATCATGCTGTGTATAAGGGAGCTGCGGGCCCATCATACTGTGTATAAGGGAGCTGCGGGCCCATCATGCTGTGCATAAGGGAGCTGTGGGCTCATACTGTGTATAAGGGAGCTGCGGGCCCATCATACTGTGTATAAGGGAGCTGCGGGCCCATCATACTGTGTATAAGGGAGCTGCGGGCCCATCATACTGTGTATAAGGGAGCTGCGGGCCCATCATACTGTGTATAAGGGAGCTGTGGGCCCATCATACTGTGTATAAGGGAGCTGTGGGCTCATCATACCGTGTATAAGGGAGCTGCGGGCCCATCATACTGTGTATAAGGGAGCTGCGGGCCCATCATACTGTGTATAAGGGAGCTGTGGGCCCATCATACTGTGTTTAAGGGAGCTGCGGGCTCATCATACTGTGTATAAGGGAGCTGCGGGCCCATCATACTGTGTATAAGGGAGCTGCGGGCCCATCATACTGTTTGACGGAAACTGCGGGCCCATCATACTGTTTATAAGGGAGATGTGCACCCACCATACTGTGTATAGGGAACTGTGAAGGCATATTGTGCATATGGGAGCTGTTGGCCCATTACACTGTATATAGGGGAGCTCTGGGGGGGGCATTATACTTTCTATAGTGGAGCTCTGTCAGCATTATACTGTGTATAGGGGAGCAGTGAGAACATCATACGGTGAATCGGGGAGTTATAGAATCATCATACTGTGTATAGGGGAGCTGTGGGGGCCTTATACCGTGTATAGAGAAGCTTTGAGCTCACCATACTGTGTATAGGGAAGCTGTGGGGGCCTTATACCGTGTATAGAGAAGCTTTGAGCTCACCATACTGTTTATAGGGAAGCTGTGGGGGCCTTATACTGTGTATATGGAAGCTTTGAGCTCACCATACTGTGTATAGGGAAGCTGTGGGGGCCTTATACCGTGTATAGAGAAGCTTTGAGCTCACCATACTGTGTATAGGGAAGCTGTGGGGGCCTTATACTGTGTATATGGAAGCTTTGAGCTCACCATACTGTGTATAAGGGAGCAGTACATGAGGGAACTTAGGGGACATTATTAAATGTAAAGTGGGCACTTAGCATTACTGTATTGTTATAGGGGCACTCATAGTATTGCGACCATCAAAGTTGCATATCGTCACAATATGGCGGTAAAATCAATGTTCGTTTGTGTATATAGATTTATTTTCAATAACAGCGTGATCATATTCTGAGGTTCCACTATAAGCTGTAATCAGGGTTAGCTAGTTAGGGGCCCACTCAGATGTTTCGCCCCCAAGTTGAAACCCTAGCTACGCCTCTGAATGGAGGGGATGCGGCAATAAGCCAGCACTGCGGACCCTCCACTCTCAGGATCTGCAGCAGTTCTGGTAGTCGGACCCCCACCAGGTACAAAGTGGAAATGTCCCCAGATTTGGTCTTAGACTCGGTATAAAATTATAATCATGATTATTAATATTACTCCGTTATATGGTGGTTATAATCCCGAGATCTCAACCTGCGCATGCGCTGTCTCCAGAGGACATTTCCAAGGTACTCCGCAATGAAAAGGATGGGAAGAGTGAGCCCACCACACCCTCGCACCACCTCAGACCCCCTCCTCCCAGCCCGGAGCCCACCACACCCTCGCACCACCTCACACCCCCACTGCCCAGCCCGGAGCCCGCCACAGCCTGGCACCGCCTCACGCCCCCTCCGCCCAGCCCGGAGCTCACCACAGCCTCGCACCGCGTCACACCCCCTCCGTCCAGCCTGAAGCCCGCCACAGCCTCGCACCGCCTCACGCTCCCTCCGCCCAGCCCGGAGCTCACCACAGCCTCGCACCGCCTCACACCCCCTCCGTCCAGCCCGGAGCCCGCCACAGCCTCGCACCGCCTCACGCCCCCTCCGCCCAGCCCGGAGCTCACCACAGCCTCGCACCGCCTCACACCCCCTCCGCCCAGCCCGGAGCCCGCCACAGCCTCGCACCGCTTCACACCCCCTCCTCCCAGCCCGGCACAGCCTCGGACCGCCTCACACCCCCTCTGCCCAGCCCGGAGCCTGCCACAGCCTCGCACCACCTCACACCCTCTCCGCCCAGCCCGGAGCCCACCACACCCTCGCACCACCTCACACCCCCATTGCCCAGCCCGGAGCCTGCCACAGCCTCGCACCGCCTCACACCCCCTCCTCCCAGCCCGGAGCCCACCACACCCTCGCACCACCTCACACCCCCACTGCCCAGCCCGGAGCCCACCACAGCCTCGCACCGCCTCACACCCCCTCTGCCCAGCCCGGAGCCCACCACACCCTCGCACCACCTCACACCCCCACTGCCCAGCCCGGAGCCCACCACAGCCTCGCACCGCCTCACACCCCCTCCGCCCAGCCCGGAGCACACCGCAGCCTCGCACTGCCTCACACCCCCTCCTCCCAGCCCGGAGCCCGCCACAGCCTCGCACCACCTCACACCCCCTCCTCCCAGCCCGGAGCCCACCACAGCCTCGCACCGCCTCACACCTCCTCCGCCCAGCCCGGAGCTCACCACAGCCTCGCACCGCCTCACACCTCCTCCGCCCAGCCCGGAGCCCACCACAGCCTCGCACCGCCTCACACCTCCTCCAAGCCCGGAGCCCGCCACAGCCTCGCACCGCCTCACACCACCTCCTCCCAGCCCGGAGCACACCGCATCGCTCCACTCCTGCCACCGCCTCCAGCTTCCGGCAGCAGTGACTCTGCCTCCTGGCGCCCCAATCCACCGCCGTGGTCCCCCCACTTAGCTGTGTCAGAGGATATAGTATTATATGTAAATGAGGAGGTAAGTGCCCCGTGGGCGGGACGATGTTGGTCGGGGGCATATATTCTCTGCACTGTTCCCTGCCTTGTGCCGCCTAGTGTGCCGATATTATCAAGTGAATAAAAACCTTAGACTCCTGCTGCTGACGATCAGTTTATTCAGCAGCACAGCTGATGGATACAAAATCATCAGGTCGGTGACAGTCGGAGAAAAAGCCGACTCTACAGCACGTTGCACTTGTAACAAAAAATGCCACTGACCCCCCACAAGAAAAGGTGCAGAATAACAGCGCAAGAAAGATGCACCGTGTGGAGGAGTTTCTAGGGAAGCAGTCATGTCCTCAAGCGCTATGACAAGCAGCCTGTAGACATGGGGTAAATGTGCAGGGGAAGGGTTCGCTCACACGAGCCTATAACACGGCCCAGTGCTACATGATAACACATCTCACAGCACTCGGAGCAGTGTTATTCTATGGGGCAGCTCAGAGCTGAGATTATTTTCTCATGCAAATTAGCAATTGTATCATAGTCACCTATACAAGTCTATGGGTGTGGGCGAAACATTGGACTGCACTCAGATGTCATCTGAGTGCAGTGTGATTACTGTGTATGCCGGCAATAGAGGAGCCTCCGGCTTTCAGTCATAGAGGAGTGTCCGGCACAGCTTCAGTCACCACTAAGTACACAGTGAGGGCAGCTGTAACCGCACACCGACACTGACTGACAGCCGGCTCTGCACTGATGCACTTCTGAGCGACCTGTCAGTCTGTGTCGGGTTGCGGTTACAGTCACCACTCTCAGTGCTGTGAGCCGTGACTAATTCCTCAGGACACGCCTGCATGACTGAAAGCCGGAGGCTCCCAGAAGAAAAACAGTTCATTTTCTCCCAGGTGACGCACTTTCAGTACAGCGGCCAGCGCCTTCATAACGCTATTAACCTGCAGATTAACCCAATATCTACAGATAATAGCGCTATAAGACCTGACAGGTTCACTTTAAACTGTTTTTTTTTGGGGGGTGGTGAGTTCAAGACACAGATGGGAGTAGAAGTGGCTCATAAGTGGAGAAGGAAGCAGATTTCTCTGATACGATATATTACAAAGCTTCTTACATTTTGTCGTAATATTGAGTTTGTGACCATTTAACATAAATGGATGTTTCTTTCTTGTACAATAGTGAGAATGTCAAACTTGATACAAAGAAGAAAAGGCGACTGACAAAGAGCAGGAAGGAGATTATGTAAGTGGCGAGAATGACTGATGTAATCTCAGCAAACCTTGTAGATCCCATAATGATCCCGACGTGTCCTTATCTGCGATGTGCGATTCCTTGTACTCAGGGACAGATGGTAGAAACCTGTCTGCACATCATCCACCGTATCTCTACTGCACAGAGAGGCGACATTTACAGGGGGTCGCTCAGTTATCAGAATTTAGGGGGAAAAGACGGCAAAGCGTTTTATGGGAAACAAACATTAGGAATTGTTATTGGACTGGTGAGAAGAAAAGAAATGGATCGCCCCCATAGGGACGTGGGGTACTCGGTACCCGGGGGATGTCACGGTGGCTGACCCGGTCCGTGGCCCTAGGGATGTCCGTGTAAAGGGGGGAAAGGTCTTTAAAGGGATAATGTTCGTGACGCCACCTGTGGTATTCGGTCAGAGTGACCGACGCTGCTGTAAGGGGTCCGCTGGGGTGATGTTATGGCAGCTAGATGGTATACCTTCCCACAGGTGAAGTGTATCCCCAGGGCTCCCAGTGTGTGGATGGTGAGAGGCGCGGTGAAGGACGAGGACACAAGGTTGCAGTCTCTTTACCTTTACTGAAGGCTTCAGTGTCCACAGTCCAGAGCACCAGGTCACAGGGCAGGCAGAGTCCGGCCGGTCTGGAGGCAAATCCAGAGTCCCCTTATCCAGGTGGAAATCAGTAGCCTTCCTCTAGCGCCTGGGTGTTGTAGTACCTCCCTGCTGAGCTTCTCATAAGGTCCTCACAACTGTGGTAGATGTTCTAGATGTTATGTCTCTCTCTGTCCCCAGATGGATAGGACAGACCCATATGACCGGTGGCCTGAGGCTTTTTACAGGGACTCTAGCACGCCCCGGCCCCCACAAGTTGCCACTGTGCCTCCTGGGTATAGGTCGGGCAGGTAACGTGGAATTATCTGTCCTGCCGGTCTCTGGAGCAAGGCATAGAGACTGTTGCTCCCTCGGTGTTCCGGCTACCGGATCCTGCGCCTCAGAAGGAGGCAGCCTGTGCAGGGCTGAACTCCTTCTGGTTTCCTCTCCTTTTGCTATGACTTCGTTTCTCACCCTCTACAATACAATTCGCTGTTCGTGTCTCTTTCTTAGGATGCTGCCGCACGTGGGGCAGGCACAGCTCCGCGGCCTTCTGTCTAGGCCTCTGACAGGATCCCACCCCTGTCAGGGACCAACTCTGTCAGCAACTGCTCGATATTCCTCCTTCCTCTCTGTCTGCCTGACGGGAACTGCCTGACTTCCTCTCCAGGCCACCAGTTTTACCTAATTGTGAAGAGTGCCCTAATAAATAGGAGCATGGCTCCCCTGGCGGACTGGAGAGTGAAGTGTGTTGTCTGGTTTGTGTTACCTGGTAAAGAGATCTCCTTTATTGCCTCCAAACGTAACATCACTCCCCCTAGAGGAGAACGATATTACTGCAATGACCAGGACCCTGGGGCGCCGCAGAAACATGAGCCAATATCTTAATATGGCGTCTGTAGAAATATGTCAGATATTATATATGTTAAACATATAGAGAAAGTCATCCCCCAAGAACACTGTTTGGAGACTCCTGGCGACCACACGTGAAGAGAAGGGGTAGAAAGCAGAGGGATAGTGGCGGATGGAGGAAGCAGGAGCCCCCAGGGGTCACATCTGCATTATACACGGACTGTGAGTGGGAAGGTCACGTTATCCCAATGATGGCGGCCTGTGGTCAGCTCAGGAGGACAGAGCGGCTCAGAAGCTGCCCCAGGGAGATAGTTGCTGGGTTTCACAGCCATCATCTGCCTATAACAGCCCAGCAGGAGTGAGCTCCACCTGCGGCTGTTCACCTATTTAACCCCTTACCAACATGGGGCTGTTCTGTTTTGCGTATTCATCTCCCCCTACTTCTAAGAGCCATCATTCTTTATTTTTCCATCCATAGCGATATCAGGGCTTGTTTATTTGCAGAACAAGTTGTATATTTCATAAACACTATTCAATTTATCACGTGATGTATTAGAAGTGAAATTCCAAGTTCTCCAAAATTGCAGGAAAAAAAGTAAATTCTGTAATGGTTTTTGGGGATTCTTCCTTAGAATGTTCATTGTAGAGTAATAATGACCTGACGATACGATTCTCCAGGTCAGTACGATTATGGAGACAACAAACCAGCAGAAATACATTTTACAAATTCAAAAAAAAAAAATAATTCTGCTTGTGTCGACAAATCCTCAAATGTCTATGTAGACCGAAACATAAAGGGATGTGGCTCTTGGAAGGAGTAAAAAATGAAGGATCCAAAATGGGAAATGAAAGCCATAGATAAGTCTGGGATCGACCTCTATGAATGATGTAGAACCGCCATGCGGTGTATTTATGCCGCCAGCCTTCTGTCCTCACACAGTGAGCGCCCCCTAGTGACCGCTCTGAGGATACAACATTGTATCATGGAGACCGAGGGGAATGTGATCACTGCTGCTCCTCACATTGCTGATGTTTATACATTTACATATGAGATGATGATTTATGTTCCATGTACAACAGAAAAGAAATGCAAGAAAGATGGGAGAAGGAGGAGAAAGAGCGAATCAGGATGGAGAAAACCTTGTAAGTGCTTTTTTTCCAGGTAGAAATGATATAAAACCTGTCTGCACACACTGTCCATCTGTCTGCGCTGATACTTGTCAGGGTGTGAAAGTCATTTCTCAGTTTAGGATGTTTATAGGACACATAAATTAGATGAATTCTATGTATTTTACTGTTTAAAATGGCACCTGGAAGAAGAGACCATGATCAGCATTTTCTATGGCTCCTTCAGAAAGACACAAGGTGTAATGAGAAGCATGTATACTCTCTACAGCATACCCCCTGTCTAGGACGCTTGGTTTGGGAGCGGTCTCAGGAGGTCGGCACATGTCCATTCCGTATCCTCCTAGATATGGCTGAGTACAATAGTGGAGCCGTCAGCTCCCTGCACCACCACACGGCCTGTGCTCCCCGCGCTGTGTAATCCTATGGCTGCATATACATTAGATGGCAGTATACTCGGGACTACAGAACAGGAGAAGGACGGGGGATTCTGGAGACAAGTCAGCTGAGCAGCAGCACTCAATGTCAGGCAGCAGCTGCAAAGGCAACAAGATTTTACGGTGTATAAAAAAAGATAAAATCCCATACGGTTACTCCTTTATAAATCACTTGTGAGGCCACATCTGGAATATGGGATCCAGTTTTGGGCTCCATAGTTTAAAAAGGATTTTCAGAAGATAGAGTCAGTTCAAAGGCAGAAACTAGATTATTATCAGGAATGGAGACCTCTCATATGATGAAAGGTTAGAAAAGTTGGGCTTGTTTAGCTTAGAAAAAAGATGTCTCCGAGGAGATCTCATTCATAAATACACTGCTCAAAAAAATAAAGGGATCACTAAAATTCCACATCCTAGATAGCACGGAATGAAATAATTCAGTTGTAAATCTTTGATCATTTTTATGTTTTATATGTAATGAATAATGTAAATCCAAATTAATATCCCACGGAGGTCTGGATTTGGAATGATACTCAAAATCAAAGTGAAAAATCAAATTCCAGGCTGATCCAACTTCAGTGGAAATGCACTAAGACAAGGCAATGATGCTCAGTAGTGTGTGTGGCCTCCACGTGCCTGTATGACCTCCCTACAATGCCTGGATAAGGAGGCGGATGGTCTACTTGGACCTGCCTGTGCTGCATCAATAGTAAAAAGATATAATGTTAAAAATTATTTTTTAAAAAAATAAAAAATCGTGCTATTCTCGCCCTCCGGCGTCCACCGATGCGAGCGATGCGGCCGCCAGCTTCCGTTCCCAGTGATGCATTGTGAAATTACCCAGATGACTAGTTTACCTTTACCTTTGCGGATAACGAGGAGATGAAGCCGTGTTAGTTTGCCACTATCGGCGTATATGTCGGCTCTTGTGGGTAATATACCTGTGTCCCAATATGACCCTTCTGTAATGTGACTGACCGGTGCCCCGTTGGGGCCAGTGTTTGAGCAGGGGCGTCATTGGCGCTTTCTAGGTTAGGTGGGATATGTAAGAGGGTCAGTTTGGGACCCCACATTGTCCGAGGTTACACTAGTAGTTCCCATTAGGGTCACTTCCCGGCCACTGGAGCATTTTTGGGTTGAGTTGTGTGTCGCTGTTCAGTATTGCTCTATTTAATGCATGTCTAATAAAGTCTGATTTTATTGTATCTTTTCCCTGTGAATATTGATCCTAATCCGCACTGATGATCTATGTTTCCTGTCCTGTAGGGAGGAGACCACCCAAGATGAGATGGGGAAGACCACCACCCTGATCATGTAAGAGATTACTGAGCCAACCGTCTAGATGACATAATGCTGTAGACGAGTCCTCACTCCTGGATAGATCGGACTGCACAGACAGCGGCCATTTATTGTTATACACCCGATTAGTAAGAGGTTTGGGAAGAGGTTTTCTCCTGGAGCTTCTGCCTTCTGATTGGACGGGGCCATGTTTGGAGAGGTTTCCTTCTGGATCCTGTTCAAAGAAATGACCCGTAATTTATTTCTGTCCACCAGGTGTTTGTCTAAACCTCTTCAGAGGAAAAAAAGCCTCCTCATATTAACAAAGTGGATTTTTATAGAAATGAACTGGAATTGCTTTCCAAAAGTTCCTGAAATAATTTTTTAGGTGAATTCTGGAGAGGATTTGCTTAAAAAAAAAAAAACTTTAAATATGTTACGTGCACATACTCTTGGTGATGTAACCAATTTTTACCATTATAATAATAATAATCTTTATTTATATAGCGCCAACCTATTCCGCAGCGCTTTACAGTGTAACCATTTCAAACACAACAGTCATAAGTAACAACGTTAACAATACAATCAGTGAGGCACAATAGCATTAGGCTCTGTGCACACGTTGGGTGTTTGCTGTGTTTTTTTTCCACAGGCAAAACCTGCTCACTTGACAATAAAGAAGCAACTTTCATAAAGCAGATTTTGCAAAAAAAAGGGGGTAAAAGAAAAAAGAAAGGAGCATATATGCCTTAAAATAATGGATTTTATTTAAACATGAAAAACATACATAAAATAATTAAAAAGCATGTGAGGCCAGAGGTAGGGATCCATGTAAATAAACCAGGTGCAATACACCCAGTAACAGAGCGTTCTATAAAGATGGGCCCTATATGTAACACAGAAATCCTTTAGGTGGACTTGTCCTAATATAAACAGGTAAAGAGCGCGTGCAGTCCTAAATAGATGACGGACGTGTAGAGTAGTGCTGTAGGAACAATCCCCGCCGCCCCGACGCACGTTTTGCAAGAACTTCTTCAGCAGTTTTATGAACGGTGCGAACTGCAGGACCAGCGACTTCCATCCATACGGACGGTGACCAGTGACAGGACAGGCTATAAACAGTGCCAGGAGATCCCATCATATTTCATGAGTCTTCTGGGCTTATTTGCAGAGTAAGCGAGTGTACGCAATATCATGGTATCTGGAAATGGAGGATGTTTTCCCTAACACTCATGTTTCGGTAATATGCTGCCTCTAGCTTTAAGATTTACACTTCCAGTATTCTCAGTGTTCTCGTATCATTCATGGGAGTCAATATGGACTCGGGAACAGTTTTCTTTGTCTTCTGTTCTTTGCTGCATTTGGGCATTTAAAACATAATTACCCAGTGACAATGTTTTACCCCAAGCCCCAATTCTGTATAATTACAGTAAATATACAGACCAGTCCTACAGGAGATTCCTTTTTCGCCCCTTTTAGCGTTTTTTATTCTCCTTCAGCCACTTTGTGTATCCAGCCCAACAGAGCCGAGCCGACCATCCTATTCCTCCAATGTTTGACTTTCCAGTAGCACATGGCTTCTCCTTGATGCTTCAGGGTCAGGTCCTGATGTGACCCCTGGAGGATCTAGGATCGGAAGGTCACAATGTGTATTAGATGGCAGGTCCTCTTTAGGATGTGTTTGTCCTCTACTTTGAGTGAATTTACTTTTATTCTGTGCTGAAAAGGGGTTCTTAACCCTATCTTCTGGCTGTGAACTTAGAGCTTGAGTGCTCAGCTGCAGCATCTTGTGAACACTCCCTCCCACTATGTAAACCCACTGGTAGCTTCTCTGCTTGCTGGTTATAGATCTTCTATACTGACCTCTTTGACAGTCAGTCTCTGAATAAGCTGAGGTGTTAGCTCTAGTTGCAGCAGTGAAGTTTCCTGTTGGAGAAGCTAAGGAGTGTTACTTGTTGTGTCTTTTCCCACTGTTAGTTGTACCTTCCTCGTGTTGTCTTATTGTAGTAGTGGGACTACTATCTCCCTGGCCTGCGCACTAGACAGGGTGTTCTCACACAGGGGGGAAGGACCCGACTAGGGACTGTAGGGAGTTCAGGTATCAGACTCCGGTTTATGTTAGGAGGTGAACCCTCTCCCTTCTACCTATTGCCCGGGTTTCCTTGCATTTCTTCCCTGGTGTTGCGCCGCATGCTGGGCATCCTCTCGGCCCCAGTGTGACATTAAGGCCAGATCACTGTGCATACTCAGCCAACCAGTCTATGGAAAAATAGAGCCTAAACTGCGCATGCTCGACTGATAGCATTGGAGCCATGGGATGGCAACATGAGGGGGAGTTTACCAAAAGGGGAAACGTAAAAGTCAGATGCATTGGCATGCACAAATAAATATGGACTTAACTGTCTAAATACCTATAACGATTTTGGGAGCACCTCTGTAAGTGAACGGTTATTGAAAATTAGCTAATTTGCATTGCATGTAGTTCCTAATGATAATTGTAAAGGCATTTTGTTAGTTTGTTTATGTAAAACCACACACCATTAAGCCATCACATGCAGGAATGGTTTCAGCATTAAATTACATCCTTGTAATCTTGTAATTCTAGGAAATGATGTAGTAAATAATTTATTCATTATTAGCCAGGATGGCTAGATGTTAAGAAATACAAATAATGCTCATCTATTACATAAAGGGATTGTTTTGTCACTTCACAAGATATTGATTACCTATGCTTAGTGTAGACCATCAATATCAGATTAGTGGGGTCCAGCACCTGGCAACCCCTGATCAGCTGTGTATGATCTCTGGCTGAATAGAAACACATTGAATAGAATCCCAATCAATGAATAGCGGTCATGACCAGACAATGCAAATCCGGATGTAGAACAGCTTATAACAGCTAATTTATGGGGATAGGTCGTAAGGATAGCTCATCAATATCTTGTGATTGGAATGCACTTTAACATTATTTGTTATATCTCCACTCAATACAGCTATGAAACCTCGGTTTAACATCGACAGCAACCACCGCTGCCAATACCACCTGGCAGCCACCATCACCACCTCTGCCAATACCACCTGGCAGCCGCCACCACCATCTCTGCTAATACCACCTGGCAGCCGCCACCACCATCTCTGCCAATACCACCTGGCAGCCGCCACCACCATCTCTGCCAATACCACCTGGCAGCCGCCACCACCATCTCTGCCAATACCACCTGGCAGCCACCACCACCATCTCTGCCAATACCACCTGGCAGCCGCCACCACCACCTCTGCCAATACCACCTGGCAGCCGCCACCACCAACGCTGACAATACCACCTGGCAGCCGCCACCACCACCTCTGCCAATGCCACCTGGCAGCCGCTACCACCACCTCTGCCAATGCCACCTGGCAGCTGCCACCACAACCTCTGCCAATACCACCTGGCAGCCGCCACCACCAACTCTGCCAATACCACCTGGCAGCCGCCACCACCACCTCTGCCAATGCCACCTGGCAGCTGCTACCACCACCTCTGCCAATGCCACCTGGCAGCTGCCACCACAACCTCTGCCAATACCACCTGGCAGCCGCCACCACCAACTCTGCCAATACCACCTGGCAGCCGCCACCACCACCTCTGCCAATGCCACCCGGCAGCCACCACCACCTCTGCCAATGCCACCCGGCAGCCGCCACCACCACCTCTGCCAATGCCACCCGGCAGCCGCCACCACCACCTCTGCCAATGCCACCCGGCAGCCGCCACCACCACCTCTGCCAATGCCACCCAGCAGCCGCCACCACCACCTCTGCCAATGCCACCCAGCAGCCGCCACCACCACCTCTGCCAATGCCACCGAGCAGCCGCCACCACCACCTCTGCCAATGCCACCCGGCAGCCGCCACCACCACCTCTGCCAATGCCACCCGGCAGCCGCCACCACCACCTCTGCCAATGCCACCCAGCAGCCGCCACCACCACCTCTGCCAATGCCACCCGGCAGCCGCCACCACCGCCTCTGCCAATGCCACCCGGCAGCCGCCACCACCGCCACTGCCAATGCCACCCGGCAGCCGCCACCACCGCCTCTGCCAATGCCACCCGGCAGCCGCCACCACCGCCTCTGCCAATGCCACCCGGCAGCCGCCACCACCACCTCTGCCAATGCCACCCGGCAGCCACCACCACCTCTGCCAATGCCACCCGGCAGCCGCCACCACCACCTCTGCCAATGCCACCCGGCTGCCGCCACCACCACCTCTGCCAATGCCACCCGGCAGCCGCCACCACCACCTCTGCCAATGCCACCTGGCAGCCGCCACCACCACCTCTGCCAATGCCACCTGGCAGCCACTGTTACTCTGCCTAATACTTACCTGTCCGGCCAGCGCGCTCCCGATGCTCCTCCTCGCTCCTCTCCGTCCGGCTTCTCTGGCGTTCGTCCCTTCAGCAGTCTGCGCATGCGGAGATGCGCTCCTTTCACCGCTGGGGCTTCTGGGAGTTTCTGACCCGGTGGCTCCGCCCCAATATGGCGGCACCCGTCGGTTACTTCTTCCTGCGTCTGCCCAGGTAAGACACCTTTGTGTCTATTGTTGTCGCTGGCTTCTTGCTGGCATCTCTTTAGGTTTCTCTGGCTCCCTGTCTTTGCTTCTTATGCTGTGACTCAGTCTTGGTTCCATATTCATTGTCTCTGCCATTCCTTTCAGCCCGTGTTCCCTGCCGTTCCTGTGTCTCTGCCGTCCCTGCCAGTCCTGTGTCTCTGCCGTCCCTGCCAGTTCTGTGTCTCTGCCGTCCCTGCCAGTCCTTTGTCTCTGTCGTCCCTGCTAGTCCTGTGTCTCTGCCGTCACCTGCCAGTCCTGTGTCTCTGCCGTCACCTGCCAGTCCTGTGTCTCTGCCGTCACCTGCAAGTCCTGTGTCTCTGCCGTCACCTGCCGGTCCTGTGTCTCTGCTGTCCCTGCGGGTCCTGTGTCTCCACCGTCCCTGCCAGTCCTGTGTCTCTGCCGTCCCTGCCAGTTCTGTGTCCCTGCCGTTCCTGCCAGTCCTTGATCTTTGTCGTTCCTGCTAGTCCTGCGTCTTCATCATACCGGTCAGTACTCTGTCCTTGCAGTTCCTGCCTGTCCGGTAGCTTTGCTGTTCCTGTCTACCCTGTGTTCTCTGCCGTCCCTGCCTGTCCTGAGTCTCTGCTGTTCTTGTCATCTCATCTTCTGTGGTCTTACCCTTAGTCGCCCCTTTGGCTCTGGCAGTTGCGGTTTCATCCTCATTGGGCCTGTTCCTAACACTCCCTGTACAGGGGGTGCCTCCATCTGGTCTGCTCGTCCTTGGGGACTCTGAAGCCCTGACCCAGAGGGTCCACTTATGGGGTTCTTTTCTTCCTAACCGTGATAGTACACAAAGGCAATGGATCCCGCCGGAGCTTCGCCTGCCAAGAAAGAACTTGTTTTCTTGCGAGAGAATCAGACCCGGATGATGTCCTTTATGAAATCTATAGACTCTCGTCTCTCCGCTCTTCAGTCCTCTGATCCGGGGAATGCCTCCCAGCTGGCCAGTTTACAGCAAGAACTGGTACAGCAGCGGGATACCCAGTCCCATATCCTGGGTTATATGGCATCTGTCGACAGCCGACTTCTTTCTTTACAGTCAGTTGCGTCTGTTCCTACTCCAGCTGCTGTTCCTCATCCCCATCCCTGTTTGGCCAAGCCTCCTCATTTTAATGGAGATCCCAAACTATGTCGGGGCTTTCTAAAACAATGGTGTCTTCATTTTGAGCAATTCCCACAGCAATACCCTACTGATCGGGCCAAGGTGGCCTTTATTGTTTCGCACTTGGAAGGTTAACCCTTGGCATGGGTTAATCCTCTTTGGGAGCGGGATGATCCCGTGGTTATTCAATTAACTCCATTTTTGGAGACGTTTCGTCGAGTATTCAATGAACCGGGTCGCCTGGCCTCTACCACTGAATCTTTGTTCAATTTACAGCAGGGGTCTTTAACCGTTGGGCAATAGGCTATCCAGTTCCGGACCTTATCTTCTGACTTGGGTTGGAATAATGAAGCGTTAGTAGGGGCTTTCTGGCAGGCGCTATCCGGCCGTATCAAGGATGAATTAGCTGGCCGAGATACTCCAACTATTTTGGAGGATTTAATTGCTCTGGCCACCCGTATTGACCTTCGCTTTCAGGAGCGAGCCCGTGAGAGATTTTCTCGTCCTTCTGCATCTTCTCGTAGACCTCCCAGCCCACGTCTCAGAGTCTCTGCTTCTCTATCTGCTCCCGAGCTGATGGAAGTTGATTGTTTAAAACTTTCTGAACAACGTCGCAAGGAGACACGCGCCCAGGGTCTCTGTTTTTACTGTTGAAGCTCTTCTCATCTTCTCCGAGCCTGTCCAGATCGTCCGGAAAACTCCGCCTAGGACAGGTAAGAGAGGCCTCCGTAGGTGCATGTGAAACCTCTCCACCTCTCACTTTGTCTGTCTTGTTGCATGTTCATGATAAACGTTTTTCCCTTGAGGCCTATGTGGACTCGGGTGCTGCAGGAAATTTTATTAGGTTAGAGGAGGTTATTAAATTTTCTGTCCCTGTTAGGTCTCTAGAGAATCCTCTCTTCCTCGCTTCCGTTGACGGAAAACCTCTGCAAGAGCCCGTAACTCAAGTTACACAGTTGGTAGAGCTTCAGATAGGGGCTCTTCATAGAGAAAAAATTTTGTTTTTTGTCTTAGCCAATATCTCCCATCCTATTCTTCTTGGTCTTCCGTGGTTGCGGGTCCACGAACCCTTCTTAGATTGACGTAAGGGCAATATTCTTCATTGGGGAGATTCCTGTCGGACTCATCTGCTGCCGGTGTGTCCCTGTTCCCTCTCCATTCCTTCCGGGTTGCCCTCTGTTTTTTCCTCCTACGCGGATGTTTTTGATAAGAAGGAGGCTGAAAATCTTCCACCACATCAACCCTACGATTGTTCTATAGATCTCATTCCTGGTACCACTCCCCCTAGAGGAAGAATCTTTCCTCTTTCTCCTGCAGAGACTCAACCCATGTCGGACTATGTTTGGGAGAACCTCGCCAAAGGCTTCATTCGAAAATCTTCATCTCCTGCTGGGGCGGGGTTCTTTTTTGTGAAAAAGAAGGATGGTACCCTTCGTCCATGTATTGACTACAGAGGGTTAAACAACATTACTGTGAAAAATAAATACCCATTGCCTCTCATTCCAGAACTCCTTGACCGCCTTAGGGGAGCATGAATTTTTACCAAACTTGACCTTCGCGGAGCCTATAATTTGGTCCGTATCCATGCGGGAGACGAGTGGAAGACCGCATTCAACGCTCGGGACGGTCACTACGAGTATTTGGTTATGCCATTTGGTCTTTGCAATGCTCCTGCTGTATTCCAAGGGTTCGTTAATGACATTTTTCGAGATTACCTCTATACCAGTGTCGTAGTCTACTTAGACGATATCCTTGTCTTCTCTCCAGATTTGTCTACTCATCGACGAGACATTTGCCAAGTCCTGCTTCATTTAAAGGAGAATCATCTCTTCACGAAGATGAAGAAATGTGTCTTTGCACAGTCTTCTGTACCCTTCCTGGGTTATATTGTCTCTAAAGATGGCCTGAAGATGGATCCTGAAAAGGTGTCTGCTGTTCTAAATTGGCCACGTCCTTTAGGAGTGAAGGCTATTCAGTGATTTCTTGGCTTTGCCAATTATTATAGGCGATTCATCCCTCATTTTTCCTCCTTGACTAAACCAATTTCTGCTCTAGTTCGCAAGGGAGTCGACCCTAATTTCTGGCCTCCAGAGGCCGAGGTCACCTTCCAAACCTTGAAACAAGAATTTGCTTCAGCGCCAGTACTTCATCGACCAGATACTAATAGACCATTTATTCTTGAAGTGGATGCATCCTCTATTGGAGCTGAAGAAGTACTCTTACAGAAGTCTAACTTGGGTCGTTTAGTCTCTTGTGGTTTTTTTCTCTAAAGCATTCTCGCCTCCCGAGCGTAATTATTCCATTGGTGATGAGGAATTATAGGCCATTAAATTGGCTTTGGAGGAGTGTCGGTACTATCTTGAAGGGGCCGTGCATCCTTTCATCATTTTTATGGATCACAAGAATCTGGCCTACGTCCAGTCCGCTCAAAGGCTGAATCCTCGGCAAGCCAGATGGTCCTTGTTCTTCGGACCTTTTGACTTCGAGCTGCATTTCCGACCTGGTAATAAAAACATCAAGGCTGACGCTCTAGCAAGGTCTTTTCAACCACTGGATGAAGAGGAGAGACCTGCGCATATTGTGGATACGGCCTAAATCGTTTCTTTAGCTCCCCTAAACATGATCATTTCCCCCCCCCGGGGAGAAACCTTCGTATCAAATCGTGACAAGATGACAGTCTTACGTTGGGGCCATTCCTCCCGCTTTGCCGGACATGTTGGGGGCAAGAAGACTCTCTCCTTGATTTCTCGCCATTATTGGTGGCCTTCACTCTGTCAAGATATCCTGGATTTTAACGCTCCCTGTTCCTCATGTGCAAGGAACAAAGTTCCTCGGGACTTCTGCATCCGCTCCCGGTGCCTTCTGTTCCTTGGAGTCATATTGCAATGGACTTTGTCTCCGATTTGCACCATTATTTTGGTGGTTGTGGATAGATTCTCCAAGATGGCCCACTTCGTTTCCTTGCCTGGCTTGCCCTCCGCTTCTGAGTTGGCGAAGATCTTTTTACATCAAGTCTTTCAACTTCACGGATTCCCTCAGCATATTGTATCCGACCGAGGAGTTCAGTTTACCTCCCGTTTTTGGAGAGCTCTTTGCGGATTAATGAAAGTATCGCTGGATTTCTCCTCCGCATACCATCCTCAGTCCAACGGTCAAGTGGAGCGAGTAAATCAAGTTCTCACATCTTATCTTCGGCATTTCACCAATGCTCATCATAATGACTGGGTTTCTCTTCCTTGGGCAGAATTCGCCTACAATAACCACATTTGTGAATCCTCGTCTAAGTCTCCTTTTTTTGTAGTTTTTGGGCAACATCCCAGCATTCCTCTCCCTGTTGTCCCCACCTCGGGTGTATCGGCGTTGGTTTCCTTGTCCTTGGAATTTTCCAAAATTTGGCAAGAGACTAAGGAGGCGCTTGAGAGGGCTAGCAGCAGAATGAAAAAGTATGCTGACAAGAGGCATTTAGATGTTCCTCCGTATCGTCCTGGCGATAAAGTCTGGCTATCCTCACGCTACATCAGACTCAAGATTCCCTCTCAAAAGTTAGGTCCGCGTTACATCGGTCCCTTTGAGATTTTGAACCGTATCAAAAACGTAGCTTACAAGTTGAAATTGCCCGCTTCGTTACGCAATTTTTAATCATTTTTATTCTGCTTCCTCTCACTCCCATCTACCCAGTACTTCTGATGGTTCTTTTGAACTTAAGGATATTCTCGCCAGGAAATCTGTTAGAGGTAGAACCTTTTATTTGATTGATTGGAAGGGTTTTGGTCCCGAGGAGAGATCTTGGGAACCCCTAGAGAATATTACTGCTCCTCTTATTTTGAGGAGGTTCCTTTCCAGTTATAAAGGGGGAGGGGGGGAGTAAGAGAGGGGGTACCTACTATCATGGTTAGGAAGAAAAGAACCCGAGAAGTGGACCCTCTGGGTCGTGGCTTTAGAGCCCCTGAGGACGAGCAGACCAGATGGAGTCACCCCCTGTACAGGGAGGGTTAGGAACAGGCCCAAGGAGGATGAAACCGCAACTGCCAGAGCCAAAGGGGCGACTAAGGGTAAGACCACAGAAGATGAAATGACAGGAACAGCAGAGACTCAGGACAGGCAGGGACGGCACAGAACACAGGGTAGAAAGGAACAGCAAAGCTACCAGACGGGCAGGAACGGCAAGGACAGAGTACTGACCGGCATAAAGACAAAGGACTAGCAGGGACGGCAGGGACACAGGACTGGCAGGGACGGCAGGGATACAGGACTGGCAGGGACGGCAGGGACACAGGACTGGCAGGGACGGCAGAGACACAGGACTGGCAGGGACGGCAGAGACACACGACCGGCAGGGACAGCAGAGACACAGGACTTGCAGGTGACGGCAGAGACACAGGACTGGCAGGTGACGGCAGAGACACAGGACTAGCAGGGACGACAGAGACACAGGACTGGCAGGGACAGCAGAGACACAGGACTGGCAGGGATGGCAGAGACACAGGACTGGTAGGGACGGCAGAGACACAGGAACGGCAGGGAACACGGGCTGAAAGGAATGGCAGACAATGAATATGGAACCAAGACTGAGTCACAGCATAAGAAGCAAAGACAGGGAGCCAGAGAAACCTAAAGAGACGCCAGCAAGAAGCCAGCGGCAACAATAGACACAAAGGCGTCTTACCTGGGCGGACGCAGGAAGAAGTAACCGACGGGCGCCGCCATATTGGGGCGGAGCCACCGGGTCACAAACTTCCAGAAGCCCCAGCGGTGAAAGGAGCACATCTCCGCATGCGCACACTGCTGAAGGGACGAACGCTAGAGAAGCCGGACGGAGAGGAGCGAGGAGGAGCATCGGGAACGCGCCAGCCGGACAGATAAGTATTAGGCGGCATAACAGCCACCACCTGGCAGCCACCACCACTTCAGACAATACCACCTGGCAGCCACCACCACCTCAGCCAATACCACCTGGCAGCCACCACCACCTCAGCCAATACCACCTGGCAGCCACCACTTCAGCCAATACCACCTAGCAGCCACCACCACTTCAGCCAATACCACCTGGCAGCCACCACCACCTCAGCCAATACCACCTGGCAGCCACCACCACTTCAGCCAATACCACCTGGCAGCCACCACCACCTCAGCCAATACCACCTGGCAGCCACCACCACCTCAGCCAATACCACCTGGCAGCCACCACTTCAGCCAATACCACCTAGCAGCCACCACCACTTCAGCCAATACCACCTGGCAGCCACCACCACCTCAGCCAATACCACCTGGCAGCCACCACCATTTCAGCCAATACCACCTGGCAGCCACCACCACCTCAGCCAATACCACTTGGCAGCCACCACCACCTCAGCCAATACCACCTGGCAGCCACCACCACTTCAGCCAATACCACCTGGCAGCCACCACCACTTCAGCCAATACCACCTGGCAGCCACCACCACCTCAGCCAATACCACCTGGCAGCCACCACCACCTCAGCCAATACCACCTGGCAGCCACCACCACCTCAGCCAATACCACCTGGCAGCTATCACCACCTCAGCCAATACCACCTGGCAGCCACCACCACTTCGGCCAATACCACCTGGCAGCCACCACCACTTCGGCCAATACCACCTGGCAGAGAGAGCTTCAGCCAATATCACCTGGAAGAGAGCACCAGTTTGGCCAATACCACCTGGCAGTGACCACCACTTCAGGCAATCCCACCTGGCAGCGACCACCACCTCAGCCAATCCTACCTGGCAGAGACCACCACTTCAACCAATACCACCTGGCACAGACAACAATAAAATTTAATCTGGCACCAATTTAAAGAGGCATTTTTTAGGATTATCAGTGTGCTTTATTGCAGCTTATAAAACCCCTATAAGTTTTGTTTTGTTACTAACTTACGTTACTTCTGAATTTCGCTTCATTGCCTGCACCCAGTTTGCTTTCATGCTCAGACTAGGCGACTCCCTGTGCTTTTTTTTTCTAATCTAACATCCAGAGCTAGTACTGTCTGGCTTGTCCAGCATTGCCCTCTGCCCACCTTATAGAGAATCATTGGCTGCTGGTATTTGCCCCAGCACTGACCGCTATCATTCATTCCAGCATTAGAACTGAGAGCAGTGATCCTGGGTGATTATCTTTTGTAATACAGCACCGATCACTATCCCTCACACTACATCAACAATGGTGATAGAGCCGTTACATGTCCACTACATTACCTGGGGGGCAGCCCACTCTCTGTGACCGTGCTGGTGGGTGTCCACTGATGCCAGCACTTAGTTCAGCTGGAGGTGCGTCTGAGGATGCACAATTAGCTGCAGTGTGTTGTGGTGCAGAGACTCACTGGGTTCCTGCACTGCAATACACTCCGCCAGCCAATCAGAGGCCAGCAGCTGATGTCGGTGTGCCAGGCATTGGAGTGGCATGGTAGCGAGGTCATATCACCATAGCTGGCATGCCGATGTCAGCAGCTGGCCTCTGTGTCACACCAGAAGAGGAAACCGCACCTCAAAGGATTGGAGGGAGGGGAGTACAATATTTGTTTTTTTTCTATACAGAGGCAGAATGGGGGACATGTATACCATGATAGGGCACAATAGCACATAATGAAGGGAGGTGAACACTTATGTCTTTGTAGGATTTAAGGCCCCGTCTCACATAGCGATTTACCAACGATCACGACCAGCGATACGACCTGGCCGTGATCGTTGGTAAGTCGTTGTGTGGTCGCTGGGGAGCTGTCACACAGACCGCTCTCTCCAGCGACCAACGATCAGGGGAACGACTTCGGCATCGTTGAAACTGTCTTCAACGATGCCGAAGTCCCCCTGCAGCACCCGGGTAACCAGGGTAAACATCGGGTTACTAAGTGCAGGGCCGCGCTTAGTAACCCGATGTTTACCCTGGTTACCAAAAAAAGCAAACAGTACATACTCACCTTTCGGTGTCCGTCAGGTCCCTGGCCGTCTGCTTCCTGCTCTGACAGTGCCGCCGTACAGTGAGAGCAGAGCGCAGCGGTGACGTCACTGCTGTGCTGTGCTCTCACTGTACGGCCGGCAGTCAGTCAGAGCAGGAAGCAGACGGCAAGGGACCTGACGGACATCAGATGGTGAGTATGTAGTGTTTGTTTTTTTTTACATTTACGCTGGTAACCAGGGTAAACATCGGGTTACTAAGCGCAGGGCCGCGCTTAGTAACCCAATGTTTACCCTGGTTACCAGTGAAGACATCACTGGATCGGTGTCACACACACCGATTCAGCGATGTCAGCGGGACCTCAACGACCAAAAAATGGTCCAGGCCATTCCGACACGACCAGCGATCTCACAGCAGGGGCCTGATCGCTGGTACGTGTCACACATAGCGAGATCGCTACTGAGGTCGCTGTTGGGTCACAAAACTTGTGACTCAGCAGCGATCTCGCTAGCGATCTCGCTATGTGAGACGGGGCCTTTACAAGGGCCCATACATCTGACCGGCTTGCAGGAGTGCGGGAGCCAAGTCACAATTTTACACTGGGGCCCATAAGACTCTGGATGACGCTAGTGAGTAGGGTCACATTACGACCCCTGCGGTGATGTGACAAGTTAGGATTTTTTAATTGCTTGTTGCGGTACCTAGGGGATATAATGTGACCCTATTCACTGTATTTCTGCTGCTATGTAATGTAGCAGCAACTTACAATGATTTTGTGCCGCACAACCTGTGCCATGGCCAAACACTGGGTAACCGGCATCATCAGATAATACAGTGTAATGTAGAGCCGAATGAAGAGATTCACAGGACTCCATGGTTATCGGATCAGGGTCCTGCAAAGTTACTCGCTCAGTCAAGAAATAGTCTTCCTCAGACCCGGACTGGCAATCTGACTAAAAGCCCTGTGTGCACGCATTGACAAGTTCCGCGGAGGCCCTCGTCAGTGCGGGCGTGTGGCTGTGGCTCTAATCACTGTGTGCAAACAAGAGACAAGACAGCGCATGTGCATAGGATGCTCTGCTCACCAATCCCTGGCCACATCCAACACCGGGCAGTGGACCCGCTTCAGCGCTTCATCTTCCCCCCAGGGATCTGGGGGAGTCACAAGATGTCATTTATTGTTTAAATTTAATATAATTTATGTATATACAGCAGTTGACCTGTATAATGTATATAAACTGCTGTATATAATCTCAGTATCCCCTATATAATGTAGATGATACTGCGACTGCTTTGTATATACGTTATATATACACACTGGACAAAGCTATACACGAAACGCGCGTTGGGGTATCCGCTGCCACTCTAAAGGTAATATGCTCCTATAGGCACTAGGCCTTTTTACATTGTGACTGTTTTGCTCCACAAGCCATGACATCTTTATACACCTACTATTATAAATACCCATTTCTGACTATTCTCTCACCTGTTATAACCGAACGATGCTGATTCATAATGATCTCTTGACTTTGCTTGGCAATTTTTGATACTTTAATGCCATATTATTATTTTTTCTACTACTTATAACTCCGGGTATATTTATTTTTTTACTTGGCCTTGCACACATTTCATTACGTGGATATAATCATGATTCTTTTGGCATTTCACTCTTCGGCACCTTACCTTTAGGATGTGGTGTATTCATATTTATATCCTCATTTTGAATTTTTTTAAATGATTTTAAGCTTCATATTTCAATAAAAATGTATATTTTTTATGGCATATAGCTTCCTTCTCTTCTCTATTGGCTCTTATGGTCAGTGGGGTCTTCTCTCTCCTGTAGAGTGTAAGCTCTTATGGTCAGTGGGGTCCTGTCTCTCCTGTAGAGTGTAAGCTCTTATGGTCAGTGGGGTCCTCTCTCTCCTGTAGAGTGTAAGCTCTTATGGTCAGTGGGGTCCTCTCTCCTGTAGAGTGTAAGCTCTTATGGTCAGTGGGGTCCTCTCTCCTGTAGAGTGTAAGCTCTTATGGTCAGTGGGGTCCTCTCTCTCCTGTAGAGTGTAAGCTCTTATGGTCAGTGGGGTCCTGTCTCTCCTGTAGTGTAAGCTCTTATGGTCAGTGGGGTCCTCTCTCTCCTGTAGAGTGTAAGCTCTTATGGTCAGTGGGGTCCTCTCTCCTGTAGAGTGTAAGCTCTTATGGTCAGTGGGGTCCTCTCTCTCCTGTAGAGTGTAAGCTCTTATGGTCAGTGGGGTCCTGTCTCTCCTGTAGAGTGTAAGCTCTTATGGTCAGTGGGGTCCTCTCTCTCCTGTAGAGTGTAAGCTCTTATGGTCAGTGGGGTCCTCTCTCCTGTAGAGTGTAAGCTCTTATGGTCAGTGGGGTCCTCTCTCTCCTGTAGAGTGTAAGCTCTTATGGTCAGTGGGATCCTCTCTCCTGTAGAGTGTAAGCTCTTATGGTCAGCGGGGTCCTCTCTCTCTCCTGTAGAGTGTAAGCTCTTATGGTCAGTGGGGTCCTCTCTCTCCTGTAGAGTGTAAGCTCTTATGGTCAGTGGGGTCCTCTCTCTCCTGTAGAGTGTAAGCTCTTATGGTCAGTGGGGTCTTCTCTCCTGTAGAGTGTAAGCTCTTATGGTCAGTGGGGTCCTCTCTCCTGTAGAGTGTAAGCTCTTATGGTCAGTGGGGTCCTCTCTCTCCTGTAGAGTGTAAGCTCTTATGGTCAGTGGGGTCCTCTCTCCTGTAGAGTGTAAGCTCTTATGGTCAGTGAGGTCCTCTCTCTCCTGTAGAGTGTAAGCTCTTATGGTCAGTGGGGTCCTCTCTCTCCTGTAGAGTGTAAACTCTTATGGTCAGCGGGGTCCTCTCTCTCCTGTAGAGTGTAAGCTCTTATGGTCAGTGGGGTCCTCTCTCTCCTGTACAGTGTAACCTCTTATGGTCAGTTGGGTCCTCTCTCTCCTGTAGAGTGTAAGCTCTTATGGTCAGTGGGGTCTTCTCTCCTGTAGAGTGTAAGCTCTTATGGTCAGTGGGGTCCTCTCTCCTGTAGAGTGTAAGCTCTTATGGTCAGTGGGGTCCTCTCTCTCCTGTAGAGTGTAAGCTCTTATGGTCAGTGGGGTCCTCTCTCTCCTGTAGAGTGTAAGCTCTTATGGTCAGTGGGTCCTCTCTCTCCTGTAGAGTGTAAGCTCTTATGGTCAGTGGGGTCCTCTCTCTCCTGTACAGTGTAAGCTCTTATGGTCAGTGGGGTCCTCTCTTTCCTGTAGAGTGTAAGCTCTTATGGTCAGTGGGGTCCTCTCTCTCCTGTAGAGTGTAAGCTCTTATGGTCAGTGGGGTCCTCTCTCTCCTGTAGAGTGTAAGCTCTTATGGTCAGTGGGGTCCTCTCTCTCCTGTAGAGTGTAAGCTCTTATGATCAGTGCTGTCCTCTCTCTCCTGTAGAGTGTAAGCTCTTATGGTCAGTGGGGTCCTCTCTCTCCTGTAGAGTGTAAGCTCTTATGGTCAGTGGGGTCCTTTCTCTCCTGTAGAGTGTAAGCTCTTATGGTCAGTGGGGTCCTCTCTCTCCTGTAGATTGCAAGCTCTTATGGTCAGTGTGGTCCTCTCTCTCCTGTAGATTGCAAGCTCTTATGGTCAGTGGGGTCCTCTCTCCTGTAGAGTGTAAGCTCTTATGGTCAGTGGGGTCCTCTCTCTCCTGTACAGTGTAAGCTCTTATGGTCAGTGGGGTCCTTTCTCTCCTGTAGAGTGTAAGCTCTTATGGTCAGTGGGGTCCTCTCTCTCCTGTAGAGTGTAGGCTCTTATGGTCAGCGGGGTCCTCTCTCTCCTGTAGAGTGTAAGCTCTTATGGTCAGTGAGGTCCTCTCTCTCCTGTAGAGTGTAAGCTCTTATGGTCAGTGGGGTCCTCTCTCTCCTGTAGAGTGTAAGCTCTTATGGTCAGTGGGGTCCTCTCTCTCCTGTAGATTGTAAGCTCTTATGATCAGTGGGGTCCTCTCTCTCCTGTAGAGTGTAAGCTCTTATGGTCAGTGGGATCCTCTCTCTCCTGTAGAGTGTAAGCTCTTATGGTCAGTGGGGTCCTCTCTCTCCTGTAGAGTGTAAGCTCTTATGATCAGTGGGGTCCTCTCTCTCCTGTAGAGTGTAAGCTCTTATGATCAGTGGGGTCCTCTCTCTCCTGTAGAGTGTAAGCTCTTATGATCAGTGGGGTCCTCTCTCTCCTGTAGAGTGTAAGCTCTTATGGTCAGTGGGGTCCTCTCTCTCCTGTAGAGTGTAAGCTCTTATGGTCAGTGGGGTCCTCTCTCTCCTGTAGAGTGTAAGCTCTTATGGTCAGTGGGGTCCTCTCTCTCCTGTAGAGTGTAAGCTCTTATGGTCAGTGGGGTCCTCTCTCTCCTGTAGAGTGTAAGCTCTTATGGTCAGTGGGGTCCTCTCTCTCCTGTAGAGTGTAAGCTCTTATGGTCAGTGGAGTCCTCTCTCTCCTGTAGAGTGTAAACTCTTATGGTCAGTGGGGTCCTCTCTCCTGTAGAGTGTAAGCTCTTATGGTCATCGAGGTCCTCTCTCTCCTGTAGAGTGTAAGCTCTTATGGTCAGTGGGGTCCTCTCTCTCCTGTAGAGTGTAAGCTCTTATGATCAGTGGGGTCCTCTCTCTCCTGTAGAGTGTAAGGTCTTATGGTCAGTGGGGTCCTCTCTCTCCTGTACAGTGTAAGCTCTTATGGTCAGTGGGGTCCTCTCTCTCCTGTAGAGTGTAAGCTCTTATGGTCAGTGGGGTCCTCTCTCTCCTGTAGAGTGTAAGCTCTTATGGTCAGTGGGGTCTTCTCTCTCCTGTAGAGTGTAAGCTCTTATGGTCAGCGGGGTCCTCTCTCTCCTGTAGAGTGTAAGCTTTTATGGTCAGTGGGGTCCTCTCTCTCCTGTAGAGTGTAAGCTCTTATGGTCAGTGGGGTCCTCTTTCTCGCCTGTAGAGTGTAAGCTCTTATGGTCAGTGGGGTCCTCTCTCTCCTGTAGACTGTAAGCTCTTATGGTCAGTGTGGTCCTCTCTCTCCTGTAGAGTGTAAGCTCTTATGGTCAGTGGGGTCCTCTCTCTCCTGTAGAGTGTAAGCTCTTATGGTCAGTGTGGTCCTCTCTCTCCTGTAGAGTGTAAGCTCTTATGGTCAGTGGGGTCCTCTCTCTCCTGTAGAGTGTGAGCTCTTATGGTCAGTGGGGTTCTCTCTCTCTCCTGTAGAGTGTAAGCTCTTATGGTCAGCGGGGTCCTCTCTGTTTTGTAGAGTTTAACCTCTTATGGTCAGCGGGGTCCTCTCTCCTGTAGAGTGTAAGCTCTTATGGTCAGTGGGGTCCTCTCTCTCCTGTAGAGTGTAAGCTCTTATGGTCAGCGGGGTCTTCTCTCTCCTGTAGAGTGTAAGCTCTTATGGTCAGTGGGGTCTTCTCTCTCCTGTAGAGTATAAGCTCTTATGGTCAGCAGTGTCCTCTCTTTCCTGTAGAGTGTAAGCTCTTATGGTCAGTGGGGTCCTCTCTCTCCTGTAGAGTGTAAGCTCTTATGGTCAGTGGGGTCCTCTCTCTCTCCTGTAGAGTGTCAGCTCTTATGGTCAGTGGGGTCCTCTCTGTCTCCTGTAGAGTGTAACCTCTTATGGTCAGTGGGGTTCTCTCTCTCTCCTGTAGAGTGTAAGCTCTTATGGTCAGCGGGGTCCTCTCTGTTTTGTAGAGTTTAAGCTCTTATGGTCAGTGGGGTCCTCTCTCTCCTGTAGAGTGTAAGCTCTTATAGTCAGTGGGGTCCTCTCTCTCCTGTAGAGTGTAAGCTCTTATGGTCAGCGGGGTCTTCTCTCTCCTGTAGAGTGTAAGCTCTTATGGTCAGTGGGTCTTCTCTCTCCTGTAGAGTATAAGCTCTTATGGTCAGCAGGGTCCTCTCTTTCCTGTAGAGTGTAAGCTCTTATGGTCAGTGGGGTCCTCTTTCTCCTGTAGAGTGTAAGCTCTTATGGTCAGTGGGGTCCTCTCTCTCCTGTAGAGTGTAAGCTCTTATGGTCAGTGGGGTCCTCTCTCTCTCCTGTAGAGTGTAAGCTCTTATGGTCAGTGGGGTCCTCTCTCTCTCCTGTAGAGTGTAAGCTCTTATGGTCAGTGGGGTCCTCTCTCTCTCCTGTAGAGTGTAAGCTCTTATGGTCAGTGGGGTCCTCTCTGTCTCCTGTAGAGTGTAACCTCTTATGGTCAGTGGGGTTCTCTCTCTCTCCTGTAGAGTGTAAGCTCTTATGGTCAGTGGGGTCCTCTCTCTCCTGTAGAGTGTAAGCTCTTATGGTCAGTGGGGTCCTCTCTCTCCTGTAGAGTGTCAGCTCTTATGGTCAGTGTGGTCCTCTCTCTCTCTCTACATACGGTCATTAAGGTCGCTATACACAACATTCATATAATAACTTTACTTTCTTAGTCGACACCTGATACACTGCTGTAAAGCTGGCAGCGCTGTTCAATCACCATGTATTTCCTTCAGGAAATGCTCATCTAGTTGCTTCGGTTCTCCAGAATTTGCATCATTTTGTTTTTTCTCCATTTCTGAATTATGGCACGTTACTCCTTGTCTAAAGTCAGAGGAGTGGAGTGGCACGTATTTGGCTCCATATTTGTGTCCAATGGCAGTAATATTACATCACCTCCTCTTCTTCCCATGTACACACGGTCTATCCCACACACCCTCAGGCCTTTAGGATTACAATTGCGTTGATCGCGAAAGTGTCTAGGGATACTCTGAAGTTTCTCAAATGTCAGATGGTAAATTACAGATGCAGTATTACAAGGGATATGGTGAACAGTTTTGAATGATCTCCCTCAGCTTTAGCAAATTGTGTATTTTTTGGCATGTACTTGCATATTGAATCTGTCCCGCAAGAGAAAGAACCCCAAGGTGGCCCTTTGCTGCCAAATAAAAATTGGTTGGTTTTGGGTGGGACGTAATGGCTTTTAGTTAAATTATCCCCAAGATGACGTGATCTGTGCCATGTGATAGATGGAGTTGGACTTAGAGACCTTAAACACCATCTATCTGTAAGAAGTTTGGGCCAATTTTTCTTTTATAAAATGTCCTTTATGTGCTTTCAATTTGAATTGAAAGATGATATGAAACATGGTTTCATATCAAAGTTATTTTAAGTGCGTTGAGCTGATTTGTAGACTGTTGAGTCCTTCTCAGTCCCTGGCTTACTGGAGGTAAGCTTCCAGGTAAATGACACGCAAACAAAGTATTGTGTGATCATATACAGGGGAAGCTCAGGAGCGCGTCTGACTCTCTGGGCTTTACCCCTCCTTTATAAAGAAAAAGAGTTATGCATTTGCAGACATGCGCACAAGCGCTCATTATTTCACATTCTCTTACAAAGCTTATCTATACTGTGAAATTTACAACCTCTAGTATGTAGGTAAAAGGCTATAATAACAGAAGGAATGCGTGCATAAAAAGGAAATGTCAACTTGCTCAAGTTTCTTGCTGATAAGCCAGACGTCTCAAGAGAAAGATACAATGGATTCTTTCAGTCTAATCTCTACAATTCCCCCCTTTGACATATTCCTTTTATTTATTACCATAGGGCCAAAGACAAAGCCTTTATTTTTGGTATTACACATACACACACTTATATTATTAATAAGAGAATCAAATCTAGTATTAATTCTTCTATTGCAAATTATTTTCTTCTTTAGCAGTATACTAAAATATAAAAACAAAAATTAGTACAGTAATATTAATTAGAATCACTAGAGGATAACATAAGAATAAAGGAGAAAGAAAAAAAACTTTATACTCTTGCATCTATTACACAAAGTTTATCTGTGCATACTGAGATACCCTTGAGCACAATCTGGAATAGTACGTATATGACTACAATAATCATAACTATATGTATTATGCTCTGCATAATCCCAGCAACCCACCCACCAATTCCTCTGAACCAGTTGGCTGGGTTGAGAAAAGAGAAAGTATCAGACCATCAGCTATCCTTATTCTGGTCATTGTCTTTATCATACTGATCTCTGAGTCGTTGTACGTCCCCTAATTTAAATGTCATACTCATAGTACTATTCGGGTCTATACAATGACAGCAGGTGGGTCCGATGATTTGACACATACCTCCTTGTGAGGCAGTTAGGTAATCCAATACCAGAGTATGTTGGTTGATGACTATTATAAGCTGATTCTGTACAGCTATACTAGTGTTTAGTATATCCAATATATCCCAAATCTGATCATCTAGATAATCCGTGGCTCTAACTAATTTATCCCACATCTGTGTTAACATTATTAACATCAATATCATGAGTTTTGTACTGCTTTTTTTGCAGTGGCTTGCATGTATCCATGATGCCTTTCCTTCAAGCTTGACTGATGTAGGTGTTGTCAACAGGACTTGGAAGGGTCCGTCAAATCTTGGTTCAAGAGCCTTTCTGGTGTATCTTTTTACATAGACTTGATCACCTGGTTCCAACTTGTGACTTCCTTCAATGTTGTCAGGATCTGGAAGGGAAGCAAAAACTTGTGCATGCACCTTAGTTAATTGTTTCTGGAGATTTTGCACATAAGAAGTCAATGACTCAATATTTAACACAAGTTGCTGTGGAAAATAACATCCTAAATTGGCAGTCCTGCCAAACAAAATTTCATATGGAGACAGTTTAGTCTTACCCCTTGGGGTATTGCGTATTGAGTAAAGGGCCAGTGGAAGGCATTCTGTCCAAGGCTTTCCTGTTTCAGCCATGGCTTTCTGTATTTTTAATTTTAAAGTTCCATTCATGCGTTCCACCTTACCGGAACTTTGAGGATGGTACGGAGTGTGTAACTGACTTTCAACACCCAACATTTTCAGTACATTTTGAAATATTTCTCCAGTGAAATGAGTACCCCTATCTGACTCGATCACTTCAGGGAGACCGTAACGGGGTATCAGTTCGGCAACTAGCTTTACAGCAGTGTTTTTAGCTGAAGCCTTCCGAACTGGATAGGCCTCTGGCCACCCTGAGAACATGTCCACACACACCAACACATACTCATACCCATTACTTTTTGGCAGCTGGATAAAGTCTATTTGTAATCGCTGAAACGGATAGAGAGGTCGGACGTGGTGCTTCATAGGGGTCTTTGTCGTCTGTCCGGGATTATGTGCCAGGCATATAGCACATGCAGCACAATAGTCTCTTGCGTAGTTGCCAAAACCTGGAGCCAACCAGACTTGCTTTGCCAGTAGTGTCATTGCATTTGCAGACACATGAGTAGGGTGGTGCAGTCCACCAACTACAATCGGGTACCAGGCTCTAGGTAGACATATTAGTCCATCTTTCTTCCAAATTCCTGCTTGTTCTTCTGCCCCTTCCTTTTTCCACCTGTCCCTCTCCTCTTCTCCTGCATCTTCCTGTGCTTGTCTCAGTCTATCTTCAGTATTTTCTGTGGGGTTTACAGTATGAACCTGCTGTAAGGGTTTGACCGCTGCTGCCTTGGCTGCTTTATCAGCCCTATCATTTCCCCTAGATTCCCTAGTGTCGAGTCTCACATGTGCAGCTACCTTAATTACTGCTACTTCTTTTGTTTCTTGTGCAGCCTCTAAGATCTGTTTGATCAAAGAAGCATGTTTTACAGGTTGTCCTGACGCTGTCATGTAACCTCTAGCTCTCCAGATTACTCCAAAGTCAAACACAATACCATGTGCATACCTAGAATCAGTGTATATATTAGCTGTCTGATTCTCAGCTATTTTTAGCGCTTCGATCAATGCTGTTAGTTCTGCTTCTTGTGCAGACTGTTTCGGTGGAAGAGGTTCTGCTTTGAGAGTTTCAGATTCTGACACAACTGCATACCCTGTATGGAAATTACCTGTGTCATCTGCAAACCTACTACCATCTATAAACAGCTCTAAATCTGGATTTTGAAGTGGTGTTTCGGATACATTGGGTAAGCCTGCTGTTTCTTGTAAAATGAGCTCTGTACAATCATGTGTGTCTGTAGGGAAAAAATTTGCGTGTGGATCAGTGTCCTTATTCCCCCCTTCAGACTCGAGAGGTAGCAGTGTAGCTAAATTGAGAGTCTGAAGCCTTGCAAATGTGATAGTAGAGGGAAGCAGCAAAGAACACTGTAGCCGCAAATGTCTGGCCATGGAAATGTGTTTTGGTTGGACCTGGTTTAATATCCCATAAACATCATGTGTAGTTTGAACTGTGAGTGGATGCTCTAGGACAATTTCTGATGCTTTGTCCAACAATAGCGAGACAGCAACAACTACACGTACACAGGTTGGCGCTGCCCTGGCTACTGGATCTAACCTTGCTGAAAGATATGCAATTGGTCTTTGTTTCCCTGCATGCTTCTGGGTAAGAACTCCTGTAGCATGGGAATCAACTTCTGCAGCCATAAGCTGAAATGGTTTTGTGTAGTCTGGTAGCCCTAACGCTGGAGCTGAAACAAGGGCATCTTTTAATTGTTGGAACGAAATCTGACCTTCTTTTGTCAACAAATAAGGTTCACTTTTTACACAGTCATACAGTGGTTGCATTAGTTGACTGGCATGTATAATCCATTGTCTACAATGAGACACTATTCCTAAAAATGCTCGTAGCTGTTTATGATTTCTAGGCTCATTCATCTGTCTTATTGCTTCAGTTCTTTGAGGTGTAAGATGCTTTTTACCTTGAGAAATGCAATGACCTAGAAAGACCACTTTGATCTGACAAACTTGTAGCTTTTGTCTATTCACTTTACACCCTTCTTTTTCTAGAAAACATAGTAAACTCACAGTGGACCTTTCTGCAGTTTCTAAATCTGGGCAGCAAAGTAGTAGGTCATCCACATACTGCAAAATTACTACCTGTGGTTCAGGTTCAAACCTCTGAAGAACTGTTTGTAGGGCATTTGAATAAAGAGTAGGGGAGTGTATCATTCCCTGTGGAAGGCGTGTCCACGCCAAGTGTTTGCCCTTAAATGTAAATGCAAACAAATGCCAACTGTCTTGGTGTAAAGGAACCGAGAAAAATGCATTTGAAAGATCTATTACAGTAAACACTTGAGAACTGGCTGGTATCTGTGATAGTAACGTATGAGGATTGGGTACAACTGGGGTGATTGGATCTAGAACTTTGTTTATTTCTCTTAGATCATGTACCATACGATATTTGGGCATAGAACCCTTATCAAGAGTTCTCTTCTTGACTGGATACAGAGGAGTGTTAGCAGGTGATTGTATCTCTACCAGAACTCCTTTCTCTCTATATCCCTCTATCTGTTTTGTAATCGCTAATTCCTGCTGGGCACTCACAGGGTATTGTCTGAGCTGTGGGAGAACAGTTCCTGGTTGCACAGATAATTTTACAGGAGAAATATGCAATAATCCCACATCAGTGTCACCCTGTGCCCACAGTGTTTCTGGGATCATTGAGAGGTCTAGATCTGTGATGTACTCTTTTTCTTCAGTATAATCCTCAAAAGCCTGAATTCTGACATATTGTTCTAATGATTCTGCATCATCAGGGATAGTCAACATAACTGTGCCATCTTCCCTAAAATTGATGTTAGCTTCTAATTTCTTTAGTACATCAGTTCCTAACAGACATGTTGGGGCACCTCTGGCATACAAAAATCTGGATGCAAAACATTTAGGTCCTAATGAGACCTCTAGGGGCACAGTATATGGCAGTGTTCGAATTACCCCATCATAACCCTCAGCAAAAGTTGTTTGTTCTGAAATATCTTCCGGATTCGGAAGAAAATCTTGATTCAAAATTGAGGAAGTTGCACCTGTATCTATCAAAAATGGAATCTCTCTCCCCCCCACATTCACCTGTATCATAGGTCTTCTAGCTGGTAGGGAAGTTTGTAACACATCGAGTCAATCTGAATCTGGTATGGGACCATCTATGATGGTAGATTTCTGCTGGTTGTCCGTTTGGGGAGGGTTATTTCTGGGAACAAATTTGCCTGACTTTATATCTGCCAACTTCTTCCTGCACTCTCTTTGGAAATGACCTGGCTTTTTACAGTAGTGGCAAGAAAAATTGTGTCTCACTCTTCCTCCTGTATTAGCTTGTGCTATTCTAACAGGCTTACGATTCTCTCTCATATCCATGGCTATTCCTAAACATCGTTGTTTCACAATATTTGGTTGTTCAATTGTTCTCCAATCTGGAGTAGAGGATTTAAATTTTTCTCTGATTTTTGGATCTAGCCCCTCTATTAATTGTTTTGTAAAAAGTCTCCTTACTGAAGCATCAGTCAAATCCAATCCTTCATCCCTAAAGCTATTTTCTAGTTCTTGACTATATTCTTCAATACTTTGCCCAAATTTCTGCATAATCACACCTGTAGACCCCCTTTCCCTCTGTTTTCCTCTCATGAAAATTATTAATGCCTCTGTGAACTGGGTACCTGATGCTTCTGTCTGTAAGGCACCCCCTTCTGCCACTGGTCCATTGGGCTGTAGGTGTGTCAATAATTCCTGAAAAAGTCCGGGGGACATTTTCATTCTACATAATTCTTCCCCGTCCGCCCAGACCCCAGCATGAGTCTGCATGATTTGTTGTATATACTGCGCAAACCTTATGGGGTATTGAGTGGGATCAGGCGCATTATGCAGGAGGGACATACCCTCGGCAGGGGACCAAGGAAAGTATTGTCTAGTCTGATGATATCTGGTGTTCATTACCCCGTCAGCACCAGCTTCTCTAAAAGGTCTTGGTACTACCCTAACAGGGGCAAGTACAGCGCCATATCTAGGTGTACCACAGGCTAGGCAATCATTTCTCCAATCTGGATTCTGTTGTCCACAGTGTGAACATTCCCATCCTCCTACCCCACCAAGATTGGGATACAAGGCTGGAAATTGTTTTCCTCCTTCTGCTCTTCCAGATGGTACAAATGATTGGGCTTTTGGATCTAGGTAAGGTGGCGGGATTATGTCACAACTTTTTCCCTTCCCCATGATCCATTTGGAAGTGTCTGGATCATACTTCCAATTCTCCTCTTTAGCTGTTTTTGAGACCTCTATCATACAATGTATGATTTCTTCCCACCCATTGTCTTTGATAATTCCACCTCGTTCTTTACTCAGTTTTTCCCATTCTGTACTGAACATAAGTGCTTCTGAAATTCCCAATTTTTCTCTTACCCTTCTAATCTGCCTTCTGACTGTCTTTCCACATCTTTCCTGTATGATATCTGCTGCTTCCACTTGTCCTAAGACAGTTTTGGTCTGTTTATTTCCCATTTTTCTTTTCAATATTAGCTATGACTACCCTAGGTGACGTTTGGACAATCACTTACTCTATGGTGATGTCTCGTTGCCTTCTCTCCTAGGGAGCTAAAATATTGAAGGGCTGATCTGCTCCGTTCCCATTTTCCTTTTCAATATTAGCTATGACTACCCTAGGTGACGTTTGGACAACCACTTCCTCTGTTGGTGGCGTCTCGTTGCCTTCTCTCCTAAGGAGCTAAAATATTGAAGGGCTGATCTGCTCCATTTCTTCTAATATGCAGGACGTACTTAAGTGCTATTATGCACGCAGACAGACCCAGCAACACCATACAGATCACAAAACTTTCTGTGTCAGTTAGCATACTTGTCCCAGGCTCATGATTCCGCGTCCTGGGCTCATTCTATCAAACCTTATCCAGAAATGAAGGAAGTTAAGCACTTAATTGGAGTCAAGCATGGGCGGAGGTCTCCCAGAAGGACGCAACCACATGACCCAGTTAGGCTGACTTCCGTGTATAAGGCTTATACCCCAACTATTTCGGCTTATTTTTCTATGCACTTTTGCTCTTCTTTCACAACATACCACAACCTTCACACTGTTCACACACTGCCAGGGACAGGACTCATAAGTCTATACAATATGGTAACCCGAGTTTTATAGGTATCTACTCACTACTAGACTAACCCAGCGTGACACGGCTCATAGAGATCTTTCGGATAATACAGGGCAGATAAAAGAGAACTAATAATGTCTCTTACCTGGCCAGGTTTTTCAGTTCATTTGCCGTCCATTATCCCAGATCTCCGTTGTCCGTATCCGCAGGTAAATCTCGAGCAAATACTCTTATCTCAGGTCCCTGTTCGGTGCGCCAAAGAAATGTTGAGTCCTTCTCAGTCCCTGGCTTACTGGAGGTAAGCTTCCAGGTAAATGACACGCAAACAAAGTATTGTGTGATCATATACAGGGGAAGCTCAGGAGCGCGTCTGACTCTCTGGGCTTTACCCCTCCTTTATAAAGAAAAAGAGTTATGCATTTGCAGACATGCGCACAAGCGCTCATTATTTCACATTCTCTTACAAAGCTTATCTATACTGTGAAATTTACAACCTCTAGTATGTAGGTAAAAGGCTATAATAACAGAAGGAATGCGTGCATAAAAAGGAAATGTCAACTTGCTCAAGTTTCTTGCTGATAAGCCAGACGTCTCAAGAGAAAGATACAATGGATTCTTTCAGTCTAATCTCTACATAGACCAATAATGATTGTCTATTGTATTAGTGGCCCTGGAATAACCCTTCTGAAGATCTTTCAATTTATAGCCTCTTTCAAAAAATCTGTAAATGCAAAAGCACCTGGCAGCCAAGCACCCCAGTAGGTGGGAAGAACTCCTGGGTACAACATCTGTGTCTGATGGTGAAATCACTGCCCCTTCCCAATCTGCTGTCCATGAAGCAGGCGCTGATGCCTCCTGCCCACAACCTGCTGTTGCACAGACACCACAGTCAGCAATACGTCCAGTTTGTTGTCCCAGCGCAGCGTTCACTTGTCCCTCCCCAGACGTTTAACAGAAAGCAGAAATATTGACCCAAACACAAAAAGGCCAAAACGCTAAACACCCACATAGACAGATTGATAGCCCTGGAAATCTTGCCGTTTCGACTAGTGGGAACTGAGTTTTTCTGCGACCTCTTGGAGGTGGCAGCCCCGCGGTACTCGATTACCATCCGACACTATTTTTCCCGGTGTGCCGTAGTGAGTACATTTACTGAACATACATTTAAGTAGGTCAACATTACGGATATTAAAATCATTTTTCAAGCTGCTGTTATAAAGTATTCTAATCATCAACATTAACAGAAATAAACACGTGAAATAGATCACTGTGTGTAATGGCTCTATAGAATATATGAGTTTCAATGTATTGAAGAAATGAAATAAATTCACTTTTTCATGATATTCTAATTTAGTGAGGAGCACCTGTATAGATTCTCTATAGGGTTAAGGTCAGGTGAGTTTGCTGCCAATCAAGCCCAGTGATACTGCTGTTTGTACACCAGGTATTGGTCCTTTTGGCAGTGTGGACAGGGGCCAAGTCCTGCTGGAGAATGACATTTCCATCTCCAAAAAGCTTGTCGGCAGAGGGAAACGTCAACTGCTCTAAAATTTCCTGGTAGACGGCTGCGCTGACTTTGGTCTTGATAAAAAAAAAAAACAGTGGACCTACACCAGCAGATGACATGGCTCCCCAAACCATCACTGATTGTGGAGACTTCACACTAGACCTCCAGCAGCTTGGATTGTGGCCTCCACTCTTCCTCCTGGTACCTTGATTTCCAAATGAAATGCAAAATATACTTTCATCTGAAAACAACATCTCGGACCACTGAGCAACAGTCCAGTTCCTTTTCTTCTTGGCCCAGGTCTATTGGCCATGAGTGGCCTGACACAAGGAATGCGACACTTGTAGCCCAAGTCCTGAATACGTCTGTGTGAACAGCCAGCTTCTTTAGCAATGATCTTTTGTGACTTGCCCTCCTTGTGGTGTGTCTTAATGACGCTTTCTGGACATTTGTCAAGTCAGGAGTCTTCCCCATGATTGTGGAGCTACTGATACAGACTTATGGACCTTTTTAAACACTTAGGAAGCAAATGATTGTTGATAATTTAATTCTAATTTACTGAGATAATGATTTTCGAGTTTTCATTGGGTGTAAGTCATAATCATCAACATTAACAGAAATAATCACTGTAAATAGATCACTTTGTTTCTAATGACTCTATATTATATATGCGTTTCACTTTTTGTATTGAAGCAGTGAAATTAACTTTTTGATGATATTCTAATTCTGTGAGAAGCACCTGTGTAGGATGAAGGCGCCAGTTCTCCCCATATATAGTAGGATGGCCCCAGTTCTCCCCACATATATAGTATGAGGGTCCCAGTTCTCCCCATATATATAGTATGATGGCCCCATTTCCCCCATATATACAGTAGGATGGCCCCAGTTCTCCCCATATATATAGTATGATGGCCCCAGTTCTCCCCATATATATAGTAGAATGGCCCCAGTTCTCACCATATATAGTATGATGGCCCCAGTTTTCCCCCGTATATATAGTATGATGGTCCCAGTTCTCCCCATATATATAGTATGATGGCCCCAGTTCTCCCCATATATATAGTAGTATGGCCCCAGTTCTCACCATATATAGTATGATGGCCCCAGTTTCCCCCCGTATATATAGTATGATGGTCCCAGTTCTCCCCATATATATAGTATGATGGCCCCAGTTCTCACCATATATAGTATGATGGCCCCAGTTCTCCCATATATATAGTAGGATGGCCCCAGTTCTCCCATATATAGTAGGATGGCCCCAGTTCCCCCCATATATATAGCATGATGGCCCCAGTTCTCCCCATATATATAGTAGGATGGCCCCAGTTCTCCCATATATATGGTAGGATGGTGCCAGTTCTCCCATATATAGTATGATGGCCCCAGTTCTCCCATATATATGGTAGGATGGTGCCAGTTCTCCCATATATAGTAGGATGGCCCCAGTTCTCCCCATATATAGAGTATGATGGCCCCAGTTCTCCCATATATATAGTAGGATAGCCACAGTTCTTCCCATATATATAGTAGGATGGCCCCAGTTCTCCCCATATATATAGTAGGATGGCCCCAGTTCCCCCCATATATATAGTATGATGGCCCCAGTTCTCCCATATATATAGTATGATGGCCCCAGTTCCCCTGTCATGATTCCCAATGGCAAGGAAACAGGGAAAAAACGGACTAGCTCTAGGAAGATGGTAACTAAGGTAACCGCGATGCTGAACCTACCACGCAACTAATAGTAGCCAGGGGGTGTTCCTACGATGGTTCTAGACACCTCGCGCCAGCCGGAGATCTAACTACCCCTATCAGAGGAATACACAGACCTGGCTTGCCTCCAGAGAAACCCCAAAAGCCATAGTAGCCCCCCACATATAATGACGGTTAGGCAAGAGGAAAACACAAACGCAGTATGAATACAGATTCAGCACAGTGAGGCCCTCTAACTAGATAGCAGAAAAATACAAAAGAGGACTTCACGGTTACCTAAAAACCCTAAGTAGCCATCCTGAAATTACCTTAACTCCGTTATCAACTCATGACACAGGAGTGGCAATTTCAGCTCACTAGAGCTTCCAGCCGCACAAGAAACATAAATGCATGCTGGACAAAAAACAAACGTTCAAATGCCAAAGATTCAACTTAGCTGAATTGCAGACTTGGAGCAGGTAGCAAGCAACAGGGGAGCTCTGGTAACATTGACTGCCGGCATTAGAATGACTGAGAAGCCAGCCTAAGTAGGAAACTCCCAATTGCCTGATGAAAACAGGTGCACTAGAAACCCAAGCCACAAGTCAGCAGTACCACAAGTAGCCACCAGAGGGAGCCCAAAAACGGAATTCACAACAGTACCCCCCCCTTAAGGAGGGGGCACCAAACCCTCATGAGAACCACCAGGGCGATCTGGATGCGCCCTATGAAAGGCGCGAACCAAGTCAGAGGCATGAACATCAGAGGCAGTCACCCAAGAATTATCTTCCTGACCGTATCCCTTCCACTTAACCAAATATTGAAGTCTCCGTCTGGAAATGCGAGAGTCCAAAATCTTCTCCACAACATACTCCAATTCACCCTCCACCAGCACAGGAGCAAGAGGCTCAACAGAAGGAACAACCGGCACCTCATACCTCCGCAACAACGACCGATGGAAGACATTATGAATGGTGAAAGATGCTGGTAGATCCAAACGAAAAGATACAGGATTAAGAATCTCCAAAATCTTATACGGACCTATAAACCGAGGTTTAAACTTAGGAGAAGAGACCTTCATAGGGACAAAACGAGAAGACAACCACACCAAGTCCCCGACACGGAGACGATGACCCTCACGGCGATGACGATTAGCAAACTGCTGAGTCTTCTCCTGAGACAACTTCAAATTGTCCACCACATGACTCCAAATCTGGTGCAGTCTATCCACCACAGTGTCCACTCCAGGACAATCCGAAGATTCCACCTGGCCAGATGAAAAACGAGGGTGAAACCCAGAATTGCAAAAGAAAGGAGAAACCAGAGTAGCAGAACTGGCCCGATTATTGAGGGCAAACTCGGCCAACGGCAAAAAGGCGACCCAATCATCCTGATCAGCAGACACAAAACACCTTAAATAAGTCTCCAAGGTCTGATTAGTTCGCTCCGTCTGGCCATTAGTCTGAGGATGGAACGCAGACGAAAAAGACAAATCAATGCCCATCCTGGCACAGAACGCTCGCCAAAACCTAGACACAAATTGAGATCCCCTGTCAGAAACGATGTTTTCCGGGATACCATGTAGACGAACCACATTCTGAAAAAATAAGGGAACCAACTCCGATGAAGAAGGCAATTTGGGCAAGGGTACCAAATGAACCATCTTAGAAAAACGGTCACACACCACCCAAATGACGGACATCTTCTGAGACACCGGGAGATCCGAGATAAAGTCCATAGAGATGTGCGTCCACGGCCTCTTTGGAATAGGCAAGGACAACAACAACCCACTAGCCCGAGAACAACAAGGCTTGGCCCGAGCACACACATCACAAGACTGCACGAAAGTACGCACATCTCGAGACAGGGAAGGCCACCAGAAGGACCTGGCCACCAAATCTCTGGTACCAAAAATTCCAGGGTGGCCTGCCAACACAGAAGAATGAACCTCTGAGATGACTCTACTGGTCCACTCATCTGGAACAAACAATCTCCCAGACGGACAACAATCAGGCCTATCAGTCTGAAACTCCTGCAACGCACGTCGCAAGTCTGGAGAGACAGCAGACAAAATCACTCCATCCTTAAGGATACCAGTAGGCTCGGAATCACCAGAGGAGTCAGGCTCAAAACTCCTAGAAAGAGCATCGGCCTTTACATTTTTCGAGCCCGGCAAGTATGAAACCACGAAATCAAACCGGGAGAAAAACAACGACCAGCGCGCCTGTCTGGGATTCAGACGCCTGGCAGACTCAAGGTAAATCAGGTTCTTGTGATCAGTCAAGACCACCACCTGATGTCTAGCACCTTCAAGCCAATGACGCCACTCCTCAAATGCCCACTTCATAGCCAAGAGCTCCCGATTCCCGACATCATAATTTCGCTCAGCGGGCGAAAACTTTCGAGAGAAAAATGCACATGGTCTCATCACTGAGCAATCGGGACTTTTCTGTGACAAAACCGCCCCTGCTCCAATCTCGGAAGCATCCACCTCAACCTGAAAAGGGAGCGAAACATCAGGCTGGCGCAACACAGGGGCAGAAGCAAAGCGGCGCTTAAGCTCCCGAAAGGCCTCCACAGCCGCAGAGGACCAATTGGCAACATCAGCACCCTTCTTAGTCAAATCAGTCAAAGGTCTAGCAATACTTGAAAACCCAGTTATAAATCGACGATAGAAATTAGCAAAGCCCAAGAACTTCTGAAGACTCTTCAGGGAAGTAGGCTGCGTCCAATCACAAATGGCCCGAACCTTGACAGGATCCATCTCAACAGAAGAAGGGGAAAAAATATACCCCAAAAAGGAGATCTTCTGAACCCCAAAGGTACACTTTGAACCCTTTACAAACAAAGAATTGGACCGCAAAACCTGAAAAACCTTCCTAACCTGCTGAACATGCGACTCCCAGTCATCCGAAAAAATCAAAATATCGTCCAGATACACAATCATAAATTTATCTAGGTATTTACGGAAAATATCGTGCATAAAGGACTGAAAGACTGAAGGAGCATTAGAAAGGCCAAAAGGCATCACCAAATACTCAAAATGGCCCTCGGGCGTATTAAATGCAGTTTTCCACTCATCTCCCTGCTTAATCCGCACCAAATTATACGCACCCCGAAGATCAACCTTAGAGAACCACTTTGCCCCTTTAATACGAGCAAATAAATCAGTCAATAGTGGCAAAGGATACTGGTATTTGACTGTAATCTTATTCAACAGGCGATAATCAATGCAGGGCCTCAGGGAGCCATCCTTTTTACCCACGAAAAAAAAACCTGCTCCTAAAGGGGATGAGGATGGATGGATATGTCCCTTTTCCAAGGACTCCTTAATATACTCTCGCATAGCAGCATGCTCAGGCACAGATAGATTGAACAAGCGACCCTTGGGATACTTGCTGCCAGGGATCAAGTCTATTGCACAATCACAATCCCTGTGGGGGGGAAGAGAACTAAATTTAGGCTCCTCAAAGACATCAGCGAAATCAGACAAAAATGCTGGAATTTCAGAAGGAGTAGATGAAGCAATAGAAACCAAAGATGCTTCCCCATGAGCCCCCCGACATCCCCAGCTTAACACAGACATTGTTTTCCAGTCAAGGACTGGATTATGAGTTTGCAACCATGGCAGTCCAAGCACTAAGACATCATGCAAGTTATGTAGCACAAGGAAACGAATCTCCTCCTGATGATCAGGAGTCATACACATAGTCACTTGTGTCCAGAATTGTGGCTTATTCCTAGCCAAAGGGGTGGAATCGATACCCTTCAGAGGAATAGGAACTTCCAAAGGCTCTAGGCTAAACCCACATTGTCTGGCAAAGGACAAATCCATAAGACTCAAGGAAGCGCCAGAATCCACATAGGCATCCACAGTAATAGATGATAATGAACAAATCAAGGTTACAGACAAAATAAACTTAGACTGTAAGGTGCCAATTGCAAAAGACTTATCAGCCTTTTTTGTGCGTTTAGAGCATGCTGATATAACATGAGCAGAATCACCACAGTAGAAGCACAACCCATTTTTACGCCTATAATTCTGCCGTTCACTTCTGGACAGAATTCTATCACATTGCATAATCTCCGGTGCCTGCTCAGAAGACACAGCCAAATGGTGCACTGGTCTGCGCTCCCGTAAACGCCGATCAATCTGAATAGCCATAGTCATGGACTCATTCAGACCTGTGGGCGTAGGAAACCCCACCATGACATCTTTAACGGCGTCAGAGAGACCTTCTCTGAAATTAGCCGCCAGGGCGCACTCATTCCACTGAGTAAGCACAGACCACTTTTGAAATTTTTGACAATATATTTCAGCTTCATCATGCCCTTGAGAGAGGGCTATCAAGGCCTTTTCAGCCTGAATCTCCAAATTAGGTTCCTCATAGAGCAACCCCAGTGCCAGAAAAAACGCATCCACATTGAGCAACGCAGGATCCCCTGGTGCCAATGCAAATGCCCAATTCTGGGGGTCACCCCGCAACAAGGAAATAACAATTTTAACCTGCTGAGCGGGGTCTCCAGCGGAGCGAGATCTCAGAGAAAGATACAATTTACAATTGTGCTTAAAATTCAAAAAGCAAGATCTATCTCCAGAAAAGAACTCAGGTATAGGGATCTTGGGTTCAGATATAGGAGCATGTATAACATAGTCTTGGATATTTTGCACCCTAGAAGCAAGTGTATTCAGGTCCGAAGCCAAACCCTGGATATCCATCTTTCAGCAGCTGAGATCTGAGCCATTCAGGGGTTAAGAGGAGAGGAAAAAAAAAAAAAACAGCAAATTGCAATTATGGCTAAGCAGAGTTTCAGAGCAAAAAAAAAAAAAAAAAAGGGTCAGAAACTTCTTTTCTTTTCTCTCCTTCAGCCAGTACATTTAGGCCAGCTGTACTGTCATGATTCCCAATGGCAAGGGAACAGAGAAAAAACGGACTAGCTCTAGGAAGATGGTAACTAAGGTAACCGCGATGCTGAACCTACCACGCAACTAATGGTAGCCAGGGGGTGTTCCTACGATGGTTCTAGACACCTCGCGCCAGCCGGAGATCTAACTACCCCTATCAGAGGAATACACAGACCTGGCTTGCCTCCAGAGAAACCCCAAAAGCCATAGTAGCCCCCCACATATAATGACGGTTAGGCAAGAGGAAAACACAAACGCAGTATGAATACAGATTCAGCACAGTGAGGCCCTCTAACTAGATAGCAGAAAAATACAAAAGAGGACTTCACGGTTACCTAAAAACCCTAAGTAGCCATCCTGAAATTACCTTAACTCCGTTATCAACTCATGACACAGGAGTGGCAATTTCAGCTCACTAGAGCTTCCAGCCGCACAAGAAACATAAATGCATGCTGGACAAAAAACAAACGTTCAAATGCCAAAGATTCAACTTAGCTGAATTGCAGACTTGGAGCAGGTAGCAAGCAACAGGGGAGCTCTGGTAACATTGACTGCCGGCATTAGAATGACTGAGAAGCCAGCCTAAATAGGAAACTCCCAATTGCCTGATGAAAACAGGTGCACTAGAAACCCAAGCCACAAGTCAGCAGTACCACAAGTAGCCACCAGAGGGAGCCCAAAAACGGAATTCACAACATTCCCCCATATATAATATGATGGCCCCAGTTCTCCCCATATATATAGTAGAATGGCCCCAGTTCTCCCCATATATATAGTAGGATGGCCCCAGTTCTCCCCATATATATAGCATGATGGCCCCAGTTCTCCCCATATATATAGTATGATGGCCCCAGTTCTCCCCATATATATAGTATGATGGCCCCAGTTCTCCCCATATATATAGTAGGATGGCCCCAGTTCTCCACATATAAATAGTAGAATGGCCAAAGTTCCCTCATATATATAGTAGGATGGCCCCAGTTCTCCCATATATATAGTATGATGGCCCCATTTCCCCCATATATATAGTAGGATGGCCCCAGTTCTCCCCATATATATAGTAGGATGGCCCCAGTTCTCCCCATATATATAGTATGATGGCCCCAGTTCTCCCCATATATATAGAATGATGGCCCCAGTTCTCACCATATATAGTATGATGGCCCCAGTTCTCCCCCCATATATATAGTAGGATGGCCCCAGTTCTCCCCATATATATAGAATGATGGCCCCAGTTCTCCCCATATATATGGTATGATGGCCCCAGTTCTCCATATATATATATATATATATATATATAGTGGGATGGCCCCAATTCTCCCATATATAGTAGGATAGCCCCAGTTCTCCCCATATATATAGTAGGATGGCCCCAGTTCTCCTCATAATTATAGTAGGATGGCCCCAGTTCTCCCATATATAGTAGGATGGCCCCAGTTCCCCCCATATATATAGTAGGATGGTTCAGTTCTCCCCATATATATAGTAGGATGGCCCCAGTTCTCCCCATATATATAGTAGAATGGCCCCAGTTCTCCCCATATACATAGTATGATGGCCCCAGTTCTCCCCATATATAGTATGATGGCCCCAGTTCCCCCATATATATAGTATGATGGCCCCAGTTCTCCCCCATATATATAGTATGATGGCCCCAGTTCTCCCATATATATAGTATGATGGCCCCAGTTCTCCCCCATATATATAGTAGGATGGCCCCAGTTCTCCCCATATATAGTAGGATGGCCCCAGTTCTCCCCGTATATATATAGTAGGATGGCCCCAGTTCTACCCATATATACAGTATGATGGCCCCAGATCTCCCCATATATATAGTAGGATGGCCCCAGTTCTCCCCGTATATATATAGTAGGATGGCCCCAGTTCTCCCCATATATATAGTATGATGGCCCCAGTTCTACCCATATATATAGTAGGATGGCCCTAGTTCTCCCCATATATATAGTAGGATGGCCCCAGTTCTCCCCATATATGTAGTAGGATGGCCCCAGTTCTCCCCATATATATAGTAGGATGGCCCCAGTTTTCCCCATATATAGTATGGTGGCCCCAGTTCTCCCCATATATATAGTATGATGGTTCCAGTTCTCCCCATATATATAGCAAGATGGTCCCAGTTCTCCCCATATATATAGTATGATGGCCCCAGTTCTCCCTATATATAGTAGGATGGCCCCAGTTCTCCCCATATATATAGTAGGATGGCCCCAGTTCTCCCCATATATATAGTAGGATGGCCCCAGTTCTCACCATACATAGTATGATGGCCCCAGTTCCCCCATATATAGTATGATGGCCCCAGTTCTCCCCATACATATAGTATGATTGTCCCAGTTCTCCCCATATATATAGTAGGATGGCCCCAGTTCTCCCCATATATATAGCATGATGGCCCCAGTTCCCCCATATATAGTAGGATGGCCCCAGTTCTCCCCGTATATATATAGTAGGATGGCCCCAGTTCTCCCTATATATAGTAGGATGGCCCCAGTTCTCCCCATATATATAGTAGGATGGCCCCAGTTCTGCCCATATATATAGTAGGATGGCCCCAGTTCTCACCATACATAGTATGATGGCCCCAGTTCCCCCATATATAGTATGATGGCCCCAGTTCTCCCCATATATATAGTATGATTGTCCCAGTTCTCCCCATATATATAGCATGATGGCCCCAGTTCTCCCCATATATATAGCATGATGGCCCCAGTTCCCCCATATATAGTAGGATGGCCCCAGTTCTCCCCGTATATATATAGTAGGATGGCCCCAGTTCTCCCCATATATATAGTAGGATGGCCCCAGTTCCCCCATATATAGTAGGATGGCCCCAGTTCTCCCCGTATATATATAGTAGGATGGCCCCAGTTCTCCCCGTATATATATATATATATAGAAGGATGGCCCCAGTTCTCCCCGTATATATATAGTAGGATGGCCCCAGTTCCCCCATATATAGTAGGATGGCCTCAGTTCTCCCCATATATATAGCATGATGGCCCCAGTTCCCCCATATATAGTAAGATGGCCCCAGTTCTCCCCGTATATATGTAGTAGGATGGCCCCAGTTCTCTCCATATATATATAGTAGGATGGCCCCAGTTCTCCCCATATATATAGTAGGATGGCCCCAGTTCTCCCCATATATATATATATAGTAGGATGGCCCCAGTTCTCCCCCTATATATAGCATGATGGCCCCAGTCTCCCCATATATATAGTAGGATGGCCCCAGTTCTCCCCATATATATAGTAGGATGGTCCCAGTTCTCCCCATATATATAGTAGGATGGCCCCAGTTCTCCCCATATATATAGTAGGATGGTCCCAGTTCTCCCCATATATATAGTAGGATGGCCCCAGTTCTCCCCATATATATAGTAGGATGGTCCCAGTTCTCCCCATATATATAGTATGATGGCCCCAGTTCTCCCCATATATATAGTATGATGGCCCCAGTTCCCCCATATGTATAGTAGGATGGCCCAGTTCCCCCATATATATAGTAGGATGGCCCCAGTTCCCCCATATATATAGTAGGATGGCCCCAGTTCTCCCCATATATATAGTATGATGGTCCCAGTTCTCCCTATATATAGTATGATGGCCCCAGTTCTCCCCATATATATAGTATGATGACCATAGTTCTCCCCATATATATAGTATGATGGCCCCAGTTCCCCCCATATATAAAGTATGATGGTCCCAGTTCTCCCCATATATATAGTAGGATGGCCCCAGTTCTCTCCATATATATAGTATGATGGCCCCAGTTCCCCCATATATATAGTAGGATGGCCCCAGTTCTCCCCATATATATAGTATGATGACCATAGTTCTCCCCATATATATAGTATGATGGCCCCAGTTCCCCCCATATATAAAGTATGATGGTCCCAGTTCTCCCCATATATATAGTAGGATGGCACCAGTTCTCCCCATATATATAGTATGATGGCCCCAGTTCCCCCATATATATAGTATGATGGCCCCAGTTCTCCCCATATATATAGTATGATGGCCCCAGTTCTCCCCATATATATAGTATGATGGCCCCAGTTCCCACCATATATATAGTATGATGGCTCCAGTTCTCCCCATATATATAGTATGATGGTCCCAGTTCTCCTCATATATAGTATGATGGCCCCAGTTCTCCCCATATATATAGTAGGATGGCCCCAGTTCCCCCCATATATATAGTATGATGGCCCCAGTTCTCCCCATATATATAGTATGATGGCCCCAGTTCCCCCCATATATATAGTATGATGGCTCCAGTTCTCCCCATATATATAGTTTGATGGTCCCAGTTCTCCTCATATATAGTATGATGGCCCCAGTTCCCCCATATATATAGTAGGATGGCCCCAGTTCTCCCCATATATATAGTATGATGGCCCCAGTTCTCCCCATATATATAGTAGGATGGCCCCAGTTCTCCCCATATATATAGTAGGATGGCCCCAGTTCTCCCCATATATATCGTAGGATGGCCCCAGTTCTCCCCATATATATAGTATGATGGCCCCAGTTCTCCCCATATATATAGTATGATGGCCACAGTTCTCCCCATATATATAGTAGGATGGCCCCAGTTCTATTAATATATAGTATGATGGCCCCAGTTCTCCCCATATATATAGTATGATGGCCCCAGTTCTCCCCATATATAGTATGATGGCCCCAGTTCTCCCCATATATATAGTATGATGGTCCCAGTTCTCCTCATATATAGTATGATGGCCCCAGTTCTCCCCATATATATAGTAGATAGTAGAATGGCCCCAGTTTTCCCCATATATAGTATGATGGCCCCAGTTCTCCCCATATATAGTATGATGGCCCCAGTTCCCCCCATATATATAGTAGGATGGTCCCAGTTCTCCCCATATATATATAGCATGATGGCCCCAGTTCTCCCCATATATATAGTAGGATGGCCCCAGTTCTCCCCATATATATAGTAGGATGGCCCCAGTTCTCCCTATATATATAGTAGGACGGCCCCAGTTCTCCCTATATATATATATATATATATATATATATATATATATAGCATGATGGCCCCAGTTCTCCCCATATATATAGTAGGATGGCCCCAGATCTCCCCATATATATATATGGAGCGCCCCCGCACCGCCGCAGGGCCGAGGGGTACCCGGAGCCGGGCCTCTAGTTCTCAGTCTCGGGGTTGTCACGGTGGCTAGACCCGGTCCGTGGCCCTGTCCGTCAGTGGGGGACGTCCGGTGTAATAGGTGGTAGTAATGGTAGCGATGTAGCGGTGCAGTTGTGAGGTGCAGGTCGCGGTAAATAACGAGGACACCAGGTTGCAGTCTCTTTACCTCTTTACTGGAGATCTCTGAGTCCTCAGTCCAGAATACGGTTCACCAGGCTGCGCAAGTCCGACCGGTCCAATGGCACCTCCAGAGTTCTCCTCTCAAGTGGAAATCTGTGCCTTCCTTCTTAGCGCTATGTGCTGTAGTCCTTCCCTGCTGTGCTCACGGAAAGTGACCCCACAACGGTTGTGTCTGTTTCTTAAGTTCCCTCACAACTCGATTTGATGTTCCTCTGTAATCCACCCCTTCCCTGTATTCAGGTTGGAATGGCACCCGTTTGTCAGGTAGGCCTGGAGTTCTTCCGGGACCCTAGAGACGCCCCTCTCCCGCAATTGCCCCCCAAGACTTCATAGGCGATATGTGGTAGACAGCCCGCCTGAGACCGACTGTCCTGCCGCTGTTTGGAGTATGGCTTGAAGCTGTATGCTAATCCACTCCCTCGGCGTTCCGGCCACCGGTATTGCGCCTCAGCAGAGTGCTGCCTCTTTCAGCACAACCCCTGCTGGTATTCCCCTTCTGCTTGATCTCGTTTCTCACTCAGCACAATCTGTCTCGCTTCTAGTCCTTTCTCGGGCACCGCCGCTATACTGAGCAGGCACGGTCCCGTTTCGTTCTCTCAATGCCAAGCCTCTGCCAGGATCCCACCCCTGGCAGAGACCCTACAGTCTCTCCCTTCACAACACCCTCTGCCACAGGGTGTTGCTCCGTTCAATCCCGTCAGCGTTCTCTCTAACTTCCTGCCTGACCCCCAGTTTTACCCACTATGGTGGGGAGTGGCCTAATGAATAGCACCCTTAGCTCCCCCCGGAGGCCCAGCTGTGAAACATATTGGTGTCTGTGATACCTGATTGGAGGAACTCCTTCGGTGCCATCGAACGTGCTATGGCTCCCCTTAGCGGCGAAGCCACAGTACTGCAACGACCAGGACTCTGGGGCGCTGCATATATAGTAGGATGGCCCCAGTTCTCCGCATATATATAGTAGGATGGCCCCAGTTCTCCCCATATATATAGTAGGATGGTCCCAGTTCCCCCATATATATAGTAGGATGGCCCCAGTTCTCCCATATATATATAGTAGGATGGCCCCAGTTCCCCCCATATATATAGTAGGATGGCCCCAGTTCTCACCCTATATCTAGTATGATGGCCCCAGTTCCCCCCATATATATAGTATGATGGCCCCAGTTCTCCCCATATATATAGTAGGATGGCCCCAGTTCTCCCCATATATATAGTAGGATGGCCCCAGTTCTCCCCATATATATATAGTAGGATGGCCCCAGTTCTCCCCATATATATAGTATGATGGCCCCAGTTCCCCCCATGTATATAGTAGGATGGCCCCAGTTCTCCCCATATATATAGTAGGATGGCCCCAGTTCTCCCATATATATAGTATGATTGCCCCAGTTCCCCCATATATATAGTATGATGGCCCCAGTTCTCCCCATATATATATATAGTAGGATGGCCCCAGTTCTCCCCATATATTTAGTAGGATGGCCCCAGTTCTCCCCATATATATAGTAGGATGGCCCCAGTTCTCCCCATATATATAGTATGATGGCCCCAGTTCCCCCATATATATATAGTATGATGGCCCCAGTTCCCCCATATATATAGTAAGATGGCCCCAGTTCTCCCCATATATATAGTAGGATGGCCCCAGTTCTCCCCATATATATAGTATGATGGCCCCAGTTCTCCCCATATATATAGTATGATGGCCCCAGTTCTCCCCATATATATATAGTATGATGGCCCCAGTTCTCCCCATATATATATAGTATGATGGCCCCAGTTCTCCCCATATATATATAGTAGGATGTCCCCTGTTCCACCCATATATATATAGTATGATGGCCCCAGTTCCCCCATATATATAGTAGGATGGCCTCAGTTCTCCCCATATATATAGTATGATGGCCCCAGTTCCCCCCATATATATATATATATATATATAGTATGATGGCCCCAGTGTTATGATCCCAATTGCTGGGGATCGCAAAAGGACAAGCGCAAAATACAAAATAATAGGACGAGCTCTAGGGTGATGGAACCTGGGCTGACCGCGGCCCTACTCCTGACAAACACAACTAGCAATAGCCGGGGAACGTGCCTACGATGATCCTAGACGTCTCGCGCCAGCCTGAGAGCTAACTAACCCTGTAGAGGAAACAAAGACCTAACTTGCCTCCAGAGAAATGACCCCAAAGATATAGCAGCCCCCCACATGTATTAACGGTGAAACTAGAGGAAGGCCCGTACATAGGTATGAAAACAGATTTAGCAAAATGAGGCCCGCTATAGCTAGAAAGCAGAAAGATACAACAGGGATCTAAACGGTCAGCAGAAAACCCTAATCAAAAAACCCATCCTGAGATTACAAGAACCCATGTGCCAACTCATGGCACATGGGGAGAACCTCAGCCCACTAGAGCTACCAGCAAGCATAAACTCACATTTTTAGCAAGCTGGACAAAAGCACAATAAGGCAAAGCACAAAAACTGAAAGACAAAAACTTAGCTTATCCTGAGAGGTCTGGGAGCAGGTAGTCAGAAGGGAACTGAGCAATTCTGATTACATTGACAGCCGGCAATGAATGTCAGAGAAGCAGAGCTAAATAGGAACCTCCCTGCTACTAATGAAACAGGTGGAGGCCAGAGACCAACAGACCACACAAAGCCACCAGAGGGAGCCTAAAGCCAAAGTCACGCAGTACCACCTGTGACCACAAGAGGGAGCCCAGAAACAGAATTCACAACAGTACCCCCCCCTTGAGGAGGGGTCACCGAACCCTCACGAGAACCCCCCGGGCGATCAGGATGAGCCCTATGAAAGGCACGAACAAGATCGGTGGCATGAACATCCGAGGCGACAACCCAAGAATTATCCTCCTGACCATAACCCTTCCATTTAACCAAATACTGGAGCTTCCGTCTAGAAACACAGGAATCCAAGATCTTCTCCACCACATACTCCAATTCTCCCTCAACTAGCACCGGAGCAGGAGGCTCAACAGAAGGAGCCACAGGCACCACATACCTCCGCAATAACGACCGATGGAACACATTATGAATAGCAAATGATGCTGGGAGATCTAAACGAAATGACACAGGGTTAAGAACCTCCAAGATCTTATAAGGACCGATAAACCGAGGCTTGAACTTGGGAGATGAGACCTTCATAGGAACAAAGCGAGAAGACAACCACACCAAGTCCCCAACACAAAGTCGGGGACCCACACAGCGACGGCGATTGGCAAACTGCTGAGCCTTCTCCTGAGACAACTTCAAATTGTCTACCACATGATTCCAAATCTGATGCAACCTGTCCACCACCACGTCCACTCCAGGACAATCAGAAGGCTCCACCTGACCAGAAGAAAAACAAGGATGAAACCCCGAATTACAAAAAAAAGGAGAAACCAAAGTAGCAGAACTAGCCCGATTATTAAGAGCAAACTCGGCCAGCGGCAAAAAGGTAACCCAGTCATCTTGATCAGCAGAGACAAAACATCTTAAATAGGTCTCCAAGGTCTGATTAGTTCGCTCTGTCTGGCCATTCGTCTGAGGATGGAATGCAGACGAAAAAGACAAATCAATGCCCATCTTAGCACAGAACGTCCGCCAAAATCTAGACACAAACTGGGATCCTCTGTCAGAAACTATGTTCTCAGGGATCCCATGCAAACGAACCACATTCTGAAAAAAAAGAGGAACCAACTCGGAGGAGGAAGGTAACTTAGGCAAGGGCACCAAATGAACCATCTTAGAAAAGCGGTCACACACAACCCAGATGACGGACATTTTCTGAGAGACAGGGAGATCTGAAATAAAATCCATGGAAATGTGCGTCCAAGGCCTTTTCGGGATAGGCAAAGATAACAACAAACCACTGGCCCAAGAACAGCAAGGCTTGGCCCGAGCACAAACTTCACAAGACTGCACAAAGGAGCGCACATCCCTAGACAAGGAAGGCCACCAAAAGGACCTGGCCACCAAGTCTCTGGTACCAAATATTCCAGGATGGCCTGCCAATGCAGAAGAATGAACCTCAGAGATGACTCTACTGGTCCAACCATCCGGAACAAACAGTTTTTCTGGCGGACAACGATCAGGTTTATCCGCCTGAAACTCCTGCAATGCATGTCGCAAATCTGGGGAGACGGCAGACAAAATCACCCCATCCCTAAGGATACCAGTGGGCTCAGAGTCTCCAGGAGAGTCCGGCACAAAACTCCTGGAAAGAGCATCAGCCCTCACATTCTTCGAACCAGGCAGGTACGAGACCACAAAATTAAAACCAGAGAAAAACAACGACCATCGAGCCTGTCTAGGATTCAGGCGCTTGGCAGACTCAAGGTAAATCAGATTCTTGTGATCAGTCAAGACCACAACACGATGCCTAGCACCCTCAAGCCAATGACGCCACTCCTCAAATGCCCACTTCATAGCCAAAAGCTCCCGATTACCGACATCATAATTCCGCTCGGTGGGCGAAAATTTTCTAGAAAAGACCGCGCATGGCTTCGTCACCGAGCCATCGGAACTTCTCTGTGACAAAACCGCCCCCGCTCCAATCTCGGAAGCATCAACCTCAACCTGAAAGGGAAGTAAAACATCTGGCTGAAACAACACAGGAGCAGAAGAAAATCAGCGCTTCAGCTCCTGAAAGGCCTCCAAAGCCGCAGGAGACCAATTAGCAACATCAGCACCCTTCTTGGTCAAATCAGTCAAAGGCTTAACAACACTGGAAAAACCAGCTATGAAGCGACGATAAAAATTAGCAAAACCCAAGAACTTCTGAAGACTTTTAACAGATGTAGGTTGCGTCCAGTCACGAATAGCCTGAACCTTGGCAGGATCCATCTCAATAGTAGAAGGAGAAAAAATGTACCCCAAAAAGGAAATCTTCTGGACTCCAAAAAGACATTTTGAGCCCTTCACGAATAAAGCATTGGCCCGTAGGACCTGAAACACCTTCCTGACTTGTTGAACATGAGACTCCCAGTCATCAGAAAAAACTAGAATATCATCCAGATACACAATCATAAATTTGTCCAGATACTCACGGAAGATATCGTGCATAAAAGACTGAAAGACTGAAGGAGCATTAGAGAGTCCAAAAGGCATTACCAAATACTCAAAATGGCCCTCAGGCGTATTAAATGCAGTTTTCCATTCATCACCTTGCTTTATCCGCACCAGATTATACGCACCTCGAAGATCTATCTTAGTAAACCACCTAGCCCCCTTAATACGAGCAAACAAATCAGTCAACAATGGCAAAGGATACTGAAACTTGACAGTAATCTTATTCAGAAGGCGATAATCTATACAAGGTCTCAGGGAGCCATCTTTCTTAGCCACGAAAAAAAAACCTGCTCCCAGAGGGGACGAAGATGGACGAATATGTCCCTTTTCCAAAGACTCCTTTATGTAATTCCGCATGGCAGCATGCTCTGGCACTGACAGATTGAATAAACATCCCTTAGGAAACTTACTGCCAGGAATCAAATCTATAGCACAATCACAATCCCTATGAGGAGGAAGCGAGTTGAGCCTGGGCTCCTCAAAAACATCCTGATAGTCAGACAAAAATGCAGGGATCTCAGGAGGAGTAGATGAAGCAATTGACATCACAGGCACGTCATTATGAACACCCTGACACCCCCAGTTTAACACCGACATTGTTTTCCAATCCAGGACTGGATTATGAGTCTGTAACCATGGCAGACCCAACACAAGAACATCATGTAAATTATACAGTTGAAGTGGACGAGGGCAAGTTCGCCCATGTATATCCATGATCTGGCTCAGCAAAACTTCCACACCCAGATTCCATTTTATCAAACATATCTTTACTGTTATACATTTTTCCTAACACAGCGGAACACAATTGTAGACAATACAAAAAATGCCTATTCACAGAATTAACGTGTAATAACAAACTATCCCTCACTGTCCCTATCCACACGTTACCAGTCTCTTTGCTCCAGAAGGTTATCTTCCCACGTCGCAGGCCTGTCTGTCTCTGCAGGGATTAAACAAAGCTCCGTCTCTCAGGTCCAGACTGTAGTCCTTGGGGTACGGCAGGTAGGGGTGGAATATTCGGCCTCTCAACAGAGGACCCGCTTACAGTTCGTGGGTTCAGGATCTGTGGGGATGTCACCGCTGAGTGAATATTCGGCCTCTCAACAGAGGACCCGCTTACAGTTCGTGGGTTCAGGATCTGTGGAGATGTCACCGCTGAGTGCTCTGCAGTGTGAGAGCTGGGAACAATCTGGAAGTCAGCTTTCAAGGGAGAGGGATCATCCAGACAATCTGTTATATCGCATTCACAGGAGGACGCTAGCAAACCCAGACCTCTCTCTGCACAGACTGATTTCCCGGGCTCTTCTTCTTCTCTCTCTCCTTCCTGGTCACATGACATAACAGGGGGGAGTCTAGCCAATACAGTTTGTTTCTCTGTAATCACATTCGGCATAGGTATAACTTCTGGCCACACGGGGGCAGTGTCTGTCACAGATTCTTCTATGTCAATGATAACAGAACAGTCAGAGCCGGCCAGCTCATTACACGCCCCCCCACTTGAAGGTTGGCAGTCCCTGTCAACGACTGACTCCAGGGCGGCGATGGCTGAGGAGGTTGCAGGACCCGGCTGTGAAGAGGGCCACACATATTGGTCTCTGTAGGACTGTCCCGGGGGCACTCCTGCGGTGGTCCTCGCTGTCCACCTAACGGGTGCTAAATCTCTCTCCCCGATCAGTCACCCCACTCTCTGCCCCAGTCGGTAAGTCAGTCGAGGAGGTAAAGGGTTCAGACGCGTCAGTCAGGCGAGCAGGGGTAGGTATGTCTTCTACCTCTACATCCCCGGTATCGGTGTCTCCCACAGTATTAGTGACATCCGTCTCTCTAGGCATTATAGGAGGGGAGTCAGGCTGAGAACGGCAGGGGCGCAACATGTTACGGTGCAGGGTGCGGAGGCTGCCGCTGTCTTCGCCTTGTACTTGATAGACGGGGCCATCAGGGTACGGGTGTCCAATTATTCGATAGACTTCGGTCTCCCACTTGGGCCGGAGTTTTCCTTGCGGTTTCTTTATACGAACTAGGACTAGTTGACCCACACTCAGTAGGTCTTCTTGTACTGGAAGTGGATCAGTGTGGACCTGGTCCTGGATCTGCTGTTCCACCAGCCGGTAGACAGTTTCCATCCTTTGACGGTGTGCTTGTAGCCAGGAAGGATAGGTACCACAGGTGTCTTCATCAGAGTTAGACAGGTGTAGCTCATGGATGCCTTTGCCTGGGCGGCCAAAAAGGAGGGTGTAAGGCGTGTATCCGGTGACAGAATGGACTTGATTGTTATAGGCCCACAGCAGTTCTGGGAGGAATCGAGGCCAGTCGGGCTTTTTGTCTTCTGCTAAGGTTCGGATCAGTTGTAAGAGAGTCCGGTTGAAACGTTCACACGCGCCATTCCCTTGTGGATGATACGGGGTGGTCCTGGACTTCTTGATTCCATACATCTGCTGAAGTTCTTCAATGACTCGCCCTTCGAAACACGCCCCCTGATCAGAGTGTAGCTGTTCCGGACACCCGTAGACCCGAACGAAGTGCTGACAGATGGCTTGTGCAGCTGATTCGGCAGTCTGGTCTTTGGTAGCAACAGCGACGGCGAATTTCGTGAAGTGGTCCACCATCACCAGACAGTACTGGTAGCCACTATTCGTCGTTCCGATCAACAGATAGTCCACCATCAACAACTCGAGGGGCCTGGATGTGCTAATGGTCTGGACAGGTGCACGCTGCTCAGTAGACTTGTGGAGTTCACATGTACGACAGCTCAGGCAGACGTTTTCAACCAGCTTGCGGAGTCCTGGGCAAAAAATGAATTGCTGGGTCCACCGGAGGGTCTTGTCTTTGCCGAAGTGGCCGTTCCTTCTGTGGGCTTCAGCCACCATCTCATGGGCTAGCTGCACCGGGATGACAATCTGCAAACATTCTTCCAGCATATGGGATAAAAGGACCCTGCGATACAAGACTCCATCCTTCACGATCAGCCGATCCCATTGGGCAAGTAGGGCAGAGGCCCTGGTTGATAGTCGGACTCTTACTTCGGAGGGTGGTTTCTCTTGTGTCTTCACGTACTGTTTCAGTAAGACATGTTCAGGGTCTCGATCTTGAAGCTTGGCCCATTCTTGTTGGGACAGGGGGGACCCCACTACGGCTTCGATCCCGCCTACAGCATACTGGCGGCTATCTTCTATTTGTTTAGCTAGCCGGGCAAAGTCGGGCAGTTCATCTTCCTCCAACTCTTCATCCCGGTTCCTGTTATGACCCCAATGGCGAGGGTCTCAGAGGAACGTGGAAGTCTGCAAGATACAAAAATCCAGCTCATAGGGCAGTGGTAACTGGGTTGACCATATATCTACTCCTAACGCCAACACTAGAAGTAGCCGGGGATCATTCCTACGTTGATTCTAGATGACACGCGCCAGCCGGAGAATCTAACTACCCCTAGTAGAAGAAAACAAAGACCTCTCTTGCCTCCAGAGAAAGGGACCCCAAAGCAGGATAGAAGCCCCCCACAAATAATAACGGTGAGGTAAGAGGAAATGACAAACACAGAAATGAACCAGGTTTAGCACAGAGAGGCCCGCTTACTAATAGCAGAATAAAGAAAGGTAACTTATATGGTCAACAAAAACCCTATCAAAATCCACACTGGAAATTCAAGAACCCCCGAACCGTCTAACGTTCCGGGGGGAGAACACCAGCCCCCTAGAGCTTCCAGCAAAGATCAGGATACAGACTTGGAACAAGCTGGACAAAAATACAAAACAAAACAAATAGCAAAAAGCAAAATAGCAGACTTAGCTGATATAACCGGAACCAGGATCAGTAGACAAGAGCACAGCAGATTAGCTCTGATAACTACGTTGCCAGGCATTGAACTGAAGGTCCAGGGAGCTTATATAGCAACACCCCTAACTAACGACCCAGGTGCGGATAAAAGGAATGACAGAAAAACCAGAGTCAAAAAACTAGTAACCACTAGAGGGAGCCAAAAAGCAAATTCACAACAGTACCCCCCCCTTAGTGAGGGGTCACCGAACCCTCACCACGACTACCAGGGCGATCAGGATGAGCGGCATGAAAGGCACGAACTAAATCGGCCGCATGAACATCAGAGGCGACCACCCAGGAATTATCCTCCTGACCATAGCCCTTCCACTTGACCAGGTACTGAAGCCTCCGCCTGGAGAGGCGCGAATCCAAGATCTTCTCCACCACGTACTCCAACTCGCCCTCAACCAACACCGGAGCAGGCGGCTCAGCAGAAGGAACTACAGGCACAACGTAGCGCCGCAACAAGGACCTATGAAATACATTGTGAATAGCAAACGACACAGGAAGATCCAGACGAAAAGATACAGGATTAAGGATTTCCAATATCTTGTAAGGACCAATGAAGCGAGGTTTAAATTTTGGAGAGGAGACCTTCATAGGAATAAAGCGAGAAGAAAGCCACTCCAAATCCCCAACGCGTAGTCGGGGACCCACACCGCGGCGGCGGTTGGCAAAGCGCTGAGCCCTCTCCTGTGACAACTTCAAGTTGTCCACCACATGATTCCAGATCCGCTGCAACCTATCCACCACAGAATCCACCCCAGGACAGTCAGAAGGCTCCACATGACCCGAAGAAAAGCGAGGATGGAAACCAGAGTTGCAGAAAAAAGGCGAAACCAAGGTGGCGGAACTAGCCCGATTATTAAGGGCAAACTCAGCCAACGGCAAGAATGTCACCCAATCGTCCTGATCAGCAGAGACAAAGCACCTCAAATAAGCCTCCAAAGTCTGATTGGTTCGCTCCGTCTGTCCATTAGTCTGAGGATGGAAAGCAGATGAAAACGACAAATCAATGCCCATCCTACTACAAAAGGATCGCCAGAACCTAGAAACGAACTGGGATCCTCTGTCTGACACAATATTCTCAGGGATGCCGTGCAAACGAACCACGTTCTGGAAAAACACAGGAACCAGATCGGAAGAGGAAGGCAGCTTAGGCAAAGGAACCAAATGGACCATCTTGGAGAAGCGATCACATATCACCCAGATGACAGACATGCCCTGAGACACCGGAAGATCAGAAATGAAATCCATGGAGATATGTGTCCAAGGTCTCTTCGGGACAGGCAAGGGCAAGAGCAACCCGCTGGCACGAGAACAGCAAGGCTTAGCTCGAGCACAAGTACCACAGGACTGCACAAATGACCGCACATCCCTTGACAAGGAAGGCCACCAAAAGGACCTGGCCACCAGATCTCTGGTGCCAAAAATTCCCGGGTGACCTGCCAACACTGAGGAATGAACCTCGGAAATGACTCTGCTGGTCCATTTATCCGGGACAAACAGTCTGTCAGGTGGACAAGACTCAGGCCTATCAGCCTGAAATCTCTGCAACACACGTCGCAGATCCGGAGAAATAGCTGACAAGATAACTCCATCCTTAAGGATACCAACAGGATCAGCGACTCCAGGAGCATCAGGCACAAAGCTCCTAGAAAGAGCATCGGCCTTCACATTCTTTGAACCAGGTAAATACGAGACAACAAAATCAAAGCGGGAGAAAAACAATGACCAGCGGGCCTGTCTCGGATTAAGGCGTTTAGCAGACTCGAGATACATCAGATTTTTGTGATCAGTCAAGACCACCACACGATGCTTAGCACCCTCGAGCCAATGACGCCACTCCTCAAATGCCCATTTCATGGCCAACAACTCCCGATTGCCCACATCATAATTTCGCTCGGCAGGCGAAAATTTCCTAGAGAAAAAGGCACAAGGTTTCATAACAGAGCAACCAGGGCCTCTCTGCGACAAAACGGCCCCTGCTCCAATCTCTGAAGCATCCACCTCAACCTGAAAGGGAAGTGAGATATCGGGCTGGCACAAAACAGGCGCCGAAGTAAACCGGCGTTTTAACTCCTGGAAAGCCTCCACGGCAGCAGGAGCCCAGTTAGCTACATCGGAGCCCTTCTTGGTCATATCCGTCAAAGGTTTCACAATGCTAGAAAAATTTGCGATAAAACGACGGTAGAAGTTAGCGAAACCCAAGAACTTCTGAAGACTCTTAACTGACGAGGGCTGAGTCCAATCAAGAATAGCTCGGACCTTGACTGGGTCCATCTCCACAGCAGAAGGGGAAAAAATGAACCCCAAAAAGGGAACCTTCTGTACACCAAAGAGACACTTTGAGCCCTTGACAAACAAAGAATTTTCACGCAAAATTTTAAAGACCAACCTGACCTGCTCCACATGCGAGTCCCAATTATCAGAAAAAAACAAAATATCATCCAGATAAACTATCAAAAATTTATCCAGATACTTCCGGAAAATGTCATGCATAAAGGACTGAAAAACTGAAGGCGCATTGGAGAGCCCAAAAGGCATCACCAAGTACTCAAAATGACCTTCGGGTGTATTGAATGCGGTTTTCCATTCATCACCTTGCTTAATGCGCACAAGGTTGTAGGCACCACGAAGGTCTATCTTGGTGAACCACTTGGCACTTTTAATCCGGGCAAACAAGTCAGACAACAGCGGCAAAGGATACTGAAATTTGACAGTGATCTTATTTAAAAGCCGATAATCAATACAAGGCCTCAAAGATCCGTCCTTTTTAGCCACAAAAAAGAATCCGGCCCCAAGAGGGGAAAGAAGAAGGACGAATATGTCCTTTCTCCAGAGACTCCTTGATATACGAACGCATAGCGGTATGTTCAGGTACCGACAGATTAAACAGTCTTCCCTTAGGAAATTTACTGCCTGGGATCAAATCTATAGCACAGTCACAGTCCCTATGAGGAGGCAATGCACTGGACCTGGACTCGCTAAAGACATCCTGATAATCAGACAAATACTCCGGAACTTCCGAAGGCGTAGAAGAAGCAATAGACACAGGCAGGGAATCCCCATGAATACCACGACAGCCCCAACTTGACACTGACATAGCCTTCCAGTCAAGGACTGGATTATGGGTCTGTAACCATGGCAGCCCTAAAACAACCAAATCATGCATTTTATGTAAAACAAGAAAACGTATCACCTCGCGGTGTTCAGGAGTCATGCACATGGTAACCTGTGTCCAATACTGCGGTTTATTTGCTGCCAATGGCGTAGCATCAATACCCCTAAGAGGAATAGGATTTTCTAATGGTTCAAGAATAAAACCACAGTGCTTAGCAAATGACAGATCCATAAGACTCAGGGCAGCACCTGAATCTACAAACGCCATGACAGGATAAGATGACAGTGAGCAAATCAAAGTTACAGACAGAATAAATTTAGGTTGCAAATTACCAACGGTGACCGGACTAACAACCTTAGCTATACGTTTAGAGCATGCTGAGATAACATGTGTAGAATCACCACAGTAGTAACACAAGCCATTCCGGCGTCTATGAATTTTCCGCTCATTTCTAGACAGGATTCTATCACATTGCATTAAATCAGGTGTCTGTTCAGACAACACCATGAGGGAATTTGCGGTTTTGCGCTCCCGCAACCGCCGGTCAATTTGAATAGCCAGTGCCATAGTATCATTCAGACCTGTGGGAATGGGAAAACCCACCATAACATTCTTAATGGCATCAGAAAGGCCATTTCTAAAATTAGCGGCCAGTGCACACTCGTTCCAATGTGTCAGCACGGACCATTTCCGAAATTTTTGGCAGTACACTTCAGCCTCGTCCTGCCCCTGAGACATAGCCAGCAAGGCCTTTTCTGCCTGAATCTCAAGATTGGGTTCCTCATAAAGTAAACCGAGCGCCAGAAAAAACGCATCAATATCGGCCAATGCCGGATCTCCAGGCGCCAGCGAAAAAGCCCAATCTTGAGGGTCGCCCCGTAAGAACGAAATAACAATTTTTACTTGCTGAGCGGAGTCTCCAGATGAACAGGGTCTCAGGGACAAAAACAATTTGCAATTATTCATGAAATTCCTAAACTTAAACCTGTCTCCGGAAAACAGTTCAGGAATCGGTATCTTAGGTTCTGACCTAGGACTTCTGATAACATAGTCTTGTAAGCCCTGCACACGAGTAGCCAGCTGGTCCACACTTGTAATCAAGGTCTGGACATTCATGTCTGCAGCAAGCTTAAGCCACTCTGAGGTAAAGGGGAAGAAGAAAAAAAAAATGAGAGAGGGAAAAAAAAACCTCAGAATCTTCTTTCTTGTAATCCCTCTTTTGCAATGCATTACACATATAATACTGGCCTGGCAAACTGTTATGACCCCAATGGCGAGGGTCTCAGAGGAACGTGGAAGTCTGCAAGATACAAAAATCCAGCTCATAGGGCAGTGGTAACTGGGTTGACCATATATCTACTCCTAACGCCAACACTAGAAGTAGCCGGGGATCATTCCTACGTTGATTCTAGATGACACGCGCCAGCCGGAGAATCTAACTACCCCTAGTAGAAGAAAACAAAGACCTCTCTTGCCTCCAGAGAAAGGGACCCCAAAGCAGGATAGAAGCCCCCCACAAATAATAACGGTGAGGTAAGAGGAAATGACAAACACAGAAATGAACCAGGTTTAGCACAGAGAGGCCCGCTTACTAATAGCAGAATAAAGAAAGGTAACTTATATGGTCAACAAAAACCCTATCAAAATCCACACTGGAAATTCAAGAACCCCCGAACCGTCTAACGGTCCGGGGGGAGAACACCAGCCCCCTAGAGCTTCCAGCAAAGATCAGGATACAGACTTGGAACAAGCTGGACAAAAATACAAAACAAAACAAATAGCAAAAAGCAAAATAGCAGACTTAGCTGATATAACCGGAACCAGGATCAGTAGACAAGAGCACAGCAGATTAGCTCTGATAACTACGTTGCCAGGCATTGAACTGAAGGTCCAGGGAGCTTATATAGCAACACCCCTAACTAACGACCCAGGTGCGGATAAAAGGAATGACAGAAAAACCAGAGTCAAAAAACTAGTAACCACTAGAGGGAGCCAAAAAGCAAATTCACAACAGGTTCCCCACTGGTGGGGATGATGTCACTATGGAAAGGCTGTCAGCATTCTGATTCTCCTTCTCCGCTCTGTATTTAATTTTGTATTGGAATCTAGAGAGCCTTGCCATCCAGCGCTGTTCCATTGCCCCTAGTTTGGCATTTTCTAGGTGGGCAAGAGGATTGTTGTCTGTCACGACCAGCACCTCCGCCCCTGTCAGGTAGCCAGCAAACTTCTCTGTCATAGCCCAGGTCAGGGCCAGGAGTTCCAGGCGGAAAGAGCTGTAGTTGACGGGGTTCTTTTCAGTATCCCGGAGGGATCTACTGGCATAGGCTATTACGCGTTCCTTGTTATCTTGGACTTGGGAGAGGACCGCCCCGAGACCTTGAAGGCTGGCGTCGGTGTATAACTGAAACGGCAAGGTGTAATCTGCAAATGCCAGAATAGGGGGTGATGTCAGAGCAGCTTGAAGCGCCCGGAAGGATTTTTCTTGGTCGGGCCCCCAGCTGATGCGTCGTCCTCTGGGACTGTTCGCGGTCCCTCAGAGGGTCTCATGCAGTGGTTCTGCAAGCCGGGCAAAGTCCTTGACAAATCGGCGGTAATAGCCCGCTAGCCCCAGGAAAGCCTGAACCTCTTTGATGGTAGTGGGTTGTGGCCACTCTCGGACAGCTGCTATCTTCTCTGGAGAGGGTTGGACACCTTCGGCTGAGATCCGGTGTCCCAGGTAATCGATCTCCTGCTGGAATAGACGGCACTTGCTGGGCTTTAACTTCAAGCCGTGTTTCTTCAAGCGCTGGAACACTTTGCCAAGCTTGTGAAGGTGATCCTCAAAGGTGGCGGAGTATACCACGATGTCATCAAGGTATATCAGCGTGAATTGGAAGTTGAAATCTCCCAGACAGCGTTCCATTAGTCTCTGAAAGGTCCCTGGTGCGTTACTCAAGCCGAATGGCATCCGGTCAAACTCGTACAGGCCCATGGGAAGGATGAAGGCGGTCTTTTCTCTGTCCTTCTCACTCATGGGGACCTGCCAATATCCACTGGCCAAGTCTAGAGACGAAAAATATTTGGCCTTTTTCAGGGCGGTCAGTGACTCTTCGATCCGGGGGAGTGGATAGGAGTCCCGGATCGTGCAAGCGTTCAGCCGACGGTAGTCTACGCAAAATCTCAGGGATCCATCTTTCTTTTTGACTATCACCACGGGTGCAGCCCATGGGCTCTGGCTTTCCCGCACCACTCCGGCATGTAGCATAGATTCTAAGAGGCTTTTCACCTCCTGGTATTGTTGAGGTGGTATTTGTCGGTACCTCTCGCGAATAGGGGCAGCATCACCCATGGGAATCTCGTGTTGGATACTGGTGGTGTACCCGAAGTCAGTGTCATGCTTTGCAAAGGAGTCTTGGTGTTCTCGCAGTAGTTTCTCCATTTGAGACACTTCCTGTTTGGTGTACTGGGACGGGTCCAGTTGCACTTTTTCCAGTAGCTTTCGCCCAATGTCTTCATCATCTGCTTGAGCATTTATGGCTGAGACAGTTACCGTCTGGCCATCTTCTGTAGACGGGGTGAATTGTAAGGGTCCCATGGGGTTCACTTCTGTAGGTAGAGCATATACTCTGGCAAGCTGCGTTCCAGCTTCAAGGGCTACACCTACGTCTGCGGTGTTGTTTAGCCTGACAGGGACTCTTCCGTTCCTCACGACGGCTATGGTGCGGGCGACTAGTGGGTTTAGCTTACCCCCACTTGGAGCCCTCGGCTCGATTAACACTTCAACTCCTTCAAGTTGTCGGTTGGTGTTAAGAGGCAGGGAAATGACTGTCTCTTTTTCAGCGGGCAAAGTAATCCGAGTACAGCGGGGCACTTTAATGGCTGCTAGGGGTAGTTGTTCCTTTGCCATCTGTTGAAGTCCAATGGTCCGGATTACGCGCTGGAACACCAGACGAGTCGGTTTATGTTTGCTAACTTTCTGCCAGTACTTGGGCCCTTTTCTTTTCAACAGCATAAGATCCAGGTCTTTCAAGATATTCATTCCGATTATTACTGGAGTCTCGGAGCCGAAGCCTTCCTTGACAATGACGATTCCTCGTTTCCCTAGGTCTTGTCCGCAGGCCTTCGTATCCATCCAGGCGACTCCGGTTACTGGAATGGGTAGGTTATTAGCCGCAATTATCTTAATGGTGGTATCTGGATCACAAGCAGTTCTTGGTTTGAGGTACTTTTCATAAAACTGTTCAGAGATCGTGGTCACTTGCGACCCAGTGTCCATCAATCCTTGTACTGCAACTCCCTCCAGAATAACTTCAAGTGTAGGACTACTCGAGGCAAGAGTACTCCGTTGCTGGCTCTGTTTTTCTACACCCCATTCTCTGTCCCCCCCTGCTGCTCGAGCCTCAGCTGCAGGGGTGTCTAGTTTAACGGCGGCCATTGTGGTGAGACCTGGCGTGGCGGCTCTGCTCGTGGATGTAGCTGATATAATGTTCGTTGTGGTAACTGATGGTTTGTTCGTTGAGGACAACGATTCGCCCTATGACGGGGGTCACCACATGACCAACACGGTCCCGCGGGACGGCTAGGTTGCATCCGCTGGTCTCTCTGCCGTTCTAGTGTTAACTGTGACACCTGTTGCTGTAAATCTGCTACCATCTGTTTCAGCTCCTCGGTGTCACTGTTGGGCTGTTTAATGTCTAATATGGATCTGCACGCAGCGCTTTGAGTCTCCACATCCATGACGGGTCCCCTAGAACGTTCTATGGCTTCCTGCTTGACTTCAGCGAAGGTGAGAGTCGGCATCATCCGAATCAAGTCCTGTAGCGTACGGTTAAGATACTGGTCTCTCAGCCCTATAACGAATTGGTCTCTCAGTACCAGGTCACGAGGAGCTATAGTAGCCAGCTGTTCCCCTTTTGCACAGACTTGTTCAAGGAGTACCTGAAGGGCATTTGCATACTGGGGAATGTCTTCCCATTCAAGCTGTGTCCGTCTAAAGAACAGGTATCGCAGTGTTCCCTGGTACGTAGTAGGCCCATAGGTCTTTTCCAGCACCCGCACCAAATCCTCCAACGTACGCTGCCCCCTGACCGTCTCCAGTCTGACTGTCGTCCATGCCTCCCCCTCTAGCGTCAGTACCGCCATTTCTGCCAAGGTCTTAGGGTCAATATTATACATTTCTCCCAGTATCCGCACTTGTTCCGCCCACTCTGGTACGGGGTAGTTTCGCCCGCCAAATTTCCTGACCTGGTTTACAATGGACACCGGCGGCGGTTTCTGACTATATACTGGGCCTGGGTGGGAATCCTGCTGGGCACAGATCCTGCCGACTACGCCAGATGAAGTGGATGAGGGCAAGTTCGCCCATGTATATCCATGATCTGGCTCAGCAAAACTTCCACACTCAGATTCCATTTTATCAAACATATCTTTACTGTTATACATTTTTCCTAACACAGCGGAACACAATTGTAGACAATACAAAAAATGCCTATTCACAGAATTAACGTGTAATAACAAACTATCCCTCACTGTCCCTATCCACACGTTACCAGTCTCTTTGCTCCAGAAGGTTATCTTCCCACGTCGCAGGCCTGTCTGTCTCTGCAGGGATTAAACAAAGCTCCGTCTCTCAGGTCCAGACTGTAGTCCTTGGGGTGCGGCAGGTAGGGGTGGAATATTCGGCCTCTCAACAGAGGACCCGCTTACAGTTCGTGGGTTCAGGATCTGTGGGGATGTCACCACTGAGTGAATATTCGGCCTCTCAACAGAGGACCCGCTTACAGTTCGTGCGTTCAGGATCTGTGGAGATGTCACCGCTGAGTGCTCTGCAGTGTGAGAGCTGGGAACAATCTGGAAGTCAGCTTTCAAGGGAGAGGGATCATCCAGACAATCTGTTATATCGCATTCACAGGAGGACGCTAGCAAACCCAGACCTCCCTCTGCGCCGACTGGTTTCCCGGGCTCTTCTTCTCTCTCTCCTTCCTGGTCACATGACATAACAGGGGGGAGTCTAGCCAATACAGTTTGTTTCTCTGTAATCACATTCGGCATAGGTATAACTTCTGGCCACACGGGGGCAGTGTCTGTCACAGATTCTTCTATGTCAATGATAACAGAACAGTCAGAGCCGGCCAGCTCATTACACAGTACTAGGAAGTTAATCACCTCCTGATGAACGGGAGTCATGCACATGGTCACCTGTGTCCAGTACTGAGGTTTATTCATAGCGAATGGCGTAGAGTCAATTCCCCTCAGGGGAATAGGGACTTCCAAAGGCTCCAGATTAAAACCACAGCGTCTGGCAAATGACCAATCCATAAGACTCAAGGCAGCACCTGAATCTACATAGGCATTGACAGAAATTGATGACAGTGAACAAATCAGAGTTACAGACAGAATGAACTTAGACTGTAGAGTACCAATGGCAAAAGATTTATCAACCTTTTTTGTGCGTTTAGAGCATGCTGATATAACATGAGCTGAATCACCACAATAAAAGCACAACCCATTTTTCCGCCTATAATTTTGCCGTTCACTTCTGGACTGAATTCTATCACATTGCATATTCCCAGGTGACTGTTCAGAGGACACCGCCAACTGGTGCACAGGTTTGCGCTCCCGCAAACGCCGATCAATCTGAATGGCCATAGTCATAGACTCATTCAGACCTGCAGGCGTAGGGAACCCCACCATAATATCCTTAATGGCCTCAGAAAGACCATCTCTGAAATTTGCAGCCAGGGCGCATTCATTCCACTGAGTAAGCACCGACCACTTCCGAAATTTCTGACAATATACCTCCGCTTCATCTTGCCCTTGAGAAAGGGCCAATAAAGCTTTTTCAGCCTGGATCTCCAGGTTAGGTTCTTCATAGAGCAAACCCAGTGCCAGAAAAAATGCATCCACACTGAGCAATGCAGGATCCCCTGGTGCCAATGCAAATGCCCAATTCTGAGGGTCGCCCCGCAGAAAAGAAATGACAATCTTAACCTGCTGAGCAGGATCACCAGAGGAGCGAGATTTCAAAGAAAGAAACAATTTACAATTGTTCTTAAAATTCAGGAACCGAGATCTATCTCCAGAAAAGAACTCTGGAATAGGAATTCTAGGTTCAGACATAGGAGTGTGCACAACAAAATCTTGTATATTTTGAACCTTAGCGGCAAGATTATTCAGGCTAGAAGCCAAACTCTGGACATCCATATCAACAGCTGGGGTCAGAGCCACTCTAAGATTAAGAGGAGGTGAGAAGCAGCTAGACCGCAATTAGAGACAAGGCAGCAGACCCAAAGGAAAAAAAATAAAATAAAAATCCTCAAGACTTCTCTTCTCCTGCTTCTGCCGTACAATTAACACCTTGTGGGCCGGCTGTACTGTTATGATCCCAATGGCTGGGGATCGCAAAAGGACAAGAGCAAAATACAAAATAATAGGACGAGCTCTAGGGTGATGGAACCTGGGCTGACCGCGGCCCTACTCCTGACAAACACAACTAGCAATAGCCGGGGAACGTGCCTACGATGATCCTAGACGTCTCGCGACAGCCTGAGAGCTAACTAACCCTGTAGAGGAAACAAAGACCTAACTTGCCTCCAGAGAAATGACCCCAAAGATATAGCAGCCCCCCACATGTATTAACGGTGAAATGAGAGGAAGGCACGTACATAGGTATGAAAACAGATTTAGCAAAATGAGGCCCGCTATAGCTAGAAAGCAGAAAGATACAACAGGGATCTAAACGGTCAGCAGAAAACCCTAATCAAAAAACCTATCCTGAGATTACAAGAACCCATGTGCCAACTCATGGCACATGGGGAGAACCTCAGCCCACTAGAGCTACCAGCAAGCATAAACTCACATTTTTAGCAAGCTGGACAAAAGCACAATAAGGCAAAGCACAAAAACTGAAAGACAAAAACTTAGCTTATCCTGAGAGGTCTGGGAGCAGGTAGTCAGAAGGAAGCTGAGCACTTCTGATTACATTGACAGCCGGCAATGAATGTCAGAGAAGCAGAGCTAAATAGGAACCTCCCTGCTACTAATGAAACAGGTGGAGGCCAGAGACCAACAGACCACACAAAGCCACCAGAGGGAGCCTAAAGCCAAAGTCACGCAGTACCACCTGTGACCACAAGAGGGAGCCCAGAAACAGAATTCACAACACCCCAGTAATCCTCATATATATAGTAGGATGGCCCCAGTTCCCCCCATATATATAGTATGATGGCCCCAGTTCTCCCCATATATATATAGTAGGATGGCCCCAGTTCCCCCCATATATATAGTATGATGGCCCCAGTTCCCCCCATATATATATATAGTATGATGGCCCCAGTTCTCCTCATATATATAGTAGGATGGTCCCTGTTCTCCCCATATATATAGTAGGATGGTCCCAGTTCCTCCATATATATAGTAGGATGGCCCCAGTTCTCCTCATATATATATAGTAGGATGGCCCCAGCTCTCCCATATATATAGTATGATGGCCCCAGTTCCCCCCATATATATAGTATGATGACCCCAGTTCCCCCCATATATATAGTATGATGACCCCAGTTCTCCCCATATATATTGTATGATGGCCCCAGTTCTCCCCCATATATAGTATGATGGTCCCAGTTCTCCCCATATATATAGTAGGATGGCCCCAGTTCTCCCCATATATATAGTATGATGACCCCAGTTCTCCCCATATATATAGTATGATGGTCCCAGTTCTCCCCCATATATAGTAGGATGGCCCCAGTTCCCCCATATATATAGTAGGATGGTCCCAGTTCTCCCCATATATATAGTAGGATGGCCCCAGTTCTCCCCATATATATAGTAGGATGGCCCCAGTTCTCCCCATATATATTGTATGATGGCCCCAGTTCTCCCCATATATATTGTATGATGGCCCCAGTTCTCCCCATATATATAGTAGGATGGCCCCAGTTCTCCCCATATATAGTAGGATGGTCCCAGTTCTCCCCCCATATATATAGTATGATGGCCCCAGTTCTCCCCATATATATAGTAGGATGGCCCCAGTTCTCACCATATATATAGTAGGATGGCCCCCGTTCTCCCAATACATCTAGTATGATGGCCCCAGTTCTCCCCCCATATATATATATAGTATAATGGCTCCAGTTCTCCCCATATATATAGTAGAATGGCCCCAGTTCTCCCCATATATATAGTAAGATGACCCCAGTTCTCCCCATATATATATATGATGACCCCAGTTCCCCCCTTATATATAGTATGATGGCCCCAGTTCTCCCCATATATATAGTATGATGGCCCCAGTTCCCCCCTTATATATAGTATGATGGCCCCAGTTCTCCCCATATATAGTAGGATGGTCCCAGTTCTCCCCATATATATAGTATGATGACCCCAGTTCCCCTCATATATATAGTATGATGGCCTCAGTTCTCCCCATATATATAGTAGGATGGCCCCAGTTCTCCCCATATATATAGTAGGATGACCCCAGTTCTCCCCATATATATAGTATGATGGCCCCAGTTCCCCCCATATATATAGTATGATGGTCCCAGTTCTCCCCATATATATAGTAGGATGGCCCCAGTTCTCCCCATATGTATAGTATGATGGCCCCAGTTTCCCCATATATATATATATATATATATATATATATAGTAGGATGGCCCCAGTTCTCCCCATATATTGTATGATGGTCCCAGTTCTCCCCATATATATAGTAGGATGGCCCCAGTTCTCCCATATATATAGTAGGATGGCCCCAGTTCTCCTCATATATATATAGTAGGATGGCCCCTGTTCCCCCATATATATAGTAGGATGGTCCCAGTTCTCCCCATATATATATAGTAGGATGGCCCCTGTTCCCCCATATATATAGTAGGATGGCCTCAGTTCTCCCCATATATATAGCATGATGGCCCCAGTTCTCCCCATATATATAGTACGATGGCCCCAGTTCCCCCCATATATATAGTAGGATGGTCCCAGTTCTCCCCATATATATAGTATGATGGCCCCAGTTCTCCCCATATATATAGTATGATGGCCCCAGTTCTCCCCATATATATAGTGTGATGACCATAGTTCTCCCCATATATATAGTATGATGGCCCCAGTTCTCCCCATATACATAGTGTGATGGCCCCAGTTCTCCCCATATATATAGTATGATGGCCCCAGTTCTCCCCATATATATAGTGTGATGGCCCCAGTTCCCCCCATATATATAGTAGGATGGTCCCAGTTCTCCCTATATATAGTATGATGGTCCCAGTTCTCCTCATATATATTATGATGGTCCCAGTTCTCCTCATATATAGTATGATGGTCCCAGTTCTCCTCATATATAGTATGATGGTCCCAGTTCTCCTCATATATAGTATGATGGCCCCAGTTCTCCCCATATATATATTAGGATGGCCCCAGTTCTCCCCATATATATATATTAGGATAACCCCAGTTCTCCTCATATATATAGTATGATGGCTCCAGTTCCCTCATATATATAGTATGATGGTCCCAGTTCTCCTCATATATAGTAGGATGGCCCCAGTTTTCCCCATATATATATTAGGATGGCCCCAGTTCTCCCCATATATATATTAGGATAACCCCAGTTCTCCTCATATATATAGTAGGATGGCCCCAGTTCTCCCCATATATATATATTAGGATAACCCCAGTTCTCCCCATATATATAGTAGGATGGCCCCAGTTCTCCTCATATATATAGTAGGATGGCCCCAGTTCTCCCCATATATATAGTAGGATGGCCCCAGTTTTCCCCATATATATAGTAGGATGGCCCCAGTTCCCCCATATATATAGTAGGATGGCCCCAGTTCCCCCCATATATATAGTATGATGACCCCAGTTCTCCTCATATATATAGTAGGATGGTCCCAGTTCCTCCATATATATAGTAGGATGGCCCCAGTTCTCCTCATATATATAGTAGGATGGCCCCAGCTCTCCCATATATATAGTATGATGGCCCCAGTTCCCCCCATATATATAGTATGATGGCCCCAGTTCTCCCCATATATATTGTATGATGGCCCCAGTTCTCCCTCATATATAGTATGATGGTCCCAGTTCTCCCCATATATATAGTAGGATGGCCCCAGTTCTCCCCATATATATAGTATGATGACCCCAGTTCTCCCCATATATATAGTATGATGGTCCCAGTTCTCCCCCATATATAGTAGGATGGCCCCAGTTCCCCCATATATATAGTAGGATGGCCCCAGTTCTCCCCATATATATTGTATGATGGCCCCAGTTCTCCCCATATATATTGTATGATGGCCCCAGTTCTCCCCATATATATATAGTAGGATGGCCCCAGTTCTCCCCATATATAGTAGGATGGTCCCAGTTCTCCCCCCATATATATAGTATGATGGCCCCAGTTCCCCTCATATATATAGTAAGATAGTATGATGGCCCCAGTTCTCCCCATATATATAGTATGATGGCCCCAGTTCTCCCCATATATATAGTGTGATGGCCCCAGTTCCCCCCATATATATAGTAGGATGGTCCCAGTTCTCCCTATATATAGTATGATGGTCCCAGTTCTCCTCATATATCGTATGATGGTCCCAGTTCTCCTCATATATAGTATGATGGTCCCAGTTCTCCCCATATATATATTAGGATAACCCCAGTTCTCCTCATATATATAGTAGGATGGCCCCAGTTCTCCCCATATATATAGTAGGATGGCCCCAGTTTTCCCCATATATATAGTAGGATGGCCCCAGTTCCCCCATATATACATAGAATGATGGCCCCAGTTCTCCCCATATATATAGTAGGATGGCCCCAGTTCTCCCCATATATATAGTAAGATGACCCCAGTTCTCCCCATATATATATATGATGACCCCAGTTCCCCCCTTATATATAGTATGATGGCCCCAGTTCTCCCCATATATATAGTATGCTGGCCCCAGTTCCCCCCATATATAGTAGGATGGTCCCAGTTCTCCCCATATATATAGTATGATGACCCCAGTTCCCCTCATATATATAGTATGATGGCCCCAGTTCTCCCCATATATATAGTATGATGGCCCCAGTTCTCCCCATATATATAGTATGATGGCCCCAGTTCTCCCCATATATAGTAGGATGGTCCCAGTTCTCCCCATATATATATAGTATGATGACCCCAGTTCCCCTCATATATATAGTATGATGACCCCAGTTCTCCCCATATATATAGTAGGATGGCCCCAGTTCTCCCCATATATATAGTAGGATGACCCCAGTTCTCCCCATATATATAGTATGATGGCCCCAGTTCCCCCCATATATATATAGTATGATGGTCCCAGTTCTCCCCATATATATGGTAGGATGGCCCCAGTTCTCCCCATATATATAGTATGATGGCCCCAGTTCCCCCATATATATAGTAGGATGACCCCAGTTCTCCCCATATATATAGTATGATGGCCCCAGTATCCCCCATATATATAGTAAGATGGTCCCAGTTCTCCCCATATATATAGTATGATGGCCCCAGTTTCCCCATATATATAGTAGGATTGCCCCAGTTCTCCCCATATATAGTATGATGGTCCCAGTTCTCCCCCCATATATATAGTATGATGGCCCCAGTTCTCCCCATATATATAGTAGGATGGCCCCAGTTCCCCTCATATATATAGTATGATGGCCCCAGTTCTCCCCCCCATATATATAGTATGATGGCCCCAGTTCTCCCCCCATATATATAGTATGATGGTCCCAGTTCTCCTCATATATATAGTAGGATGGCCCCAGTTCTCCCCCCATATATATAGTAGGATGGCCCCAGTTCTCCCCATATATACAGTAGGATGGCCCCAGTTCTCCCCCCATATATATAGTATGATGGCCCCAGTTCTCCCCATATATATAGTATGATGGCCCCAGTTCCCCTCATATATACACTCACCGGCCACTTTATTAGGTACACCATGCTAGTAACGGGTTGGACCCCTTTTGCCTTCAGAACTGCCTCAATTCTTTGTGGCATAGATTCAACAAGGTGCTGGAAGCATTCCTCAGAGATTTTGGTCCATATTGACATGATTAAATATAATACACCGCACACTCTAAGTATGTTACTTGTGAAAAATTTGAAATTTATTGAGGTGCTATAGACATATCATTCAACAATGCGAAATGCGACCAGAAGTCAAACTGACAACGTTTCGACTCGTCCCGAGTCTTTATCAAAAAGGTCGCTGGAAAGAACAGAACCAGTGTAAGTAACCATACATAAAATATATACATATTTTGCATACATAATAATAGCACATAACAACCCAGAAGAGAGAAAAGGGAGAACAATATATACAAATATACATATAAGACATAGCATAACACAGGTATTTAATCCTGTCTTCGGTAAGAAAGATCCCCATCCTAGAGGTGAGGGTGTCAATCTGCGTGGTTTGGAAGTGATTTCATAAAGTTCAGAGGACGGAGAGTTCGAGAAGAGACCGAAGTGACGTTTACCTTAGCAAGGTGAATAGTAGTATAGCAATATAGTATAGTATTTTTGCTATACTACTATTCACCTTGCTAAGGTAAACGTCACTTCGGTCTCTTCTCGAACTCTCCGTCCTCTGAACTATATGAAATCACTTCCAAACCACGCAGATTGACACCCTCACCTCTAGGATGGGGATCTTTCTTACCGAAGACAGGATTAAATACCTGTGTTATGCTATGTCTTATATGTATATTTGTATATATTGTTCTCCCTTTTCTCTCTTCTGGGTTGTTATGTGCTATTATTATGTATGCAAAATATGTATATATTTTATGTATGGTTACTTACACTGGTTCTGTTCTTTCCAGCGACCTTTTTGATAAAGACTCGGGACGAGTCGAAACGTTGTCAGTTTGACTTCTGGTCGCATTTCGCATTGTTGAATGATATGTCTATAGCACCTCAATAAATTTCAAATTTTTCACAAGTAACATACTTAGAGTGTGCGGTGTATTATATTTAGTCGTAGTTTGTTAGGACACCCCAGTCCTCTACACCTGCACCTCGCTTTATTCCAACCTTAGTGCACACCAATTTTCTCTTCATATTGACATGATGGCATCACACAGTTGCCGCAGATTTGTCGGCTGCACATCCCAAAGATGCTCCATACAAGGCAGGATGGATCCATGCTTTCATGTTGTTTACGCCAAATTCTGACCCTACCATCCGAATGTCGCAGCAGAAATCGAGACTCATCAGACCAAGCAACGTTTTTCCAATCTTCTACTGTCCAATTTCGATGAGCTTGTACAAATTGTAGCCTCAGTTTCCTGTTCTTAGCTGAAAGGAGTGGTACCCGGTGTGGTCTTCTGCTGCTGTAGCCCATCTGCCTCAAAGTTCGACGCACTGTGCGTTCAGAGATGCTCTTAGGCCTACCTTGGTTGTAACGGGTGGCGATTTGAGTCACTGTTGCCTTTCTATCAGCTCGAACCAGTCTGCCCATTCTCCTCTGACCTCTGGCATCAACAAGGCATTTCCGCCCACAGAACTGCCGCTCACTGGATTTTTTTTCTTTTTCGGACCATTCTCTGTAAACTCTAGAGATGGTTGTGCGTGAAAATCCCAGTAGATCAGCAGTTTCTGAAATACTCAGACCAGCCCTTCTGGCACCAACAACCATGCCACGTTCAAAGGCACTCAAATCACCTTTCTTCCCCATACTGATGCTCGGTTTGAACTGCAGGAGATTGTCTTGACCATGTCTACATGCCTAAATGCACTGAGTTGCCGCCATGTGATTGGCTGATTAGAAATTAAGTGTTAACAAGAAGTTGGACAGGTGTACCTAATAAAGTGGCCAGTGAGTGTATAGTATGATGGTCCCAGTTCTCCCCATATATATAGTATGATGGCCCCAGTTCTTCCCATATATATAGTAGGATGGTCCCAGTTCTCCCCATATATATAGTATGATGGCCCCAGTTCTCCCCATATATATAGTATGATGGCCCCAGTTCTCCCCATATATATAGTAGAATGGTCCCAGTTCTCCCCATATATATAGTAGGATGGCCCCAGTTCTCCCCATATATATAGTAGGATGGTCCCAGTTCCCCCATATATATAGCATGATGGCCCCAGTTCTCCCCATATATATAGTAGGATGGCCCAGTTCTCCCCATATATATATAGTAGGATGGCCCCAGTTCTCCCCATATATATAGTAGGATGGCCCAGTTCTCCCCATATATATAGCATGATGGCCCCTGTCCCCCCATATATATAGTAGGATGGTCCCAGTTCCCCCATATATATAGTAGGATGGTCCCAGTTCTCCCCATATATATAGTAGGATGGTCCCAGTTCTCCCCATATATATAGTAGGATGGTCCCAGTTCTCCCCATATATATAGTAGGATGGTCCCAGTTCTCCCCATATATATAGTAGGATGGCCCCAGTTCTCCTCATATATATAGTATGAAGGCCCCAGTTCTCCCCATATATATAGTAGGATGGTCCCAGTTCCCCCATATATATAGCATGATGGCCCCAGTTCTCCCATATATATAGTAGGATGGCCCAGTTCTCCCCATATATATAGCATGATGGCCCCAGTTCTCCCATATATATAGTAGGATGGCCCAGTTCTCCCCATATATATAGCATGATGGCCCCTGTCCCCCCATATATATAGTAGGATGGTCCCAGTTCCCCCATATATATAGTAGGATGGCCCCAGTTCTCCCCATATATATATATAGTAGGATGGCCCCAGTTCTCCCCATATATATAGTATGATGGCCGCAGTTCTCCCCATATATTTAGTAGGATGGCCCCAGTTCCCCTCATATATATAGTAGGATGGCCCCAGTTCTCCCCATATATATAGTATGATGGTCCCAGTTCTCCCCATATATATAGTAGGATGGTCCCAGTTCTCCCCATATATATAGTAGGATGGCCCCAGTTCTCCTCATATATATAGTATGAAGGCCCCAGTTCTCCCCATATATATAGTAGGATGGCCCAGTTCTCCCATATATATAGTAGGATGGCCCCAGTTCCCCTCATATATATAGTAGGATGGTCCCAGTTCTCCCCATATATATAGTAGGATGGTCCCAGTTCTCCCCATATATATAGTAGGATGGCCCAATTCTCCCATATATATAGTAGGATGGCCCCAGTTCTCCTCATATATATAGTATGAAGGCCCCAGTTCTCCCCATATATATAGTAGGATGGCCCCAGTTCTCCCCCTATATATAGCATGATGGCCCCAGTCTCCCCATATATATAGTAGGATGGCCCCAGTTCTCCCCATATATATAGTAGGATGGCCCCAGTTCTCCTCATATATAGTATGATGGCCCCAGTTCTCCTCATATATATAGTATGATGGCCCCAGTTCTCCTCATATATATAGTAGGATGGCCCCAGTTCTCCTCATATATATAGTAGGATGGCCCCAGTTCTCCCCATATATATAGTAGGATGGCCCCAGTTCTCCCCATATATAGTATGATGGCCCCAGTTCCCCCATATATAGTATGATGGCCCCAGTTCCCCCCATATATATAGTATGATGGCCCCAGTTCTCCCCATATATATAGTAGGATGGCCCCAGTTCCCCTCATATATATAGTAGGATGGTCCCAGTTCTCCCCATATATATAGTAGGATGGTCCCAGTTCTCCCCATATATATAGTAGGATGGCCCCAGTTCTCCTCATATATATAGTATGATGGTCCCAGTTCCCCCATATATATAGCATGATGGCCCCAGTTCTCCCATATATATAGTAGGATGGCCCAGTTCTCCCCATATATATAGCATGATGGCCCCAGTTCTCCCATATATATAGTAGGATGGCCCAGTTCTCCCCATATATATAGTATGATGGCCCCAGTTCCCCCATATATAGTATGATGGCCCCAGTTCCCCCATATATAGTAGGATGGCCCCAGTTCCCCCATATATAGTATGATGGCCCCAGTTCCCCCATATATAGTATGATGGCCCCAGTTCCCCCATATATATACAATGATGGCCCCAGTTCTCCCCATATATATAGTAGGATGGCCCCAGTTCTCCCCATATATATAGTATGATGGTCCCAGTTCCCCCATATATATAGTAGGATGGCCCCAGTTCTCCCATATATATAGTAGGATGGCCCAGTTCTCCCATATATATAGTAGGATGGCCCCAGTTCCCCCATATATATAGTAGGATGGTCCCAGTTCTCCCCATATACACTCACTGGCCACTTTATTAGGTACACCATGCTAGTAACGGGTTGGACCCCTTTTGCCTTCAGAACTGCCTCAATTCTTCGTGGCATAGATTCAACAAGGTGCTGGAAGCATTCCTCAGAGATTTTGGTCCATATTGACATGATGGCATCACACAGTTGCCGCAGATTTGTCGGCTGCACATCCCTGATGCGAATCTCCCGTTCCACCACATCCCAAAGATTTCATGTTGTTTACGCCAAATTCTGACCCTACCATCCGAATGTCGCAGCAGAAATCGAGACTCATCAGACGAAGCAACGTTTTTCCAATCTTCTACTGTCCAATTTCGATGAGCTTGTGCAAATTGTAGCCTCAGTTTCCTGTTCTTAGCTGAAAGGAGTGGTACCCGGTGTGGTCTTCTGCTGCTGTAGCCCATCTGCCTCAAAGTTCGACGCACTGTGCGTTCAGAGATGCTCTTAGGCCTACCTTGGTTGTAACGGGTGGCGATTTGAGTCACTGTTGCCTTTCTATCAGCTCGAACCAGTCTGCCCATTCTCCTCTGACCTCTGGCATCAACAAGGCATTTCCGCCCACAGAACTGCCGCTCACTGGATTTTTTTTCTTTTTCGGACCATTCTCTGTAAACCCTAGAGATGGTTGTGCGTGAAAATCCCAGTAGATCAGCAGTTTCTGAAATACTCAGACCAGCCCTTCTGGCACCAACAACCATGCCACGTTCAAAGGCACTCAAATCACCTTTCTTCCCCATACTGATGCTCGGTTTGAACTGCAGGAGATTGTCTTGACCATGTCTACATGCCTAAATGCACTGAGTTGCCGCCATGTGATTGGCTGATTAGAAATTAAGTGTTAACAAGAAGTTGGACAGGTGTACCTAATAAAGTGGCCAGTGAGTGTATATAGTAGGATGATCCCAGTTCCCCCCATATATATAGTATGATGACCCCAGTTCCCCCCATATATATAGTAGGATGGCCCCAGTTCTCCCCATATATATAGTAGGATGGCCCCAGTTCTCCCCATATATATAGTATGATGGCCCCAGTTCTCCCCATATATATAGTAGGATGGTCCCAGTTCTCCCCATATATATAATATGATGGTCCCAGTTCTCCCCATATATATAGTATGATGGCCCCAGTTCTCCCCATATATATAGTAGGATGGCCCCAGTTCTCCCCATACATATAGTATGATGGTCCCAGTTCTCCCCCCATATATATAGTATGATGGCCCCAGTTCTCCCCATATATATAGTAGGATGGCCCCAGTTCCCCTCATATATATAGTATGATGGTCCAAGTTCTCCCCATATACTGTATATAGCAGGATGGCCCCAGTTCTCCCCATATATATAGTAGGATGGTCCCAGTTCTCCCCATATATATAGTAGGATGGCCCCAGTTCCCCTCATATATATAGTATGATGGCCCCAGTTCTTCCCATATATATAGTAGGATGACCCCAGTTCTCCCCATATATATAGTATGATGGCCCCAGTTCCCCCCATATATATATATATATAGTATGATGGTCCCAGTTCTCCCCATATATATGGTAGGATGGCCCCAGTTCTCCCCATGTATATAGTAGGATGGCCCCAGTTCTCCCCATATATCTAGTATGATGGCCCCAGTTCTCCCCATATAGCTAGTATGATGGCCCCAGTTCCCCTCATATATATAGTAGGATGGCCCCAGTTCTCCCCATATATAGTATGATGGTCCCAGTTCTCCCCATATATATGGTAGGATGGCCCCAGTTCTCCCCATATATATAGTAGGATGGCCCCAGTTCTCCCCATATAGCTAGTATGATGGCCCCAGTTCCCCTCATATATATAGTAGGATGGCCCCAGTTCTCCCCATATATAGTATGATGGCCCCAGTTCCCCCATATATATAGTAGGATGGCCCCAATTCTCCCCATATATAGTATGATGGTCCCAGTTCTCCCCCCATATATAAAGTATGATGGCCCCAGTTCTCCCCATATATATAGTAGGATGGCCCCAGTTCTCCCCATATATATATAGTAGGATGACCCCAGTTCTCCCCAGATATATAGTAGGATGGCCCCAGTTCTTCCCATATACAGTGGGGCAAAAAAGTATTTAGTCAGTCAGCAATAGTGCAAGTTCCACCACTTAAAAAGATGAGAGGCGTCTGTAATTTACATCATAGGTAGACCTCAACTATGGGAGACAAATTGAGAAAAAAAATCCAGAAAATCACATTGTCTGTTTTTTTATCATTTTATTTGCATATTATGGTGGAAAATAAGTATTTGGTCAGAAACAAACAATCAAGATTTCTGGCTCTCACAGACCTGTAACTTCTTCTTTAAGAGTCTCCTCTTTCCTCCACTCATTACCTGTAGTAATGGCACCTGTTTAAACTTGTTATCAGTATAAAGACACCTGTGCACACCCTCAAACAGTCTGACTCCAAACTCCACTATGGTGAAGACCAAAGAGCTGTCAAAGGACACCAGAAACAAAATTGTAGCCCTGCACCAGGCTGGGAAGACTGTATCTGCAATAGCCAACCAGCTTGGAGTGAAGAAATCAACAGTGGGAGCAATAATTAGAAAATGGAAGACATTCAAGACCACTGATAATCTCCCTCGATCTGGGGCTCCACGCAAAATCCCACCCCGTGGGGTCAGAATGATCACAAGAAAGGTGAGCAAAAATCCCAGAACCACGCGGGGGGACCTAATGAATGAACTGCAGAGAGCTGGGACCAATGTAACAAGGCCTACCATAAGTAACACACTACGCCACCATGGACTCAGATCCTGCAGTGCCAGACGTGTCCCACTGCTTAAGCCAGTACATGTCCGGGCCCGTCTGAAGTTTGCTAGAGAGCATTTGGATGATCCAGAGGAGTTTTGGGAGAATGTCCTATGGTCTGATGAAACCAAACTGGAACTCTTTGGTAGAAACACAACTTGTCGTGTTTGGAGGAAAAAGAATACTGAGTTGCATCCATCAAACACCATACCTACTGTAAAGCATGGTGGTGGAAACATCATGCTTTGGGGCTGTTTCTCTGCAAAGGGGCCAGGACGACTGATCCGGGTACATGAAAGAATGAATGGGGCCATGTATCGTGAGATTTTGAGTGCAAACCTCCTTCCATCAGCAAGGGCATTGAAGATGAAACGTGGCTGGGTCTTTCAACATGACAATGATCCAAAGCACACCGCCAGGGCAACGAAGGAGTGGCTTCGTAAGAAGCATTTCAAGGTCCTGGAGTGGCCTAGCCAGTCTCCAGATCTCAACCCTATAGAAAACCTTTGGAGGGAGTTGAAAGTCCGTGTTGCCAAGCGGAAAGCCAAAAACATCACTGCTCTAGAGGAGATCTGCATGGAGGAATGGGCCAACATACCAACAACAGTGTGTGGCAACCTTGTGAAGACTTACAGAAAACGTTTGACCTCTGTCATTGCCAACAAAGTATGTATTACAAAGTATTGAGATGAAATTTTGTTTCTGACCAAATACTTATATTCCACCATAATATGCAAATAAAATGTTAAAAAAAGACAATGTGATTTTCTGGATTTTTTTTTTCTCAGTTTGTCTCCCATAGTTGACGTCTACCTATGGTGTAAATTACAGACGCCTCTCATCTTTTTAAGTGGTGGAACTTGCACTATGGCTGAATGACTAAATACTTTTTTGCCCCACTGTATATAGTAGGATGGTCCCAGTTCTCCCCATATATATAGTATGATGGTCCCAGTTCTCCTCATATATATAGTATGATGGCCCCAGTTCTCCCCATATATATAGTAGGATGGCCCCAGTTCTCCCCATATATATAGTATGATGGCCCCAGTTCTCCCCATATATATAGTATGATGGCCCCAGTTCTCCCCATATATATAGTAGGATGGTCCCAGTTCTCCCCATATATATAGTAGGATGGCCCCAGTTCTCCCCATATATATAGTATGATGGTCCCAGTTTCCCCCATATATATAGTATGATGGCCCCAGTTCTCCCCATATATATAGTATGATGGTCTCAGTTCCCCCATATATATAGTAGGATGGCCCCAGTTCTCCCATATATATAGTAGGATGGCCCAGTTCTCCCATATATATAGTATGATGGCCCCTGTTCCCCCATATATATAGTAGGATGGTCCCAGTTCTCCCCATATATATAGTATGATGGCCCCAGTTCTCCCCATATATATAGTATGATGGTCCCAGTTTCCCCCATATATATAGTATGATGGCCCCAGTTCTCCCCATATATATAGTATGATGACTCCAGTTCTCCCATATATATAGTAGGATGGTCCCAGTTCTCCCCATATTTATAGTATGATGGCCCCAGTTCTCCCCATATATATAGTATGATGGTCCCAGTTTCCCCCATATATATAGTATGATGGCCCCAGTTCTCCCCATATATATAGTATGATGACTCCAGTTCTCCCATATATATAGTAGGATGGCCCCAGTTCTCCCCATATATATAGTAGGATGGTCCCAGTTCTCCCCATATATATAGTATGATGGTCCCAGTTCTCCTCATATATATAGTAGGATGGCCCCAGTTCTCCCCATATATCTAGTAGGATGGCCCCAGTTCTCCCCATATATATAGTATGATGGCCCCAGTTCTCCCCATATATATAGTATGATGGCCCCAGTCCCCCCATATATATAGTATGATGGCCCCAGTTCTCCCCATATATATAGTAGGATGGTCCCAGTTCTCCCCATATATATAGTAGGATGGCCCCAGTTCTCCCCATATATATAGTAGGATGGTCCCAGTTCCCCCATATATATAGCATGATGGCCCCAGTTCTCCCCATATATATAGTAGGATGGCCCCAGTTCTCCCCATATATATAGTATGATGGTCCCAGTTCCCCCATATATATAGTAGGATGGCCCCAGTTCTCCCATATATATAGTAGGATGGCCCCTGTTCCCCCATATATATAGTAGGATGGTCCCAGTTCTCCCCATATATATAGTATGATGGCCCCAGTTCTCCCCATATATATAGTATGATGGTCTCAGTTCTCCCCATATATATAGTAGGATGGCCCCAGTTCCCCTCATATATATAGTATGATGGTCCCAGTTCTCCCCATATATATAGTAGGATAACCCCAGTTCTCCCCATATATATAGTAGGATGGCCCCAGTTCCCCCATATATAGTATGATGGCCCCAGTTCCCCCATATATAGTATGATGGCCCCAGTTCCCCCATATATAGTATGATGGCCCCAGTTCCCCCATATATATACAATGATGTCCCCAGTTCTCCCCATATATATAGTAGGATGGTCCCAGTTCTCCTTATATATATAGCATGATGGCCCCAGTTCTCCCCATATATATAGTATGATGGCCCCAGTTCTCCCCATATATATAGTAGGATGGCCCCAGTTCTCCCCATATATAGTATGATGGCCCCAGTTCTCCCCATACATATAGTATGATGACCACAGTTCTCCCCATATATATAGTATGATGGCCCCAGTTCCCCCATATATATAGTAGGATGGCCCCAGTTCTCCCCATATATATACAATGATGGCCCCAGTTCTCCCCATATATATAGTATGATGGCCCCAGTTCTCCCATATATATAGTAGGATGGCCCCAGTTCCCCCATATATAGTATGATGGCCCCATTTCCCCTATATATAGTATGATGGCCCCAGTTCCCCCATATATAGTATGATGGCCCCAGTTCTCCCCATATATATAGTATGATGGCCCCAGTTCTCCCCATATATATAGTAGGATGGTCCCAGTTCTCCCCATATATATAGTATGATGGCCCCAGTTCTCCCCAAATATATGTATAGTATGATGGCCCCAGTTCCCCCATATATATAGTATGATGGCCCCAGTTCCCCTCATATATATAGTATAATGGCCCCAGTTCTCCCCATATATCTAGTATGATGGCCCCAGTTCCCCTCATATATATATAGTAGGATGGCCCCAGTTCTCCCCATATATAGTATGATGGTCCCAGTTCTCCCCCCATATATAAAGTATGATGGCCCCAGTTCTCCCCATATATATAGTAGGATGGCCCCAGTTCTCCCCATATATATAGTAGGATGACCCCAGTTCTCCCCATATATATAGTATGATGGCCCCAGTTCTCCCCATATATATAGTAGGATGGCCCCAGTTCTCCCCATATATATAGTAGGATGGCCCCAGTTCTCCCCATATATATAGTAGGATGGCCCCAGTTCTCCCCATATATATAGTAGGATGACCCCAGTTCTCCCCATATATATAGTATGATGGCCCCAGTATCCCCCATATATATAGTAAGATGGTCCCAGTTCTCCCCATATATATAGTAGGATGGCCCCAGTTCTCCCCATATATATAGTATGATGGCCCCAGTTCTCCCCCCATATATATAGTATGATGGCCCCAGTTCCCCTCATATATATAGTATGATGGCCCCAGTTCTCCCCCCATATATATAGTATGATGGCCCCAGTTCTCCCCATATATATGGTAGGATGGCCCCAGTTCTCCCCATATATATAGTATGATGGCCCCAGTTCTCCCTATATATATAGTATGATGGCCCCAGTTCTCCCCATATATATAGTAGGATGGCCCCAGTTCCTCCCATATATATAGTAGGATGGCCCCAGTTCTCCCCATATATATAGTATGATGGCCCCAGTCCCCCCATATATATAGTATGATGGCCCCAGTTCTCCCCATATATATAGTAGGATGGCCCCAGTCCCCCCATATATATAGTAGGATGGCCCCAGTTCTCCCCATATATATAGTATGATGGCCCCAGTCCCCCCATATATGTAGTATGATGGCCCCAGTTCTCCCCATATATATAGTATGATGGCCCCAGTCCCCCCATATATATAGTATGATGGCCCCAGTTCTCCCCATATATATAGTATGATGGCCCCAGTTCTCCCCATATATATAGTAGGATGGCCCCAGTTCTCCCCATATATATAGTAGGATGGCCCCAGTTCCTCCCATATATATAGTATGATGGCCCCAGTCCCCCCATATATATAGTATGATGGCCCCAGTTCTCCCCATATATATAGTATGATGGCCCCAGTCCCCCCATATATATAGTATGATGGCCCCAGTTCTCCTCATATATATAGTAGGATGGCCCCATTTCTCCCCATATATCTAGTAGGATGGCCCCAGTTCTCCCCATATATATATATATATAGTATGATGGCCCCAGTTCTCCCCATATATATAGTATGATGGCCCCAGTTCTCCCCATATATATAGTAGGATGGCCCCAGTTATCCCCATATATATAGTAGGATGGCCCCAGTTCCCCCATATATATAGTAGGATGGCCCCAGTTCTCCCCATATATATAGTATGATGGCCCCAGTTCTCCACATATATATAGTAGGATGGCCCCAGTTCTCCCCATATATATAGTAGGATGGCCCCAGTTCCCCCATATATATAGTAGGATGGCCCCAGTTCTCCCCATATATATAGTAGGATGGCCCCATTTCTCCCCATATATCTAGTAGGATGGCCCCAGTTCTCCCCATATATATATATATATATATATATAGTATGATGGCCCCAGTTCTCCCCATATATATAGTATGATGGCCCAGTTCTCCCCATATATATAATAGGATGGCCCCAGTTCCTCCCATATATATAGTAGAATGGCCCCAGTTCTCCCCATATATATAGTAGGATGGCCCCAGTTCCCCTCATATATATAGTAGGATGGTCCCAGTTCCCCCATATATATAGTATGATGGCCCAGTTCTCCCCATATATATAGTAGGATGGCCCCAGTTCTCCCCATATATATAGTATGATGGCCCCAGTTCTCCCCATATATAGAGTAGGATGGTCCCAGTTTCCCCCATATATATAGTATGATGGCCCCAGTTCTCCCCATATATATAGTATGATGGCCCAGTTCTCCCCATATATATAATAGGATGGCCCCAGTTCCTCCCATATATATAGTAGAATGGCCCCAGTTCTCCCCATATATATAGTAGGAAGGCCCCAGTTCTCCCCATATATATAGTAGGATGGCCCCAGTTCTCCCCATATATAGTATGATGGCCCCAGTTCCTCCCATATATATAGTATGATGGCCCCAGGTCTTCCCATATATCTAGTAGGATGGCCCCAGTTCTCCCCATATATATAGTATGATGGCCCATGTCCCCCCATATATATAGTAGGATGGCCCCAGTTCTCCCCATATATCTAGTAGGATGGCCCCAGTTCCCCCATATATATAGTAGGATGGCCCCAGTTCTCCCCATATATATATAGTATGATGGCCCCAGTTCTCCCCATATATATAGTATGATGGCCCCAGTCCCCCCATATATATAGTATGATGGCCCCAGTTCTCCCCATATATAGTAGGATGGCCCCAGTTCTCCCCATATATATAGTAGGATGGCCCCAGTTCTCCCCATATATAGTATGATGGCCCCAGTTCTCCCCATATATAGTAGGATGGCCCCAGTTCTCCCCATATATATAGTAGGATGGCCCCAGTTCTCCCCATATATAGTATGATGGCCCCAGTTCTCCCCATATATAGTAGGATGGCCCCAGTTCTCCCCATATATATAGTAGGATGGCCCCAGTTCTCCCCATATATAGTATGATGGCCCCAGTTCCTCCCATATATATAGTATGATGGCCCCAGTTCTCCCCATATATCTAGTATGATGGCCCCAGTTCTCCCCATATATATAGTAGGATGGCCCCAGTTCTCCCCATATATATAGTAGGATGGCCCCAGTTCTCCCCATATATAGTATGATGGCCCCAGTTCTCCCCATATATATAGTAGGATGGCCCCAGTTCTCCCCATATATATAGTATGATGGCCCCAGTTCTCCCCATATATATAGTATGATGGCCCCAGTTCTCCCCATATATATAGTATGATGGCCCCAGTTCTCCCCATATATATAGTAGGATGGCCCCAGTTCTCCCTATATATCTAGTAGGATGGCCCCAGTTCTCCCCATATATCTAGTAGGATGGCCCCAGTTCCCCCATATATATAGTAGGATGGCCCCAGTTCTCCCCATATATATATATAGTAGGATGGCCCCAGTTCTCCCCATATATATAGTAGGATGGCCCCAGTTCTCCCCATATATATAGTATGATGGCCCCAGTTCTCCCCATATATATAGTATGATGGCCCCAGTCCCCCCATATATATAGTATGATGGCCCAAGTTCTCCCCATATATATAGTAGGATGGCCCCAGTTCTCCCCATATATATAGTAGGATGGCCCCAGTTCCTCCCATCAGGGCCGTTTCTTCAACAGGGCGGGCAGGGCGGCCACACGGGGCGCCGTGGGGCCGGGGGGCGCAGGAGAGGCCTCGGGCCCCGGTGGTCCCCTGCCCGCTGCTGCTGCTGTTTAAGGGCTGTCAGGGGCGCGGATGCCGCGCTCAGTGCTGAGCGCGGGCGCGCCCTGCCCGAACTCAGCTGCAAATCTGACAGCTGAGCGGTCAGATCATCGCCTCGCGTCGCCGCGCCCCCCCCCCCGCACCGCACATAATGGTTGCGGCCACCTCGGCGCCGCCACTCACCCATACCTCCCAACCGTCCCGATTTCAGCGGGACAGTCCCGCTTTGGCACCGGGGTCCCGCTGTCCCGCTTCGGGCATTTAAAATCCCGAATTTGCGGCCGCCGGTGAAGCCCCGCCCACTTCCGGGACGTAGAGAGAGCCTGTTTTTTTTTTTTTTTATATAAAAGCTGCCTCCTGACCGCCCGCGCAACACCCCCCCCCCCTCCCGCCCCCTGTGCGGCGCTGCCACGCTGAAGGAGAGAGCCTGCAGCAATCAAGAAGAAAGGTCAGCGATTCACTACCTCTGGCTGTGTGTGCACGGAGCTCCGGCTTCTGCTCTTAGCTGCTATCCCGGCAGAGAAGGAGAGACGGGGGAGGTGCCGGGATAGTGCAGAGCTGTGAGCAGGAGACTGAAGACTTCAGCAGAGAGCTGCACATGGACATCAGCCGCCCCTGCATCACAGAGGAGATTGTGTGTGTGTGATGTGTGTGATGGCTGCGTGTGTGTGTGTGTGATGGCTGGGTGTGTGTGTGTGATGGCTGTGTGTGTGTGATGGCTGCGTGTGTGTGTGTGTGATGGCTGCGTGTGTGTGATGGCTGCGTGTGTGTGTGTGATGGCTGTGTGTGTGTGATGGCTGCGTGTGTGTGTGTGTGATGGCTGCGTGTGTGTGTGTGTGATGGCTGCGTGTGTGTGTGTGATGGCTGCGTGTGTGTGTGATGGCTGCGTGTGTGTGTGTGATGGCTGCGTGTGTGTGTGTGATGGCTGCGTGTGTGTGTGATGGCTGCATGTGTGATGGCTGCGCGTGTGTGTGTGTGTGTGATGGCTGCGTGTGTGTGTGTGATGGCTGTGTGTGTGATGGCTGCGTGTGTGTGTGATGGCTGCGTGTGTGTGTGTGATGGCTGCGTGTGTGTGATGGCTGCGTGTGTGTGATGGCTGCGTGTGTGTGTGATGGCTGTGTGTGTGTGATGGCTGCGTGTGTGTGATGGCTGTGTGTGTGTGATGGCTGTGTGTGTGTGATGGCTGTGTGTGTGTGATGGCTGTGTGTGTGTGATGGCTGTGTGTGTGTGATGGCTGCGTGTGTGTGATGGCTGCGTGTGTGTGTGATGGCTGCGTGTGTGTGTGTGTGTGATGGCTGCGTGTGTGATGTCTGCGTGTGTGTGTGATGGCTGCATGTGTGTGTGATGGCTGCGTGTGTGTGTGTGTGTGATGGCTGCGTGTGTGTGTGTGATGGCTGCGTGTGTGTGTGTGTGATGGCTGCGTGTGTGTGTGTGTGATGGCTGCGTGTGTGTGTGTGATGGCTGTGTGTGTGATGGCTGCGTGTGTGTGTGATGGCTGCGTGTGTGTGTGTGATGGCTGCGTGTGTGTGATGGCTGCGTGTGTGTGATGGCTGCGTGTGTGTGATGGCTGCGTGTGTGTGATGGCTGCGTGTGTGTGTGATGGCTGTGTGTGTGTGATGGCTGCGTGTGTGTGATGGCTGTGTGTGTGTGATGGCTGTGTGTGTGTGATGGCTGTGTGTGTGTGATGGCTGTGTGTGTGTGATGGCTGTGTGTGTGTGATGGCTGCGTGTGTGTGATGGCTGCGTGTGTGTGTGATGGCTGCGTGTGTGTGTGTGTGTGATGGCTGCGTGTGTGATGTCTGCGTGTGTGTGTGATGGCTGCATGTGTGTGTGATGGCTGCGTGTGTGTGTGTGTGTGATGGCTGCGTGTGTGTGTGTGATGGCTGCGTGTGTGTGTGTGTGATGGCTGCGTGTGTGTGTGTGTGATGGCTGCGTGTGTGTGTGATGGCTGCGTGTGTGATGCATTTGTGTCAAAGCTGCATGTGTTTGTGAGCTGCGTGCGTGTGAGCTGCGTGCCTGTGTGTGAGCTGCGTGCCTGTATGTCATTATACAGTATGGAGCATCATGTGTGGTCATTATACAATATGGAGCATCATGTGCGGTCATTATACAGTATGGAGCATCATGTGCGGTCATTATACAGTATGGAGCATTATGTGTGGCCATTATACAGTATGGAGCATCATGTGCGGTCATTATACAGTATGGAGCATCATGTGCGGTCATTATACAATATGGAGCATCATGTGCGGTCATTGTACAGTATGGAGCATCATGTGCGGTCATTATACAGTATGGAGCATCATGTGCGGTCATTATACAGTATGGAGCATCATGTGTGGCCATTATACAGTATGGAGCATCATGTGCGGCCATTATACAGTATGGAGCATCATGTGTGGCCATTATACAGTATGGAGCATCATGTGCGGCCATTATACAGTATGGAGCATCATGTGCGGTCATTATACAGTCTGGAGCATCATGTGCGGTCATTATACAGTCTGGAGCATCATGTGCGGTCATTATACAGTCTGGAGCATCATGTGCGGTCATTATACAGTCTGGAGCATCATGTGCGGTCATTATACAGTCTGGAGCATCATGTGCGGTCATTATACAGTCTGGAGCATCATGTGCGGTCATTATACAGTATGGAGCATCATTTGCGGTCATACAGTATGGAGCATCATGTGCGGTCATTATACAGTATGGAGCATCATGTGCGGTCATTATACAGTATGGAGCATCATGTGCGGTCATACAGTATGGAGCATCATGTGTGTTCATTATACAGTATGGAGCATCATGTGTGGCCATTATACAGTATGGAGCGTCATGTGTGTTCATTATACAGTATGGAGCATCATGTGTGGCCATTATACAGTATGGGGCACTGTGTGGCCATATTTTTTTGTTTATAATTATTGTATATGAAACAGTGTGATCGGCAGTGCTAAATGGGTGTGGTTGGGATGTGGATATGGGTGTGACTAATTATGAATGGGTGTGGTCAGAGGCGTGGCCTAAAATTTGCCAAGCGCGCCGCAAACTTTGTCCCTCTTTCCCATCTTCAAAAGTTGGGAGGTATGGACTCACCTCCGCTCCGCGCTGGATGAACAGCGAGAATGAACAGCCAGGATGAGGCAGCTCGGCCACTCCCACACTGATAGCAGGGGCGCCGCGCTCTCGGCTGAGCACGGGCGCTCCCTGAGACAGTGATCAAAGAGCTAAGCACACACACTATCACTGTCAGACTAGGCTGCCTGGCTGTTGCCAATTTCAATGCTGGACAGGACAGGCTGCAGTCTAGTCTGACAGTGGTAGCAGTATAGCAAAAATGCCCACCCCCTGCCTATGGATTAGTCCTTCCCTTCCCAGCAGCCCCATTTAGCAGTCTGAGCGCGCTCAGACTCAGAGGGCAGAGGGCACTGACACACTGAACAGGTGAGGGGGTCTGAGGGATGGGATGGGTTGGGCTAGCCTTTTTTTTTGGATGGGGACCCCCACACCTGCCCCCCCCCCAACCACCCTTGGGGCATGCTGATTTGGCATGCCCCACAGCATGAAACCCGGGAGGGGGCCCAGCTGACTTACCTCATCTTTGGCAGTCTGGTGGCATCCTCACCCAGGCGAGAAGTGTTGGAAAGAGTTATGGCAGTAACTGTATACCTGGCAACCAATAATTTAGCTTTTCGAGGATCGTCAAATACATTGTTTACACCAAATAATGGACATTTCCTTGGGCTTATAGAGCTTCTTGGAAAATTTGAACCAGTAATGAGAGATCATTTAAAACGAATTACTTCCCAGGAAATCCATACACATTACTGTGGAAATTTAATTCAAAATGAAATTATCTGCTTGATGGCCTCTCAGGTGAAGAAATGTATTCTAGAAAAAGCCAAAAGATCTAAGTATTTTTCAATAATGTTGGACTGCACACAAGATGCAGGTCACACTGAACAGTTGTCATACACCTTAAGATTTGTTGATATAGATGATGATCACGTAGCAATAAAGGAACATTTTATTGGCTATCGTCCTGCTACTGATACATCTGGGGAAAGTCTCGCCAATCTCCTTTTAGAAGAGATTAGTAAATGTGACCTGGAATTAGAAAATGAACTGGCAGAAAAGCTGAATTATTCGGAAGCTATTAATGCTTTTGCAGCGGCTAAATCTAGAAGAGTCAGTTTCTCATAAATCTGCAACCTACAATTTTTAGGATCTGTTTCCAAAATAATTAATAGATATTATTTACCTACAACTTTGTTCTCACCGTTAATAATTAGCATACTTGTCCCTTTTCCCCAAGTTCTATATAAGTTAAAGGCAAATTATAATTTATTAAAAAAAGGGAAGATACAAGCCTGCTCTCTATTTATTACTCAAGCCCACAAAAATAATGTTTATTATTTTCGGTGCCGGGGGGGGGGGGGAGAAATTTCCTACTCTCGCCCTGTGTCATTTTTGGGCTAGAAACTGCCCTGCCTCCCATATATATAGTAGGATGGCCCCAGTTCTCCCTATATATCTAGTAGGATGGCCCCAGTTCTCCCCATATATATAGTAGGATGGCCCCAGTCCCCCCATATATATAGTAGGATGGCCCCAGTTCTCCCCATATATCTAGTAGGATGGCCCCAGTTCTCCCCATATATATAGTATGATGGCCCCAGTTCTCCCCACATATATAGTATGATGGCCCCAGTCCCCCCATATATATAGTATGATGGCCCATGTCCCCCCATATATATAGTAGGATGGCCCCAGTTCTCCCCATATATCTAGTAGGATGGCCCCAGTTCCCCCATATATATAGTAGGATGGCCCCAGTTCTCCCCATATATATATAGTATGATGGCCCCAGTTCTCCCCATATATATAGTATGATGGCCCCAGTCCCCCCATATATATAGTATGATGGCCCCAGTTCTCCCCATATATAGTAGGATGGCCCCAGTTCTCCCCATATATATAGTAGGATGGCCCCAGTTCTCCCCATATATAGTATGATGGCCCCAGTTCTCCCCATATATAGTAGGATGGCCCCAGTTCTCCCCATATATATATAGTAGGATGGCCCCAGTTCTCCCCATATATATAGTAGGATGGCCCCAGTTCTCCCCATATATAGTATGATGGCCCCAGTTCCTCCCATATATATAGTATGATGGCCCCAGTTCTCCCCATATATCTAGTATGATGGCCCCAGTTCTCCCCATATATATAGTAGGATGGCCCCAGTTCTCCCCATATATATAGTAGGATGGCCCCAGTTCTCCCCATATATAGTATGATGGCCCCAGTTCCTCCCATATATATAGTATGATGGCCCCAGTTCTCCCCATATATATAGTAGGATGGCACCAGTTCTCCCCATATATATAGTAGGATGGCCCCAGTTCCTCCCATATATATAGTAGGATGGCCCCAGTTCTCCCTATATATCTAGTAGGATGGCCCCAGTTCTCCCCATATATCTAGTAGGATGGCCCCAGTTCCCCCATATATATAGTAGTATGGCCCCAGTTCTCCCCATATATATATATAGTAGGATGGCCCCAGTTCTCCCCATATATATAGTAGGATGGCCCCAGTTCTCCCCATATATATAGTATGATGGCCCCAGTTCTCCCCATATATATAGTATGATGGCCCCAGTCCCCCCATATATATAGTATGATGGCCCAAGTTCTCCCCATATATATAGTAGGATGGCCCCAGTTCTCCCCATATATATAGTAGGATGGCCCCAGTTCCTCCCATATATATAGTAGGATGGCCCCAGTTCTCCCTATATATCTAGTAGGATGGCCCCAGTTCTCCCCATATATATAGTAGGATGGCCCCAGTCCCCCCATATATATAGTAGGATGGCCCCAGTTCTCCCCATATATCTAGTAGGATGGCCCCAGTTCTCCCCATATATATAGTATGATGGCCCCAGTTCTCCCCACATATATAGTATGATGGCCCCAGTCCCCCCATATATATAGTATGATGGCCCCAGTTCTCCCCATATATATAGTATGATGGCCCCAGTTCCTCCCATATATATATAGTAGGATGGCCCCAGTTCCTCCCATATATATATAGTAGGATGGCCCCAGTTCCTCCCATATATATAGTAGGATGGCCCCAGTTCTCCCCATATATATAGTATGATGGCCCCAGTCCCCCCATATATATAGTATGATGGCCCCAGTTCTCCCCATATATATAGTAGGATGGCCCCAGTCCCCCCATATATATAGTAGGATGGCCCCAGTTCTCCCCATATATATAGTATGATGGCCCCAGTCCCCCCATATATATAGTATGATGGCCCCAGTTCTCCCCATATATATAGTATGATGGCCCCAGTCCCCCCATATATATAGTATGATGGCCCCAGTTCTCCCCATATATATAGTATGATGGCCCCAGTTCTCCCCATATATATAGTAGGATGGCCCCAGTTCCTCCCATATATATAGTAGGATGGCCCCAGTTCTCCCCATATATATAGTATGATGGCCCCAGTCCCCCCATATATATAGTATGATGGCCCCAGTTCTCCCCATATATATAGTAGGATGGCCCCAGTCCCCCCATATATATAGTAGGATGGCCCCAGTTCTCCCCATATATATAGTATGATGGCCCCAGTCCCCCCATATATGTAGTATGATGGCCCCAGTTCTCCCCATATATATAGTATGATGGCCCCAGTCCCCCCATATATATAGTATGATGGCCCCAGTTCTCCCCATATATATAGTATGATGGCCCCAGTTCTCCCCATATATATAGTAGGATGGCCCCAGTTCTCCCCATATATATAGTAGGATGGCCCCAGTTCCTCCCATATATATATAGTATGATGGCCCCAGTCCCCCCATATATATAGTATGATGGCCCCAGTTCTCCCCATATATATAGTATGATGGCCCCAGTCCCCCCATATATATAGTATGATGGCCCCAGTTCTCCTCATATATATAGTAGGATGGCCCCATTTCTCCCCATATATCTAGTAGGATGGCCCCAGTTCTCCACATATATATATATATAGTATGATGGCCCCAGTTCTCCCCATATATATAGTATGATGGCCCCAGTTCTCCCCATATATATAGTAGGATGGCCCCAGTTATCCCCATATATATAGTAGGATGGCCCCAGTTCCCCCATATATATAGTAGGATGGCCCCAGTTCTCCCCATATATATAGTATGATGGCCCCAGTTCTCCACATATATATAGTAGGATGGCCCCAGTTCTCCCCATATATATAGTAGGATGGCCCCAGTTCCCCCATATATATAGTAGGATGGCCCCAGTTCTCCCCATATATATAGTAGGATGGCCCCATTTCTCCCCATATATCTAGTAGGATGGCCCCAGTTCTCCCCATATATATATATATATATATATATATATATATATATAGTATGATGGCCCCAGTTCTCCCCATATATATAGTATGATGGCCCAGTTCTCCCCATATATATAATAGGATGGCCCCAGTTCCTCCCATATATATAGTAGAATGGCCCCAGTTCTCCCCATATATATAGTAGGATGGCCCCAGTTCCCCTCATATATATAGTAGGATGGTCCCAGTTCCCCCATATATATAGTATGATGGCCCAGTTCTCCCCATATATATAGTAGGATGGCCCCAGTTCTCCCCATATATATAGTATGATGGCCCCAGTTCTCCCCATATATAGAGTAGGATGGTCCCAGTTTCCCCCATATATATATAGTATGATGGCCCCAGTTCTCCCCATATATATAGTATGATGGCCCAGTTCTCCCCATATATATAATAGGATGGCCCCAGTTCCTCCCATATATATAGTAGAATGGCCCCAGTTCTCCCCATATATATAGTAGGAAGGCCCCAGTTCTCCCCATATATATAGTAGGATGGCCCCAGTTCTCCCCATATATAGTATGATGGCCCCAGTTCCTCCCATATATATAGTATGATGGCCCCAGGTCTTCCCATATATCTAGTAGGATGGCCCCAGTTCTCCCCATATATATAGTATGATGGCCCATGTCCCCCCATATATATAGTAGGATGGCCCCAGTTCTCCCCATATATCTAGTAGGATGGCCCCAGTTCCCCCATATATATAGTAGGATGGCCCCAGTTCTCCCCATATATATATAGTATGATGGCCCCAGTTCTCCCCATATATATAGTATGATGGCCCCAGTCCCCCCATATATATAGTATGATGGCCCCAGTTCTCCCCATATATAGTAGGATGGCCCCAGTTCTCCCCATATATATAGTAGGATGGCCCCAGTTCTCCCCATATATATAGTAGGATGGCCCCAGTTCTCCCCATATATATAGTATGATAGCCCCAGTTCTCCCCATATATATAGTAGGATGGCCCCAGTTCTCCCCATATATATATAGTAGGATGGCCCCAGTTCTCCCCATATATATAGTAGGATGGCCCCAGTTCTCCCCATATATAGTATGATGGCCCCAGTTCCTCCCATATATATAGTATGATGGCCCCAGTTCTCCCCATATATCTAGTATGATGGCCCCAGTTCTCCCCATATATATAGTAGGATGGCCCCAGTTCTCCCCATATATATAGTAGGATGGCCCCAGTTCTCCCCATATATAGTATGATGGCCCCAGTTCCTCCCATATATATAGTATGATGGCCCCAGTTCTCCCCATATATCTAGTAGGATGGCCCCAGTTCCCCCATATATATAGTAGGATGGCCCCAGTTCTCCCCATATATATATATATAGTAGGATGGCCCCAGTTCTCCCCATATATATAGTAGGATGGCCCCAGTTCTCCCCATATATATAGTAGGATGGCCCCAGTTCCTCCCATATATATAGTAGGATGGCCCCAGTTCTCCCTATATATCTAGTAGGATGGCCCCAGTTCTCCCCATATATATAGTATGATGGCCCCAGTTCTCCCCATATATATAGTATGATGGCCCCAGTCCCCCCATATATATAGTATGATGGCCCCAGTTCTCCCCATATATATATATAGTAGGATGGCCCCAGTTCTCCCCATATATATAGTATGATGGCCCCAGTTCTCCCCATATATATAGTAGGATGGCCCCAGTTCCTCCCATATATATAGTAGGATGGCCCCAGTTCTCCCTATATATCTAGTAGGATGGCCCCAGTTCTCCCCATATATATAGTATGATGGCCCCAGTTCTCCCCATATATATAGTATGATGGCCCCAGTCCCCCCATATATATAGTATGATGGCCCCAGTTCTCCCCATATATATATATATAGTAGGATGGCCCAGTTCTCCCCATATATATAGTATGATGGCCCCAGTTCTCCCCATATATATAGTAGGATGGCCCCAGTCCCCCCATATATATAGCATGATGGCCCCAGTTCCCCCATATATATAGCATGATGGCCCCAGTTCTCCCCATATATATAGTAGGATGGCCCCAGTCCCCCCATATATATAGTAGGATGGCCCCAGTTCTCCCCATATATCTAGTAGGATGGCCCCAGTTCTCCCCATATATATAGTATGATGGCCCCAGTTCTCCCCATATATATAGTAGGATGGCCCCAGTCCCCCCATATATATAGCATGATGGCCCCAGTTCCCCCATATATATAGCATGATGGCCCCAGTTCTCCCCACATATATAGTATGATGGCCCCAGTCCCCCCATATATATAGTATGATGGCCCCAGTTCTCCCCATATATATAGTATGATGGCCCAGTTCTCCCCATATATATAGTAGGATGGCCCCAGTTCCCTCATATATATATAGTAGGATGGCCCCAGTTCCCTCATATATATATAGTAGGATGGCCCCAGTTCCTCCCATATATATATAGTATGATGGCCCCAGTTCTCCCCATATATATAGTATGATGGCCCCAGTCCCCCCATATATATAGTATGATGGCCCCAGTTCTCCCCATATATATATATATAGTAGGATGGCCCAGTTCTCCCCATATATATAGTATGATGGCCCCAGTTCTCCCCATATATATAGTAGGATGGCCCCAGTCCCCCCATATATATAGCATGATGGCCCCAGTTCCCCCATATATATAGCATGATGGCCCCAGTTCTCCCCATATATATAGTAGGATGGCCCCAGTCCCCCCATATATATAGTAGGATGGCCCCAGTTCTCCCCATATATCTAGTAGGATGGCCCCAGTTCTCCCCATATATATAGTATGATGGCCCCAGTTCTCCCCATATATATAGTAGGATGGCCCCAGTCCCCCCATATATATAGCATGATGGCCCCAGTTCCCCCATATATATAGCATGATGGCCCCAGTTCTCCCCACATATATAGTATGATGGCCCCAGTCCCCCCATATATATAGTATGATGGCCCCAGTTCTCCCCATATATATAGTATGATGGCCCAGTTCTCCCCATATATATAGTAGGATGGCCCCAGTTCCCTCATATATATATAGTAGGATGGCCCCAGTTCCCTCATATATATATAGTAGGATGGCCCCAGTTCCTCCCATATATATATAGTAGGATGGCCCCAGTTCCTCCCATATATATAGTAGGATGGCCCCAGTTCTCCCCATATATATAGTATGATGGCCCCAGTCCCCCCATATATATAGTATGATGGCCCCAGTTCTCCCCATATATATAGTAGGATGGCCCCAGTCCCCCCATATATATAGTAGGATGGCCCCAGTTCTCCCCATATATATAGTATGATGGCGCCAGTCCCCCCATATATATAGTATGATGGCCCCAGTTCTCCCCATATATATAGTATGATGGCCCCAGTCCCCCCATATATATAGTATGATGGCCCCAGTTCTCCCCATATATATAGTATGATGGCCCCAGTTCTCCCCATATATATAGTAGGATGGCCCCAGTTCCTCCCATATATATAGTAGGATGGCCCCAGTTCTCCCCATATATATAGTAGGATGGCCCCAGTCCCCCCATATATATAGTAGGATGGCCCCAGTTCTCCCCATATATATAGTATGATGGCCCCAGTCCCCCCATATATATAGTATGATGGCCCCAGTTCTCCCCATATATATAGTATGATGGCCCCAGTCCCCCCATATATATAGTATGATGGCCCCAGTTCTCCCCATATATATAGTATGATGGCCCCAGTTCTCCCCATATATATAGTAGGATGGCCCCAGTTCTCCCCATATATATAGTAGGATGGCCCCAGTCCCCCCATATATATAGTATGATGGCCCCAGTTCTCCCCATATATATAGTATGATGGCCCCAGTCCCCCCATATATATAGTATGATGGCCCCAGTTCTCCTCATATATATAGTAGGATGGCCCCATTTCTCCCCATATATCTAGTAGGATGGCCCCAGTTCTCCCCATATATATATATAGTATGATGGCCCCAGTTCTCCCCATATATATAGTATGATGGCCCCAGTTCTCCCCATATATATAGTAGGATGGCCCCAGTTCTCCCCATATATATAGTAGGATGGCCCCAGTTCCCCCATATATATAGTAGGATGGCCCCAGTTCTCCCCATATATATAGTATGATGGCCCCAGTTCTCCACATATATATAGTAGGATGGCCCCAGTTCTCCCCATATATATAGTAGGATGGCCCCATTTCCCCATATATATAGTAGGATGGCCCCAGTTCTCCCCATATATATATATATATAGTATGATGGCCCCAGTTCTCCCCATATATATAGTATGATGGCCCAGTTCTCCCCATATATATAATAGGATGGCCCCAGTTCCTCCCATATATATAGTAGAATGGCCCCAGTTCTCCCCATATATATAGTATGATGGCCCCAGTTCTCCCCATATATGTAGTATGATGGCCCCAGTTCTCCCCTTATATATAGTAGGATGGCCCCAGTTCTCCCCATATATATAGTAGGATGGCCCCAGTCCCCCCATATATATAGTATGATGGCCCCAGTTCTCCCCATATATATAGTATGATGGCCCCAGTCCCCCCATATATAAAGTATGATGGCCCCAGTTCTCCTCATATATATAGTAGGATGGCCCCATTTCTCCCCATATATCTAGTAGGATGGCCCCAGTTCTCCCCATATATATATATAGTATGATGGCCCCAGTTCTCCCCATATATATAGTATGATGGCCCCAGTTCTCCCCATATATATAGTAGGATGGCCCCAGTTCTCCCCATATATATAGTAGGATGGCCCCAGTTCCCCCATATATATAGTAGGATGGCCCCAGTTCTCCCCATATATATAGTATGATGGCCCCAGTTCTCCACATATATATAGTAGGATGGCCCCAGTTCTCCCCATATATATAGTAGGATGGCCCCATTTCTCCCCATATATCTAGTAGGATGGCCCCAGTTCTCCCCATATATATATATATATAGTATGATGGCCCCAGTTCTCCCCATATATATAGTATGATGGCCCAGTTCTCCCCATATATATAATAGGATGGCCCCAGTTCCTCCCATATATATAGTAGAATGGCCCCAGTTCTCCCCATATATATAGTAGGATGGTCCCAGTTCCCCCATATATATAGTATGATGGCCCAGTTCTCCCCATATATATAGTAGGATGGCCCCAGTTCTCCCCATATATATAGTAGGAAGGCCCCAGTTCTCCCCATATATATAGTAGGAAGGCCCCAGTTCTCCCCATATATAGTATGATGGCCCCAGTTCCTCCCATATATATAGTATGATGGCCCCAGGTCTTCCCATATATCTAGTAGGATGGCCCCAGTTCTCCCCATATATATAGTATGATGGCCCATGTCCCCCCATATATATAGTAGGATGGCCCCAGTTCTCCCCATATATCTAGTAGGATGGCCCCAGTTCCCCCATATATATAGTAGGATGGCCCCAGTTCTCCCCATATATATATAGTATGATGGCCCCAGTTCTCCCCATATATATAGTATGATGGCCCCAGTCCCCCCATATATATAGTATGATGGCCCCAGTTCTCCCCATATATAGTAGGATGGCCCCAGTTCTCCCCATATATATAGTAGGATGGCCCCAGTTCTCCCCATATATATAGTAGGATGGCCCCAGTTCTCCCCATATATATAGTATGATAGCCCCAGTTCTCCCCATATATATAGTAGGATGGCCCCAGTTCTCCCCATATATATATAGTAGGATGGCCCCAGTTCTCCCCATATATATAGTAGGATGGCCCCAGTTCTCCCCATATATAGTATGATGGCCCCAGTTCCTCCCATATATATAGTATGATGGCCCCAGTTCTCCCCATATATCTAGTATGATGGCCCCAGTTCTCCCCATATATATAGTAGGATGGCCCCAGTTCTCCCCATATATATAGTAGGATGGCCCCAGTTCTCCCCATATATAGTATGATGGCCCCAGTTCCTCCCATATATATAGTATGATGGCCCCAGTTCTCCCCATATATCTAGTAGGATGGCCCCAGTTCCCCCATATATATAGTAGGATGGCCCCAGTTCTCCCCATATATATATAGTAGGATGGCCCCAGTTCTCCCCATATATATAGTAGGATGGCCCCAGTTCCTCCCATATATATAGTAGGATGGCCCCAGTTCTCCCTATATATCTAGTAGGATGGCCCCAGTTCTCCCCATATATATAGTATGATGGCCCCAGTTCTCCCCATATATATAGTATGATGGCCCCAGTCCCCCCATATATATAGTATGATGGCCCCAGTTCTCCCCATATATATATATAGTAGGATGGCCCCAGTTCTCCCCATATATATAGTATGATGGCCCCAGTTCTCCCCATATATATAGTAGGATGGCCCCAGTCCCCCCATATATATAGCATGATGGCCCCAGTTCCCCCATATATATAGCATGATGGCCCCAGTTCTCCCCATATATATAGTAGGATGGCCCCAGTCCCCCCATATATATAGTAGGATGGCCCCAGTTCTCCCCATATATCTAGTAGGATGGCCCCAGTTCTCCCCATATATATAGTATGATGGCCCCAGTTCTCCCCACATATATAGTATGATGGCCCCAGTCCCCCCATATATATAGTATGATGGCCCCAGTTCTCCCCATATATATAGTATGATGGCCCAGTTCTCCCCATATATATAGTAGGATGGCCCCAGTTCCCTCATATATATATAGTAGGATGGCCCCAGTTCCTCCCATATATATATAGTAGGATGGCCCCAGTTCCTCCCATATATATAGTAGGATGGCCCCAGTTCTCCCCATATATATAGTATGATGGCCCCAGTTCTCCCCATATATATAGTAGGATGGCCCCAGTCCCCCCATATATATAGTAGGATGGCCCCAGTTCTCCCCATATATATAGTATGATGGCCCCAGTCCCCCCATATATATAGTATGATGGCCCCAGTTCTCCCCATATATATAGTAGGATGGCCCCAGTCCCCCCATATATATAGTAGGATGGCCCCAGTTCTCCCCATATATATAGTATGATGGCCCCAGTCCCCCCATATATATAGTATGATGGCCCCAGTTCTCCCCATATATATAGTATGATGGCCCCAGTCCCCCCATATATATAGTATGATGGCCCCAGTTCTCCCCATATATATAGTATGATGGCCCCAGTTCTCCCCATATATATAGTAGGATGGCCCCAGTTCCTCCCATATATATAGTATGATGGCCCCAGTCCCCCCATATATATAGTATGATGGCCCCAGTTCTCCCCATATATATAGTATGATGGCCCCAGTCCCCCCATATATATAGTATGATGGCCCCAGTTCTCCTCATATATATAGTAGGATGGCCCCATTTCTCCCCATATATCTAGTAGGATGGCCCCAGTTCTCCCCATATATATATATAGTATGATGGCCCCAGTTCTCCCCATATATATAGTATGATGGCCCCAGTTCTCCCCATATATATAGTAGGATGGCCCCAGTTCTCCCCATATATATAGTAGGATGGCCCCAGTTCCCCCATATATATAGTAGGATGGCCCCAGTTCTCCCCATATATATAGTATGATGGCCCCAGTTCTCCACATATATATAGTAGGATGGCCCCAGTTCTCCCCATATATATAGTAGGATGGCCCCAGTTCTCCCATATATATAGTAGGATGGCCCCAGTTCCCCCATATATATAGTAGGATGGCCCCAGTTCTCCCCATATATATAGTAGGATGGCCCCATTTCTCCCCATATATCTAGTAGGATGGCCCCAGTTCTCCCCATATATATATATAGTATGATGGCCCCAGTTCTCCCCATATATATAGTATGATGGCCCCAGTTCTCCCCATATATATAGTAGGATGGCCCCAGTTCTCCCCATATATATAGTATGATGGCCCCAGTTCTCCCCATATATATAGTAGGATGGTCCCAGTTTCCCCCATATATATAGTATGATGGCCCCAGTTCTCCCCATATATATAGTATGATGGCCCCAGTCCCCCCATATATATAGTATGATGGCCCCAGTTCTCCTCATATATATAGTAGGATGGCCCCATTTCTCCCCATATATCTAGTAGGATGGCCCCAGTTCTCCCCATATATATATATAGTATGATGGCCCCAGTTCTCCCCATATATATAGTATGATGGCCCCAGTTCTCCCCATATATATAGTAGGATGGCCCCAGTTCTCCCCATATATATAGTAGGATGGCCCCAGTTCCCCCATATATATAGTAGGATGGCCCCAGTTCTCCCCATATATATAGTATGATGGCCCCAGTTCTCCACATATATATAGTAGGATGGCCCCAGTTCTCCCCATATATATAGTAGGATGGCCCCATTTCCCCATATATATAGTAGGATGGCCCCAGTTCTCCCCATATATATATATATAGTATGATGGCCCCAGTTCTCCCCATATATATAGTATGATGGCCCAGTTCTCCCCATATATATAATAGGATGGCCCCAGTTCCTCCCATATATATAGTAGAATGGCCCCAGTTCTCCCCATATATATAGTATGATGGCCCCAGTTCTCCCCATATATGTAGTATGATGGCCCCAGTTCTCCCCTTATATATAGTAGGATGGCCCCAGTTCTCCCCATATATATAGTAGGATGGCCCCAGTCCCCCCATATATATAGTATGATGGCCCCAGTTCTCCCCATATATATAGTATGATGGCCCCAGTCCCCCCATATATAAAGTATGATGGCCCCAGTTCTCCTCATATATATAGTAGGATGGCCCCATTTCTCCCCATATATCTAGTAGGATGGCCCCAGTTCTCCCCATATATATATATAGTATGATGGCCCCAGTTCTCCCCATATATATAGTATGATGGCCCCAGTTCTCCCCATATATATAGTAGGATGGCCCCAGTTCTCCCCATATATATAGTAGGATGGCCCCAGTTCCCCCATATATATAGTAGGATGGCCCCAGTTCTCCCCATATATATAGTATGATGGCCCCAGTTCTCCACATATATATAGTAGGATGGCCCCAGTTCTCCCCATATATATAGTAGGATGGCCCCATTTCTCCCCATATATCTAGTAGGATGGCCCCAGTTCTCCCCATATATATATATATATAGTATGATGGCCCCAGTTCTCCCCATATATATAGTATGATGGCCCAGTTCTCCCCATATATATAATAGGATGGCCCCAGTTCCTCCCATATATATAGTAGAATGGCCCCAGTTCTCCCCATATATATAGTAGGATGGCCCCAGTTCCCCTCATATATATAGTAGGATGGTCCCAGTTCCCCCATATATATAGTATGATGGCCCAGTTCTCCCCATATATATAGTAGGATGGCCCCAGTTCTCCCCATATATATAGTAGGAAGGCCCCAGTTCTCCCCATATATATAGTAGGAAGGCCCCAGTTCTCCCCATATATAGTATGATGGCCCCAGTTCCTCCCATATATATAGTATGATGGCCCCAGGTCTTCCCATATATCTAGTAGGATGGCCCCAGTTCTCCCCATATATATAGTATGATGGCCCATGTCCCCCCATATATATAGTAGGATGGCCCCAGTTCTCCCCATATATCTAGTAGGATGGCCCCAGTTCCCCCATATATATAGTAGGATGGCCCCAGTTCTCCCCATATATATATAGTATGATGGCCCCAGTTCTCCCCATATATATAGTATGATGGCCCCAGTCCCCCCATATATATAGTATGATGGCCCCAGTTCTCCCCATATATAGTAGGATGGCCCCAGTTCTCCCCATATATATAGTAGGATGGCCCCAGTTCTCCCCATATATATAGTAGGATGGCCCCAGTTCTCCCCATATATATAGTATGATAGCCCCAGTTCTCCCCATATATATAGTAGGATGGCCCCAGTTCTCCCCATATATATATAGTAGGATGGCCCCAGTTCTCCCCATATATATAGTAGGATGGCCCCAGTTCTCCCCATATATAGTATGATGGCCCCAGTTCCTCCCATATATATAGTATGATGGCCCCAGTTCTCCCCATATATCTAGTATGATGGCCCCAGTTCTCCCCATATATATAGTAGGATGGCCCCAGTTCTCCCCATATATATAGTAGGATGGCCCCAGTTCTCCCCATATATAGTATGATGGCCCCAGTTCCTCCCATATATATAGTATGATGGCCCCAGTTCTCCCCATATATCTAGTAGGATGGCCCCAGTTCCCCCATATATATAGTAGGATGGCCCCAGTTCTCCCCATATATATATAGTAGGATGGCCCCAGTTCTCCCCATATATATAGTAGGATGGCCCCAGTTCCTCCCATATATATAGTAGGATGGCCCCAGTTCTCCCTATATATCTAGTAGGATGGCCCCAGTTCTCCCCATATATATAGTATGATGGCCCCAGTTCTCCCCATATATATAGTATGATGGCCCCAGTCCCCCCATATATATAGTATGATGGCCCCAGTTCTCCCCATATATATATATAGTAGGATGGCCCCAGTTCTCCCCATATATATAGTATGATGGCCCCAGTTCTCCCCATATATATAGTAGGATGGCCCCAGTCCCCCCATATATATAGCATGATGGCCCCAGTTCCCCCATATATATAGCATGATGGCCCCAGTTCTCCCCATATATATAGTAGGATGGCCCCAGTCCCCCCATATATATAGTAGGATGGCCCCAGTTCTCCCCATATATCTAGTAGGATGGCCCCAGTTCTCCCCATATATATAGTATGATGGCCCCAGTTCTCCCCACATATATAGTATGATGGCCCCAGTCCCCCCATATATATAGTATGATGGCCCCAGTTCTCCCCATATATATAGTATGATGGCCCAGTTCTCCCCATATATATAGTAGGATGGCCCCAGTTCCCTCATATATATATAGTAGGATGGCCCCAGTTCCTCCCATATATATATAGTAGGATGGCCCCAGTTCCTCCCATATATATAGTAGGATGGCCCCAGTTCTCCCCATATATATAGTATGATGGCCCCAGTTCTCCCCATATATATAGTAGGATGGCCCCAGTCCCCCCATATATATAGTAGGATGGCCCCAGTTCTCCCCATATATATAGTATGATGGCCCCAGTCCCCCCATATATATAGTATGATGGCCCCAGTTCTCCCCATATATATAGTAGGATGGCCCCAGTCCCCCCATATATATAGTAGGATGGCCCCAGTTCTCCCCATATATATAGTATGATGGCCCCAGTCCCCCCATATATATAGTATGATGGCCCCAGTTCTCCCCATATATATAGTATGATGGCCCCAGTCCCCCCATATATATAGTATGATGGCCCCAGTTCTCCCCATATATATAGTATGATGGCCCCAGTTCTCCCCATATATATAGTAGGATGGCCCCAGTTCCTCCCATATATATAGTATGATGGCCCCAGTCCCCCCATATATATAGTATGATGGCCCCAGTTCTCCCCATATATATAGTATGATGGCCCCAGTCCCCCCATATATATAGTATGATGGCCCCAGTTCTCCTCATATATATAGTAGGATGGCCCCATTTCTCCCCATATATCTAGTAGGATGGCCCCAGTTCTCCCCATATATATATATAGTATGATGGCCCCAGTTCTCCCCATATATATAGTATGATGGCCCCAGTTCTCCCCATATATATAGTAGGATGGCCCCAGTTCTCCCCATATATATAGTAGGATGGCCCCAGTTCCCCCATATATATAGTAGGATGGCCCCAGTTCTCCCCATATATATAGTATGATGGCCCCAGTTCTCCACATATATATAGTAGGATGGCCCCAGTTCTCCCCATATATATAGTAGGATGGCCCCAGTTCTCCCATATATATAGTAGGATGGCCCCAGTTCCCCCATATATATAGTAGGATGGCCCCAGTTCTCCCCATATATATAGTAGGATGGCCCCATTTCTCCCCATATATCTAGTAGGATGGCCCCAGTTCTCCCCATATATATATATAGTATGATGGCCCCAGTTCTCCCCATATATATAGTATGATGGCCCCAGTTCTCCCCATATATATAGTAGGATGGCCCCAGTTCTCCCCATATATATAGTATGATGGCCCCAGTTCTCCCCATATATATAGTAGGATGGTCCCAGTTTCCCCCATATATATAGTATGATGGCCCCAGTTCTCCCCATATATATAGTATGATGGCCCAGTTCTCCCCATATATATAATAAGATGGCCCCAGTTCCTCCCATATATATAGTAGAATGGCCCCAGTTCTCCCCATATATATAGTAGGAAGGCCCCAGTTCTCCCCATATATATAGTAGGATGGCCCCAGTTCTCCCCATATATAGTATGATGGCCCCAGTTCCTCCCATATATATAGTATGATGGCCCCAGGTCTTCCCATATATCTAGTAGGATGGCCCCAGTTCTCCCCATATATATAGTATGATGGCCCATGTCCCCCAATATATATAGTAGGATGGCCCCAGTTCTCCCCATATATCTAGTAGGATGGCCCCAGTTCCCCCATATATATAGTAGGAAGGCCCCAGTTCCCCCCATATATGTAGTAGGATGGCCCCAGTTCTCCCCATATATATAGTAGGATGGTCCCAGTTCTCCCCTTATATATAGTATGATGGCCCCAGTTCTCCCCATATATATAGTAGGATGGCCCCAGTTCTCCCCATATATATAGTAGGATGGCCCCAGTTCCCCCATATATATAGTATGATGGCCCCAGTTCTCCCCATATATATAGTATGATGGCCCCAGTTCCCCCATATATGTAGTAGGATGGCCCCAGTTCTCCCCATATATATAGTAGGATGGTCCCAGTTCTCCCCATATATGTAGTAGGATGGCCCCAGTTCTCCCCATATATGTAGTAGGATGGCCCCAGTTCTCCCCATATATATAGTAGGATGGCCCCAGTTCTCCCCATATATATAGTAGGATGGCCCCAGTTCCCCCATATATATAGTATGATGGCCCCAGTTCTCCCCATATATATAGTAGGATGGCCCCAGTTCTCCCCATATATATAGTAGGATGGCCCCAGTTCTCCCCATATATATAGTAGGATGGCCCCAGTTCTCCCCATACATATAGTAGGATGGCCCCAGTTCCCCCATATATATAGTAGGATGGCCCCAGTTCTCCCCATATATCTAGTAGGATGGCCCCAGTTCCCCCATATATATAGTAGGATGGCCCCAGTTCCCCCATATATATATAGTAGGATGGCCCCAGTTCTCCCCATATATATAGTAGGATGGCCCCAGTTCTCCCCATACATATATTAGGATGGCCCCAGTTCTCCCCATACATATAGTAGGATGGCCCCAGTTCTCCCCATATATATAGTAGGATGGCCCCAGTTCTCCCCATATATATAGTAGGATGGCCCCAGTTCTCCCCATATATATAGTAGGATGGCCCCAGTTCTCCCCATATATATAGTAGGATGGCCCCAGTTCTCCCCATATATATAGTATGATGACCCCAGTTCTCCCCATATATATAGTAGGATGGCCCCAGTTCTCCCCATATATATAGTAGGATGGCCCCAGTTCTCCCCATATATATAGTAGGATGGCCCCAGTTCCCCCATATATATAGTATGGTGGCCCCAGTTCTCCCCATATATCTAGTAGGATGGCCCCAGTTCTCCCCATATATATAGTAGGATGGCCCCAGTTCTCCCCATATATATAGTAGGATGGCCCCAGTTCTCCCATATATATAGTATGATGGCCCCAGTTCTCCCCATATATATAGTATGGTGGCCCCAGTTCTCCCCATATATATAGTATGGTGGCCCCAGTTCTCCCCATATATACATAGCATGATGGCCCCAGTTCTCCCCATATATATAGTAGGATGGCCCCAGTTCTCCCATATATATAGTATGATGGCCCCAGTTTTCCCCATATATATAGTATGATGGCCCCAGTTCTCCCCATATATATAGTATGATGGCCCCAGTTCTCCCCATATATATAGTATGATGGCCCCAGTTCTCCCCATATATATAGTATGATGGCCCCAGTTCCCCCATATATATAGTAGGATGGCCCCAGTTCCCCCCATATATATAGTAGGATGGCCCCAGTTCTCCCCATATATATAGTATGATGACCATAGTTCTCCCCATATATATAGTAGGATGGCCCCAGTTCTCCCCATATATAGTATGATGACCATAGTTCTCCCCATATATATATGGCCCCAGTTCTCCCCATATATATAGTAGGATGGCCCCAGTTCTCCCCATATATATAGTATGGTGGCCCCAGTTCTCCCCATATATACATAGCATGATGGCCCCAGTTCTCCCCATATATATAGTATGATGGCCCCAGTTCTCCCCATATATATAGTATGATGGCCCCAGTTCTCCCCATATATATAGTATGGTGGCCCCAGTTCTCCCCATATATCTAGTAGGATGGCCCCAGTTCTCCCCATATATATAGTAGGATGGCCCCAGTTCTCCCCATATATATAGTAGGATGGCCCCAGTTCTCCCATATATATAGTATGATGGCCCCAGTTCTCCCCATATATATAGTATGGTGGCCCCAGTTCTCCCCATATATATAGTATGGTGGCCCCAGTTCTCCCCATATATACATAGCATGATGGCCCCAGTTCTCCCCATATATATAGTAGGATGGCCCCAGTTCTCCCATATATATAGTATGATGGCCCCAGTTCTCCCCATATATATAGTAGGATGGCCCCAGTTCTCCCATATATATAGTATGATGGCCCCAGTTCTCCCCATATATATAGTATGATGGCCCCAGTTCTCCCCATATATATAGTAGGATGGCCCCAGTTCTCCCCATATATATAGTATGATGGCCCCAGTTCTCCCCATATATATAGTATGATGGCCCCAGTTCTCCCCATATATATAGTATGATGGCCCCAGTTCCCCCATATATATAGTAGGATGGCCCCAGTTCTCCCCATATATAGTATGATGACCATAGTTCTCCCCATATATATATGGCCCCAGTTCTCCCCATATATATAGTAGGATGGCCCCAGTTCTCCCCATATATATAGTATGGTGGCCCCAGTTCTCCCCATATATATAGTAGGATGGCCCCAGTTCTCCCCATATATATAGTAGGATGACCATAGTTCTCCCCATATATATAGTAGGATGGCCCCAGTTCTCCCCATATATAGTATGATGACCATAGTTCTCCCCATATATATAGTAGGATGGCCCCAGTTCTCCCCATATATATAGTATGATGACCATAGTTCTCCCCATATATATAGTAGGATGGCCCCAGTTCTCCCCATATATAGTATGATGACCATAGTTCTCCCCATATATATATATAGTATGATGGCCCCAGTTCCCCCATATATATAGTAGGATGGCCCCAGTTCCCCCCATATATATAGTAGGATGGCCCCAGTTCTCCCCATATATAGTATGATGACCATAGTTCTCCCCATATATATATGGCCCCAGTTCTCCCCATATATATAGTAGGATGGCCCCAGTTCTCCCCATATATATAGTATGGTGGCCCCAGTTCTCCCCATATACATAGCATGATGGCCCCAGTTCTCCCCATATATATAGTAGGATGGCCCCAGTTCCCCCCATATATATAGTAGGATGGCCCCAGTTCTCCCCATATATATAGTATGATGACCATAGTTCTCCCCATATATATAGTAGGATGGCCCCAGTTCTCCCCATATATATAGTAGGATGGCCCCAGTTCTCCCCATATATATAGTAGGATGGCCCCAGTTCCCCCATATATATAGTATGGTGGCCCCAGTTCTCCCCATATATCTAGTAGGATGGCCCCAGTTCTCCCCATATATATAGTAGGATGGCCCCAGTTCTCCCCATATATATAGTAGGATGGCCCCAGTTCTCCCATATATATAGTATGATGGCCCCAGTTCTCCCCATATATATAGTATGGTGGCCCCAGTTCTCCCCATATATATAGTATGGTGGCCCCAGTTCTCCCCATATATACATAGCATGATGGCCCCAGTTCTCCCCATATATATAGTAGGATGGCCCCAGTTCTCCCATATATATAGTATGATGGCCCCAGTTCTCCCCATATATATAGTATGATGGCCCCAGTTCTCCCCATATATATAGTATGATGGCCCCAGTTCTCCCCATATATATAGTATGATGGCCCCAGTTCTCCCCATATATATAGTATGATGGCCCCAGTTCCCCCATATATATAGTAGGATGGCCCCAGTTCCCCCCATATATATAGTAGGATGGCCCCAGTTCTCCCCATATATATAGTATGATGACCATAGTTCTCCCCATATATATAGTAGGATGGCCCCAGTTCTCCCCATATATAGTATGATGACCATAGTTCTCCCCATATATATATGGCCCCAGTTCTCCCCATATATATAGTAGGATGGCCCCAGTTCTCCCCATATATATAGTATGGTGGCCCCAGTTCTCCCCATATATACATAGCATGATGGCCCCAGTTCTCCCCATATATATAGTATGATGGCCCCAGTTCTCCCCATATATATAGTATGATGGCCCCAGTTCTCCCCATATATATAGTATGGTGGCCCCAGTTCTCCCCATATATCTAGTAGGATGGCCCCAGTTCTCCCCATATATATAGTAGGATGGCCCCAGTTCTCCCCATATATATAGTAGGATGGCCCCAGTTCTCCCATATATATAGTATGATGGCCCCAGTTCTCCCCATATATATAGTATGGTGGCCCCAGTTCTCCCCATATATATAGTATGGTGGCCCCAGTTCTCCCCATATATACATAGCATGATGGCCCCAGTTCTCCCCATATATATAGTAGGATGGCCCCAGTTCTCCCATATATATAGTATGATGGCCCCAGTTCTCCCCATATATATAGTATGATGGCCCCAGTTCCCCCATATATATAGTAGGATGGCCCCAGTTCTCCCCATATATAGTATGATGACCATAGTTCTCCCCATATATATATGGCCCCAGTTCTCCCCATATATATAGTAGGATGGCCCCAGTTCTCCCCATATATATAGTATGGTGGCCCCAGTTCTCCCCATATATATAGTAGGATGGCCCCAGTTCTCCCCATATATATAGTAGGATGACCATAGTTCTCCCCATATATATAGTAGGATGGCCCCAGTTCTCCCCATATATAGTATGATGACCATAGTTCTCCCCATATATATAGTAGGATGGCCCCAGTTCTCCCCATATATATAGTATGATGACCATAGTTCTCCCCATATATATAGTAGGATGGCCCCAGTTCTCCCCATATATAGTATGATGACCATAGTTCTCCCCATATATATATATAGTATGATGGCCCCAGTTCCCCCATATATATAGTAGGATGGCCCCAGTTCCCCCCATATATATAGTAGGATGGCCCCAGTTCTCCCCATATATAGTATGATGACCATAGTTCTCCCCATATATATATGGCCCCAGTTCTCCCCATATATATAGTAGGATGGCCCCAGTTCTCCCCATATATATAGTAGGATGGCCCCAGTTCCCCCCATATATATAGTAGGATGGCCCCAGTTCTCCCCATATATATAGTATGATGACCATAGTTCTCCCCATATATATAGTAGGATGGCCCCAGTTCTCCCCATATATATAGTATGGTGGCCCCAGTTCTCCCCATATACATAGCATGATGGCCCCAGTTCTCCCCATATATATAGTAGGATGGCCCCAGTTCCCCCCATATATATAGTAGGATGGCCCCAGTTCTCCCCATATATATAGTATGATGACCATAGTTCTCCCCATATATATAGTAGGATGGCCCCAGTTCTCCCCATATATAGTATGATGACCATAGTTCTCCCCATATATATAGTTGGATGGTCCCAGTTCTCCCCATATATATACTATGATGGCCCCAGTTCTCCCCATATATATTGTATGATGGCCCCAGTTCTCCCCATATATATTGTATGATGGCCCCAGTTCTCCCCATATATATAGTAGGATGGCCCCAGTTCTCCCCATATATAGTAGGATGGTCCCAGTTCTCCCCCCATATATATAGTATGATGGCCCCAGTTCCCCCCATATATATGGTATGATGACCCCAGTTCCCCCCATATATATAGTATGATGACCCCAGTTCTCCCCATATATATTGTATGATGGCCCCAGTTCTCCCCCATATATAGTATGATGGCCCCAGTTCTCCCCATATATATAGTAGGATGGCCCCAGTTCTCCCCATATATATAGTAGGATGGCCCCAGTTCTCCCCATATATATAGTATGATGGCCCCAGTTCCCCCCATATATATAGTATGATGACCCCAGTTCTCCCCATATATATTGTATGATGGCCCCAGTTCTCCCCCATATATAGTATGATGGCCCCAGTTCTCCCCATATATATAGTAGGATGGCCCCAGTTCTCCCCATATATATAGTAGGATGGCCCCAGTTCTCCCCATATATATAGTATGATGGCCCCAGTTCCCCCCATATATATGGTATGATGACCCCAGTTCCCCCCATATATATAGTATGATGACCCCAGTTCTCCCCATATATATAGTAGGATGGCCCCAGTTCTCCCCCATATATAGTATGATGGCCCCAGTTCTCCCCATATATATAGTAGGATGGCCCCAGTTCTCCCCATATATATAGTAGGATGGCCCCAGTTCTCCCCATATATATAGTAGGATGGCCCCAGTTCTCCCCATATATCTAGTAGGATGGCCCCTGTTCTCCCCATATATATAGTATTAATTTAACTTCCAAAATCTTGTAGGAAGGGAGAATATTCTAATTACTGCCTATGGATGTAGAATGGGACGTCTTACACTTCTGTATCCCTATACTTCTGCCCATATGGTGTATAAGAACAATAGAAGAAAACATTGGGTTATAAGACGCTCCTCCGGATGTGTTCGGGGGGAGGGGGGGTTGTTTCTTATTATTTGTAACAATTTACTGTATCAGATTCTTTACATACAATTACAAACCCTCCATAGACTTTATTACACATATTTCCATTGATCTCATTGGCTGCAGGGCTTGGTCTAGCACATTCTAGAATGTTGTGACATCACAGGAGCGTCGCCATGGTGACTGGATATTGTGACATCATGAGGACTATATAAGCAGCCGCTCGGCCAGGATTCCGCTGAGGGTTACAGGAGGAGAGTAATAGTGAGTATGTGCGTGTTACCCCCCGTCCGCTCCTTGTGATCCCCCATTTGCTCGCTGTATACGCTCCTGATTTCTTATCACAAGCTTCCTCCACTTCCCATAAATTTGTAATTATAAAACCTTATAATTGTTAACCCCTTTCTGCCAGCCCACCTCAAAGCCGCGACATGTCAGCTGTTTTGTACAGCTGACATGTGCACGCAATGAGCGCGAGTGGAATCGCGATCCGCCCGCGCCCATTAACTAGTTAAATGCCATCGTCAAGCGCTGACAGCGGCATTTAGCTAGCGCTCCCGGCCGCGCGGCCGGAAGTGCTCGCTCCGCTGACCCCCGTCACATGATCGGGGGTCAGCGGTGCATTGCCATAACAACCAGAGGTCTCCTTGAGACCTCTATAGTTGTTGATGGCTGATTGCTTTGAGCGCCACCCTGTGGTCGGCGTTCACAGTACACCTGGATTTCTGCTACATAGAGGTGATCTGTGATTGACCTCTATGTAGCAGAGGCGATCGAGTTGTGCCTGCTTCTAGCCTCCTATAGACGCTATTGAAGCATGCCAAAATTTAAAAAAAAGTGTTTAAAAATATAAAAAGATAAAAAATATATAAAAGTTCAAATCACCCCCCTTTCGTCCCAATCAAAATAAAACAATTAAAAAAAAAAATCAAACCTACACATATTTGTTATCGCCGCGTTCAGAATCGCCCGATCTATCAATAAAAACAAATGATTAACCTGATCGCTAAATGGCGTAGCGAGAAAAAAATAAAACGCCAAAATTATGTTTTTTTGGTCGCCGCGACATTGCATTAAAATGCAATAACAGGCGATCAAAAGAACATATCTACACCAAAATGGTATCATTAAAAACACCAGCTCGACACGCAAAAAATAAGCCCTCACCTGACCCCAGATCACGAAAAATGGAGAGGCTACGGGTATCGGAAAATCGCGCAATGTTTTTTTTTTTTAGCAAAATTTGGAATTTTTTTCCACCACTTAGATAAAAAATAACCTAGACATGTTAGGTGTCTATGAACTCGTAATGACCTGGAGAATCATAATGGCAGGTTAGTTTTAGCATTTGGTGAACCTAGCAAAAAAGCCAAACAAAAAACAAGTGTGAGATTGCACTTTTTTGAATTTCATCACACTTGGAATTTTTTTCCCGTTTTCTGTTACACGGCATGGTAAAACCAATGCTATTGTTCAAAAGTGCATCTCATCCTGCAAAAAATAAGCCCTCACATGGCCAAATTGACGGAAAAATAAAAAAGTTATGGCTCTGGGAAGGAGGAGAGCGAAAAACGAAAACAGCTCCGGGGGTGAAGGGGTTAATGAGCTCGTTATGGCAATATGCACTATGGATACAATTGGTATTGAACATTAGGCCTTTTATAAGGAAACCTTTCTCTTTTTATCTAATTCAGGTTTATGCTATTAATGAGACTAACGAGTGAAATTTCAGAAACCAGTCGTGTAAGTGTGAAATAATAAAAGTCATGTAATTCAGAACAGTGATTGTAACGATATCTCTGGACATATATGAAGATGAATTTCTGTTGTCTGACGTCCGTTGTTTTCGCATGGCCAACTGCCCGGCTAATCAGCTCAGCACGGTTATCACCATAGGAAACCGGCATTTTTTTTTATTTAAAGGAAACCTGTCGGCAGTATGTGCTCCGTAAACTGAAGAGCGCATGCTGCAGGGGTTAACACACAGATGTCGGCGCTGCCTCTTATCACGCTCCATGCTGCTGTTTGCTTACAATGATTGTATTATTACCTGTAGCTTATCATTGCTGGGACTAGCTGCTCCTGAGCCCTGGTCTGACACGCCCCTCCTGTGACAGGCAGCTCACTGTCTATGGACGTGGGACATACAGAGCCTGGGGTGGGCAGCTTCCTCAGCTCTGCTGACAGTGGCATTACACAGGTTAACAGCGGCAATCAGTGGGCACGCCAGCTGCTTCCGATAGAGGGGGATGACATCTATAGATTATAGACAACTGCCCGCGGTGGAGTGGGCTCTGCATCTGAGACCCCTCCAAGGACCCTGACACTTCATGATGAAGATAGTTTGCCCCCATTATTTAGCATAAACATGGAAACAATGGCCGCAGCTTCAGAGATTGATAAGATGCAGCTCGTTTACAGATCTATTCCACAGATTTTATACCTGAATAAATGGAGCATAAAGTCCGCTGTGGCTGAGCTGCCGGCAGACGCCGGGGTCACTGACCAGGCTGCGGTGTATGGACGGTGTGAATGGGGCACGGAGCGGCGCTCACACATCGCCTTACTATTAATCCATCTATCTGCTGCGATTAACGGAAACCCCATTGATTGTCCAGTGTAATAGAAGCCTATGACTGTGGGAGGTGGAAGAGGCGGGAATATTTCATGGCCTTTATACTTTTCTCTTTTTACATTTACAGATGCCAATTTCCACCATGACAAGTAAGTATTGACCTTCTCAGAAGTGACAATTCCAGCATTTCTACCTCGCCGTCTCCTCCCAGCGCCCGGCTCCGCTCTGTGCAGTGCGGGGACGGAGCTTTGCACTGCAGGCGCGGTCTATTGATGTAATGGCGCCTGCGGAGCGGAGCCTCAGACGCACAGGAGCAGTAATGATGACGGTGGGTGATGGGGAACAGAGGCAGCGCCCCCCAGGACCCCCGGCCGTGTGTCCGCCACTATGGATGTAACCCCCCTGCACCCCAGTAGTTACAGTATAGCCGAGGCCTGAATGCCGGAGCAGATCCCATAATGGGGTCAGGAAGTCTCTGGGCAGTAACGTTGGGAAGGAAAGGCTCCTCACATGTGTACAGGGGGGCTGCCGTCTATTTCTCACTGGCCCTTATAGTCTATGGGGCCGGGAACATGTCACCGGGGGCGAAGTGTCCACCAAACTCACCCACTCACTGACTACTAGGAACAACGTCCACCAGCTTTTTTATTCCTTTTTTTGCCTGTAAAAGAAATAGATGACATACTGATGGTAAAAATGGACACAAAAGGCGAAAAAAAAAGAAAAAAAAAAGCTGAGAATCCGATGCTGCCCCTTAATGAGAAGGCGTTGGCTTAGTTTTGTGTGGCTGAGAATAAAATGACGTGTGAATACGAGCGAACAATAAGTCGTCCGCTGCCGCTGAGCGATTTATTAGGTCGTTCAGTAAATCTAATTGTAAACTGTTGTTTGTCTTTTAGCTACAGAACCAGCTTCCAGGTAAGAGTCTTTCTTCTCATTGTGCAGTGTGTGGGGCGCATGCGCCACCTCGGCTCCATCCTATGGGGGGACATCTCAGAGCTGGAGGTCCCAGCAGACGCACCCCGGAATCACTAACTTATGCCCTATACTGGGGATAGGGGACAACTAAGAGCTGACATCTTTTATCAATAAATGACCAGTGTAACACAGAAGTCCCAGTGTCTCCCTTACCTAACACACACAGTGACATGTTCTCCTTGTGCTATAGGGTGAATCCCCTGATGAGAGCTATTGGAAGATTCAAAAAATACGTTAAAGAGAAGTTCACAAGAACGTAAGTAACAAAATGTAACTCCTTAATAGAAGCAAACCTTATAGATCATGCAGCGATATCAATGTTTCCTGATCTCAGACGGCTGATCCTCTGATTCAGGTAGCTCCGAGCAATCGGGCAGTGACAACCAAAGAGATCCGCTGGAGACCTCTCGCTGTCATGCCAACCCATCGGTGATCCGCCATCACATGACAGGGTCACCGATAGGTTTTGCTTGCCGGAAGCGTGCGCTATATGTCGCTGACAGAGTTTGACAGCGGCATTTAACTAGTTAACAGCCGAGGGTGGATCGTGATTCCACCCACGGCTGTTAGAGGCACATGTCAGTTGTTCAAAAGAGCTGACATGTGCCGGGAAAGATGTGGGCTCAGTGCCGATGCCCACATCAATGGCTTTATTAACAATGCCAAGTTAGACAACAACATACAATTAAAAACAGTTAAAATCATAGTGGAGCGACATGCGAGACAATGCAAGGCAGGTGAGTAAGAAATGTGCAAAGATATTAAATAATCCCAAAAGCCGTCCACATTACAAATACATAGCAGAAAAACTATATATATACAATGGAGAATAAAAGGGCTCACAGGGGAAATCGCCTCCAATGTACAGGAGCGAAATGTAGATGAAAATGTAAATATGTGGAGCCGCGTTACAATTCCCAAGAGAAGAAGTGATGTCAGGGGACGTTAGATTAAAAAATGAAAAACATATTCACATTTTCAGCTAAAAGTCCTGGACTGAGGAGCCAAACTCTCCGAGAGCCAGACCGTATAGAAATGACTAATCAGAAGCTGCCGTCTATAGAATTTCTAGAAATACACATATACACATCACAATGGCATCAATGGCTTTCACCATGTCTGTGAGCACATCACAGAGGAGTAAGGCGAGAATACACCAAATGTAGTCACCTGCATGGATGAGCCATAAACAATGAGCCAAGATCCAAATGTAATGAATGGGACTGCGCTAATGCAATATCTGACTTACTAAACCAACATGCCCCAGGTCTGCCTGCTCTAGCCAACGCGCGTCGCTGCCTCACAGCCGCTTCATCAGGGGAAGTGTCATGGTGGACGTCAAGACCCTATTTATAAGTAGCAAGTACACCTGCTGGCCAATCAGGAGACACCGACACAGGTGCGCGGCCGACACAGGTGCGCGGCGGCGTCCACTGAGAGACTTCAGTCACATGCGGTGGATAAGCCCAACGGTCAGTGCGCACGCGCTGAGCGACTCAAGTGCGTTCCATAAAGCAGGAAAAACAGGTTGTGTGTGAGATCCCGGAAGAGCTCAGTCAGTGCATATATGGGAGAGATAACAACTAGTAACAATACATGGGGGGGGGGGACAGGGGAAGAATGAAGTCCTGAGAAAGCCCGTGAAGGCTAAATCTTCATTACTACCAAATGGCCTAGCAGAATTAGGTTCATAAATCCACTGGATTCCATTCTCTAACGTTCCCCTTGCTGATCCTGTCTCCGCATATTAGGTCTTACTCTTTGAAGGCCCACTACCTTTACATCCCTTGTAAGTCCTGCATGATGCTCCAGACAATGGGAGCTGTGGGCTCATACTGTGTATAAGGGAGCTGCGGGCCCATCATACTGTGTATAAGGGAGCTGCAGGCCCATCATACTGTGTATAAGGGAGCTGCGGGCCCATCATACTGTGTATAAGGGAGCTGCGGGCCCATCATACTGTGTATAAGGGAGCTGCGGGCCCATCATGCTGTGTATAAGGGAGCTGCGGGCCCATCATACTGTGTATAAGGGAGCTGCGGGCCCATCATGCTGTGCATAAGGGAGCTGTGTGCTCATACTGTGTATAAGGGAGCTGCGGGCCCATCATACTGTGTATAAGGGAGCTGCGGGCCCATCATACTGTGTATAAGGGAGCTGCGGGCCCATCATACTGTGTATAAGGGAGCTGCGGGCCCATCATACTATGTATAAGGGAGCTGTGGGCCCATCATACTGTGTATAAGGGAGCTGTGGGCTCATCATACCGTGTATAAGGGAGCTGCGGGCCCATCATACTGTGTATAAGGGAGCTGCGGGCCCATCATACTGTGTATAAGGGAGCTGTGGGCCCATCATACTGTGTATAAGGGAGCTGCGGGCTCATCATACTGTGTATAAGGGAGCTGCGGGCTCATCATACTGTGTATAAGGGAGCTGCGGGCTCATCATACTGTGTATAAGGGAGATGTGCACCCACCATACTGTGTATAGGGAACTGTGAAGGCATATTGTGCATATGGGAGCTGTTGGCCCATTACACTGTATATAGGGGAGCTCTGGGGGGGGCATTATACTTTCTAGTGGAGCTCTGTCAGCATTATACTGTGTATAGGGGAGCAGTGAGAACATCATACGGTGAATCGGGGAGTTATAGAATCATCATACTGTGTATAGGGGAGCTGTGGGGGCCTTATACCGTGTATAGAGAAGCTTTGAGCTCACCATACTGTGTATAGGGAAGCTGTGGGGGCCTTATACCGTGTATAGAGAAGCTTTGAGCTCACCATACTGTTTATAGGGAAGCTGTGAGGGCCTTATACTGTGTATATGGAAGCTTTGAGCTCACCATACTGTGTATAGGGAAGCTGTGGGGGCCTTATACCGTGTATAGAGAAGCTTTGAGCTCACCATACTGTGTATAGGGAAGCTGTGGGGGCCTTATACTGTGTATATGGAAGCTTTGAGCTCACCATACTGTGTATAAGGGAGCAGTACATGAGGGAACTTAGGGGACATTATTAAATGTAAAGTGGGCACTTAGCATTACTGTATTGTTATAGGGGCACTCATAGTATTGCGACCATCAAAGTTGCATATCGTCACAATATGGCGGTAAAATCAATGTTCGTTTGTGTATATAGATTTATTTTCAATAACAGCGTGATCATATTCTGAGGTTCCACTATAAGCTGTAATCAGGGTTAGCTAGTTAGGGGCCCACTCAGATGTTTCGCCCCCAAGTTGAAACCCTAGCTACGCCTCTGAATGGAGGGGATGCGGCAATAAGCCAGCACTGCGGACCCTCCACTCTCAGGATCTGCAGCAGTTCTGGTAGTCGGACCCCCACCAGGTACAAAGTGGAAATGTCCCCAGATTTGGTCTTAGACTCGGTATAAAATTATAATCATGATTATTAATATTACTCCGTTACATGGTGGTTATAATCCCGAGATCTCAACCTGCGCATGCGCTGTCTCCAGAGGACATTTCCAAGGTACTCCGCAATGAAAAGGATGGGAAGAGTGAGCCCACCACACCCTCGCACCACCTCAGACCCCCTCCTCCCAGCCCGGAGCCCACCACACCCTCGCACCACCTCACACCCCCACTGCCCAGCCCGGAGCCCGCCACAGCCTGGCACCGCCTCACGCCCCCTCCGCCCAGCCCGGAGCTCACCACAGCCTCGCACCGCGTCACACCCCCTCCGTCCAGCCTGAAGCCCGCCATAGCCTCGCACCGCCTCACGCTCCCTCCGCCCAGCCCGGAGCTCACCACAGCCTCGCACCGCCTCACACCCCCTCCGTCCAGCCCGGAGCCCGCCACAGCCTCGCACCGCCTCACGCCCCCTCCGCCCAGCCCGGAGCTCACCACAGCCTCGCACCGCCTCACACCCCCTCCGCCCAGCCCGGAGCCCGCCACAGCCTCGCACCGCTTCACACCCCCTCCTCCCAGCCCGGCACAGCCTCGGACTGCCTCACACCCCCTCCGCCCAGCCCGGAGCCTGCCACAGCCTCGCACCACCTCACTCCCTCTCCGCCCAGCCCGGAGCCCACCACACCCTCGCACCACCTCACACCCCCATTGCCCAGCCCGGAGCCTGCCACAGCCTCGCACCGCCTCACACCCCCTCCTCCCAGCCCGGAGCCCACCACACCCTCGCACCACCTCACACCCCCACTGCCCAGCCCGGAGCCCACCACAGCCTCGCACCGCCTCACACCCCCTCCGCCCAGCCCGGAGCCCACCACACCCTCGCACCACCTCACACCCCCACTGCCCAGCCCGGAGCCCACCACAGCCTCGCACCGCCTCACACCCCCTCCGCCCAGCCCGGAGCACACCGCAGCCTCGCACTGCCTCACACCCCCTCCTCCCAGCCCGGAGCCCGCCACAGCCTCGCACCACCTCACACCCCCTCCTCCCAGCCCGGAGCCCACCACAGCCTCACACCGCCTCACACCCCCTCCGCCCAGCCCGGAGCCCACCACAGCCTCGCACCGCCTCACACCTCCTCCGCCCAGCCTGGAGCTCACCACAGCCTCGCACCGCCTCACACCTCCTCCGCCCAGCCCGGAGCCCACCACAGCCTCGCACCGCCTCACACCTCCTCCAAGCCCGGAGCCCGCCACAGCCTCGCACCGCCTCACACCACCTCCTCCCAGCCCGGAGCACACCGCATCGCTCCACTCCTGCCACCGCCTCCAGCTTCCGGCAGCAGTGACTCTGCCTCCTGGCGCCCCAATCCACCGCCGTGGTCCCCCCACTTAGCTGTGTCAGAGGATATAGTATTATATGTAAATGAGGAGGTAAGTGCCCCGTGGGCGGGACAATGTTGGTCGGGGGCATATATTCTCTGCACTGTTCCCTGCCTTGTGCCGCCTAGTGTGCCGATATTATCAAGTGAATAAAAACCTTAGACTCCTGCTGCTGACGATCAGTTTATTCAGCAGCACAGCTGATGGATAGAAAATCATCAGGTCGGTGACAGTCGGAGAAAAAGCCGACTCTACAGCACGTTGCACTTGTAACAAAAAATGCCACTGACCCCCCACAAGAAAAGGTGCAGAATAACAGCGCAAGAAAGATGCACCGTGTGGAGGAGTTTCTAGGGAAGCAGTCATGTCCTCAAGCGCTATGACAAGCAGCCTGTAGATATGGGGTAAATGTGCAGGGGAAGGGTTCGCTCACACGAGCCTATAACACGGCCCAGTGCTACATGATAACACATCTCACAGCACTCGGAGCAGTGTTATTCTATGGGGCAGCTCAGAGCTGAGATTATTTTCTCATGCAAATTAGCAATTGTATCATAGTCACCTATACAAGTCTATGGGTGTGGGCGAAACATTGGACTGCACTCAGATGTCATCTGAGTGCAGTGTGATTACTGTGTATGCCGGCAATAGAGGAGCCTCCGGCTTTCAGTCATAGAGGAGTGTCCGGCACAGCTTCAGTCACCACTAAGTACACAGTGAGGGCAGCTGTAACCGCACACCGACACTGACTGACAGCCGGCTCTGCACTGATGCACTTCTGAGCGACCTGTCAGTCTGTGTCGGGTTGCGGTTACAGTCACCACTCTCAGTGCTGTGAGCCGTGACTAATTCCTCAGGACACGCCTGCATGACTGAAAGCCGGAGGCTCCCAGAAGAAAAACAGTTCATTTTCTCCCAGGTGACGCACTTTCAGTACAGCGGCCAGCGCCTTCATAACGCTATTAACCTGCAGATTAACCCAATATCTACAGATAATAGCGCTATAAGACCTGACAGGTTCACTTTAAACTGTTTTTTTTGGGGGGGTGGTGAGTTCAAGACACAGATGGGAGTAGAAGTGGCTCAAAAGTGGAGAAGGAAGCAGATTTCTCTGATACGATATATTACAAAGCTTCTTACATTTTGTCGTAATATTGAGTTTGTGACCATTTAACATAAATGGATCTTTCTTTCTTGTACAATAGTGAGAATGTCAAACTTGATACAAAGAAGAAAAGGCGACTGACAAAGAGCAGGAAGGAGATTATGTAAGTGGCGAGAATGACTGATGTAATCTCAGCAAACCTTGTAGATCCCATAATGATCCCGACGTGTCCTTATCTGCGATGTGCGATTCCTTGTACTCAGGGACAGATGGTAGAAACCTGTCTGCACATCATCCACCGTATCTCTACTGCACAGAGAGGCGACATTTACAGGGGGTCGCTCAGTGATCAGAATTTAGGGGGAAAAGACGGCAAAGCGTTTTATGGGAAACAAACATTAGGAATTGTTATTGGACTGGTGAGAAGAAAAGAAATGGATCGCCCCCATAGGGACGTGGGGTACTCGGTACCCGGGGGATGTCACGGTGGCTGACCCGGTCCGTGGCCCTAGGGATGTCCGTGTAAAGGGGGGAAAGGTCTTTAAAGGGATAATGTTCGTGACGCCACCTGTGGTATTCGGTCAGAGTGACCGACGCTGCTGTAAGGGGTCCGCTGGGGTGATGTTATGGCAGCTAGATGGTATACCTTCCCACAGGTGAAGTGTATCCCCAGGGCTCCCAGTGTGTGGATGGTGAGAGGCGCGGTGAAGGACGAGGACACAAGGTTGCAGTCTCTTTACCTTTACTGAAGGCTTCAGTGTCCACAGTCCAGAGCACCAGGTCACAGGGCAGGCAGAGTCCGGCCGGTCTGGAGGCAAATCCAGAGTCCCCTTATCCAGGTGGAAATCAGTAGCCTTCCTCTAGCGCCTGGGTGTTGTAGTACCTCCCTGCTGAGCTTCTCATAAGGTCCTCACAACTGTGGTAGATGTTCTAGATGTTATGTCTCTCTCTGTCCCCAGATGGATAGGACAGACCCATATGACCGGTGGCCTGAGGCTTTTTACAGGGACTCTAGCACGCCCCGGCCCCCACAAGTTGCCACTGTGCCTCCTGGGTATAGGTCGGGCAGGTAACGTGGAATTATCTGTCCTGCCGGTCTCTGGAGCAAGGCATAGAGACTGTTGCTCCCTCGGTGTTCCGGCTACCGGATCCTGCGCCTCAGAAGGAGGCAGCCTGTGCAGGGCTGAACTCCTTCTGGTTTCCTCTCCTTTTGCTATGACTTCGTTTCTCACCCTCTACAATACAATTCGCTGTTCGTGTCTCTTTCTTAGGATGCTGCCGCACGTGGGGCAGGCACAGCTCCGCGGCCTTCTGTCTAGGCCTCTGACAGGATCCCACCCCTGTCAGGGACCAACTCTGTCAGCAACTGCTCGATATTCCTCCTTCCTCTCTGTCTGCCTGACGGGAACTGCCTGACTTCCTCTCCAGGCCACCAGTTTTACCTAATTGTGAAGAGTGCCCTAATAAATAGGAGCATGGCTCCCCTGGCGGACTGGAGTGTGAAGTGTGTTGTCTGGTTTGTGTTACCTGGTAAAGAGATCTCCTTTATTGCCTCCAAACGTAACATCACTCCCCCTAGAGGAGAACGATATTACTGCAATGACCAGGACCCTGGGGCGCCGCAGAAACATGAGCCAATATCTTAATATGGCGTCTGTAGAAATATGTCAGATATTATATATGTTAAACATATAGAGAAAGTCATCCCCCAAGAACACTGTTTGGAGACTCCTGGCGACCACACGTGAAGAGAAGGGGTAGAAAGCAGAGGGATAGTGGCGGATGGAGGAAGCAGGAGCCCCCAGGGGTCACATCTGCATTATACACGGACTGTGAGTGGGAAGGTCACGTTATCCCAATGATGGCGGCCTGTGGTCAGCTCAGGAGGACAGAGCGGCTCAGAAGCTGCCCCAGGGAGATAGTTGCTGGGTTTCACAGCCATCATCTGCCTATAACAGCCCAGCAGGAGTGAGCTCCACCTGCGGCTGTTCACCTATTTAACCCCTTACCAACATGGGGCTGTTCTGTTTTGCGTATTCATCTCCCCCTACTTCTAAGAGCCATCATTCTTTATTTTTCCATCCATAGCGATATCAGGGCTTGTTTATTTGCAGAACAAGTTGTATATTTCATAAACACTATTCAATTTATCACGTGATGTATTAGAAGTGAAATTCCAAGTTCTCCAAAATTGCAGGAAAAAAAGTAAATTCTGTAATGGTTTTTGGGGATTCTTCCTTAGAATGTTCATTGTAGAGTAATAATGACCTGACGATACGATTCTCCAGGTCAGTACGATTATGGAGACAACAAACCAGCAGAAATACATTTTACAAATTCAAAAAAAAAAAATAATTCTGCTTGTGTCGACAAATCCTCAAATGTCTATGTAGACCGAAACATAAAGGGATGTGGCTCTTGGAAGGAGTAAAAAATGAAGGATCCAAAATGGGAAATGAAAGCCATAGATAAGTCTGGGATCGACCTCTATGAATGATGTAGAACCGCCATGCGGTGTATTTATGCCGCCAGCCTTCTGTCCTCACACAGTGAGCGCCCCCTAGTGACCGCTCTGAGGACACAACATTGTATCATGGAGACCGAGGGGAATGTGATCACTGCTGCTCCTCACATTGCTGATGTTTATACATTTACATATGAGATGATGATTTATGTTCCATGTACAACAGAAAAGAAATGCAAGAAAGATGGGAGAAGGAGGAGAAAGAGCGAATCAGGATGGAGAAAACCTTGTAAGTGCTTTTTTTCCAGGTAGAAATGATATAAAACCTGTCTGCACACACTGTCCATCTGTCTGCGCTGATACTTGTCAGGGTGTGAAAGTCATTTCTCAGTTTAGGATGTTTATAGGACACATAAATTAGATGAATTCTATGTATTTTACTGTTTAAAATGGCACCTGGAAGAAGAGACCATGATCAGCATTTTCTATGGCTCCTTCAGAAAGACACAAGGTGTAATGAGAAGCATGTATACTCTCTACAGCATACCCCCTGTCTAGGACGCTTGGTTTGGGAGCGGTCTCAGGAGGTCGGCACATGTCCATTCCGTATCCTCCTAGATATGGCTGAGTACAATAGTGGAGCCGTCAGCTCCCTGCACCACCACACGGCCTGTGCTCCCCGCGCTGTGTAATCCTATGGCTGCATATACATTAGATGGCAGTATACTCGGGACTACAGAACAGGAGAAGGACGGGGGATTCTGGGGACAAGTCAGCTGAGCAGCAGCACTCAATGTCAGGCAGCAGCTGCAAAGGCAACAAGATTTTACGGTGTATAAAAAAAGATAAAATCCCATACGGTTACTCCTTTATAAATCACTTGTGAGGCCACATCTGGAATATGGGATCCAGTTTTGGGCTCCATAGTTTAAAAAAGATTTTCAGAAGGTAGAGTCAGTTCAAAGGCAGAAACTAGATTATTACCAGGAATGGAGACCTCTCATATGATGAAAGGTTAGAAAAGTTGGGCTTGTTTAGCTTAGAAAAAAGATGTCTCCGAGGAGATCTCATTCATAAATACACTGCTCAAAAAAATAAAGGGATCACTAAAATTCCACATCCTAGATAGCACGGAATGAAATAATTCAGTTGTAAATCTTTGATCATTTTTATGTTTTATATGTAATGAATAATGTAAATCCAAATTAATATCCCACGGAGGTCTGGATTTGGAATGATACTCAAAATCAAAGTGAAAAATCAAATTCCAGGCTGATCCAACTTCAGTGGAAATGCACTAAGACAAGGCAATGATGCTCAGTAGTGTGTGTGGCCTCCACGTGCCTGTATGACCTCCCTACAATGCCTGGATAAGGCGGCGGATGGTCTACTTGGACCTGCCTGTGCTGCATCAATAGTAAAAAGATATAATGTTAAAAATTATTTTTTAAAAAAATAAAAAATCGTGCTATTCTCGCCCTCCGGCGTCCACCGATGCGAGCGATGCGGCCGCCAGCTTCCGTTCCCAGTGATGCATTGTGAAATTACCCAGATGACTAGTTTACCTTTACCTTTGCGGATAACGAGGAGATGAAGCCGTGTTAGTTTGCCACTATCGGCGTATATGTCGGCTCTTGTGGGTAATATACCTGTGTCCCAATATGACCCTTCTGTAATGTGACTGACCGGTGCCCTGTTCCCCTATATTTGGGATTATTGGGGCCAGTGTTTGAGCAGGGGCGTCATTGGCGCTTTCTAGGTTAGGTGGGATATGTAATAGGGTCAGTTTGGGACCCCACATTGTCCGAGGTTACACTAGTAGTTCCCATTAGGGTCACTCCCCGGCCACTGGAGCATTTTTGGGTTGAGTTGTGTGTCGCTGTTCAGTATTGCTCTATTTAATGCATGTCTAATAAAGTCTGATTTTATTGTATCTTTTCCCTGTGAATATTGATCCTAATCCGCACTGATGATCTATGTTTCCTGTCCTGTAGGGAGGAGACCACCCAAGATGAGACGGGGAAGACCACCACCCTGATCATGTAAGAGATTACTGAGCCAACCGTCTAGATGACATAATGCTGTAGACGAGTCCTCACTCCTGGATAGATCGGACTGCACAGACAGCGGCCATTTATTGTTATACACCCGATTAGTAAGAGGTTTGGGAAGAGGTTTTCTCCTGGAGCTTCTGCCTTCTGATTGGACGGGGCCATGTTTGGAGAGGTTTCCTTCTGGATCCTGTTCAAAGAAATGACCCGTAATTTATTTCTGTCCACCAGGTGTTTGTCTAAACCTCTTCAGAGGAAAAAAAGCCTCCTCATATTAACAAAGTGGATTTTTATAGAAATGAACTGGAATTGCTTTCCAAAAGTTCCTGAAATAATTTTTTAGGTGAATTCTGGAGAGGATTTGCTTAAAAAAAAAAAAACTTTAAATATGTTACGTGCACATACTCTTGGTGATGTAACCAATTTTTACCATTATAATAATAATAATCTTTATTTATATAGCGCCAACCTATTCCGCAGCGCTTTACAGTGTAACCATTTCAAACACAACAGTCATAAGTAACAACGTTAACAATACAATCAGTGAGGCACAATAGCATTAGGCTCTGTGCACACGTTGGGTGTTTGCTGTGTTTTTTTTCCACAGGCAAAACCTGCTCACTTGACAATAAAGAAGCAACTTTCATAAAGCAGATTTTGCAAAAAAAAGGGGGTAAAAGAAAAAAGAAAGGAGCATATATGCCTTAAAATAATGGATTTTATTTAAACATGAAAAACATACATAAAATAATTAAAAAGCATGTGAGGCCAGAGGCAGCCAAACGTTCCTGCAGGGATCCATGTAAATAAACCAGGTGGAATGCACCCAGTAACAGAGCGTTCTATATAGATGGGCCCTATATGTAACACAGAAATCCTTTAGGTGGACTTGTCCTAATATAAACAGGTAAAGAGCGCGTGCAGTCCTAAATAGATGACGGACGTGTAGAGTAGTGCTGTAGGAACAATCCCCGCCGCCCCGACGCACGTTTGGCGAGAACTTCTTCAGCAGTTTTATGAACGGTGCGAACTGCAGGACCAGCGACTTCCATCCATACGGACGGTGACCAGTGACAGGACAGGCTATAAACAGTGCCAGGAGATCCCATCATATTTCATGAGTCTTCTGGGCTTATTTGCAGAGTAAGCGAGTGTACGCAATATCATGGTATCTGGAAATGGAGGATGTTTTCCCTAACACTCATGTTTCGGTAATATGCTGCCTCTAGCTTTAAGATTTACACTTCCAGTATTCTCAGTGTTCTCGTATCATTCATGGGAGTCAATATGGACTCGGGAACAGTTTTCTTTGTCTTCTGTTCTTTGCTGCATTTGGGCATTTAAAACATAATTACCCAGTGACAATGTTTTACCCCAAGCCCCAATTCTGTATAATTACAGTAAATATACAGACCAGTCCTACAGGAGATTCCTTTTTCGCCCCTTTTAGCGTTTTTTATTCTCCTTCAGCCACTTTGTGTATCCAGCCCAACAGAGCCGAGCCGACCATCCTATTCCTCCAATGTTTGACTTTCCAGTAGCACATGGCTTCTCCTTGATGCTTCAGTGTCAGGTCCTGATGTGACCCCTGGAGGATCTAGGATCGGAAGGTCACAATGTGTATTAGATGGCAGGTCCTCTTTAGGATGTGTTTGTCCTCTACTTTGAGTGAATTTACTTTTATTCTGTGCTGAAAAAGGGTTCTTAACCCTATCTTCTGGCTGTGAACTTAGAGCTTGAGTGCTCAGCTGCAGCATCTTGTGAACACTCCCTCCCACTATGTAAACCCACTGGTAGCTTCTCTGCTTGCTGGTTATAGTTCTTCTATACTGACCTCTTTGACAGTCAGTCTCTGAATAAGCTGAGGTGTTAGCTCTAGTTGCAGCAGTGAAGTTTCCTGTTGGAGAAGCTAAGGAGTGTTACTTGTTGTGTCTTTTCCCACTGTTAGTTGTACCTTCCTCGTGTTGTCTTATTGTAGTAGTGGGACTACTATCTCCCTGGCCTGCGCACTAGACAGGGTGTTCTCACACAGGGGGGAAGGACCCGACTAGGGACTGTAGGGAGTTCAGGTATCAGACTCCGGTTTATGTTAGGAGGTGAACCCTCTCCCTTCTACCTATTGCCCGGGTTTCCTTGCATTTCTTCCCTGGTGTTGCGCCGCATGCTGGGCATCCTCTCGGCCCCAGTGTGACATTAAGGCCAGATCACTGTGCATACTCAGCCAACCAGTCTATGGAAAAATAGAGCCTAAACTGCGCATGCTCGACTGATAGCATTGGAGCCATGGGATGGCAACATGAGGGGGAGTTTACCAAAAGGGGAAACGTAAAAGTCAGATGCATTGGCATACACAAATAAATATGGACTTAACTGTCTAAATACCTATAACGATTTTGGGAGCACCTCTGTAAGTGAACGGTTATTGAAAATTAGCTAATTTGCATTGCATGTAGTTCCTAATGATAATTGTAAAGGCATTTTGTTAGTTTGTTTATGTAAAACCACACACCATTAAGCCATCACATGCAGGAATGGTTTCAGCATTAAATTACATCCTTGTAATCTTGTAATTCTAGGAAATTATGTAGTAAATAATTTATTCATTATTAGCCAGGATGGCTAGATGTTAAGAAATACAAATAATGCTCATCTATTACATAAAGGGATTGTTTTGTCACTTCACAAGATATTGATTACCTATGCTTAGTGTAGACCATCAATATCAGATTAGTGGGGTCCAGCACCTGGCAACCCCTGATCAGCTGTGTATGATCTCTGGCTGAATAGAAACACATTGAATAGAATCCCAATCAATGAATAGCGGTCATGACCAGACAATGCAAATCCGGATGTAGAACAGCTTATAACAGCTAATTTATGGGGATAGGTCGTAACGGATAGCTCATCAATATCTTGTGATTGGAATGCACTTTAACATTATTTGTTATATCTCCACTCAATACAGCTATGAAACCTCGGTTTAACATCGACAGCAACCACCGCTGCCAATACCACCTGGCAGCCACCATCACCACCTCTGCCAATACCACCTGGCAGCCGCCACCACCATCTCTGCCAATACCACCTGGCAGCCGCCACCACCATCTCTGCCAATACCACCTGGCAGCCGCCACCACCACCTCTGCCAATGCCACCTGGCAGCCGCTACCACCACCTCTGCCAATGCCACCCAGCAGCCGCCACCACCACCTCTGCCAATGCCACCCGGCAGCCGCCACCACCACCTCTGCCAATGCCACCCGGCAGCCGCCACCACCACCTCTGCCAATGCCACCCGGCAGCCGCCACCACCACCTCTGCCAATGCCACCCGGCAGCCGCCACCACCACCTCTGTCAATGCCACCCAGCAGCCGCCACCACCACCTCTGCCAATGCCACCCAGCAGCCGCCACCACCACCTCTGCCAATGCCACCTGGCAGCCGCCACCACCACCTCTGCCAATGCCACCCGGCAGCCGCCACCACCGCCACTGCCAATGCCACCCGGCAGCCGCCACCACCGCCTCTGCCAATGCCACCCGGCAGCCGCCACCACCGCCTCTGCCAATGCCACCCGGCAGCCGCCACCACCACCTCTGCCAATGCCACCCGGCAGCCACCACCACCACCTCTGCCAATGCCACCCGGCAGCCGCCACCACCACCTCTGCCAATGCCACCCGGCAGCCGCCACCACCACCTCTGCCAATGCCACCCGGCAGCCGCCACCACCGCCACTGCCAATGCCACCCGGCAGCCGCCACCACCGCCTCTGCCAATGCCACCCGGCAGCCGCCACCACCGCCTCTGCCAATGCCACCCGGCAGCCGCCACCACCACCTCTGCCAATGCCACCCGGCAGCCGCCACCACCACCTCTGCCAATGCCACCCGGCAGCCGCCACCACCACCTCTGCCAATGCCACCCGGCAGCCGCCACCACCACCTCTGCCAATGCCACCCGGCAGCCGCCACCACCACCTCTGCCAATGCCACCTGGCAGCCGCCACCACCACCTCTGCCAATGCCACCTGGCAGCCACTGTTACTCTGCCTAATACTTACCTGTCCAGCCAGCGCGCTCCCGATGCTCCTCCTCGCTCCTCTCCGTCCGGCTTCTCTGGCGTTCGTCCCTTCAGCAGTCTGCGCATGCGGAGATGCGCTCCTTTCACCGCTGGGGCTTCTGGGAGTTTCTGACCCGGTGGCTCCGCCCCAATATGGCGGCACCCGTCGGTTACTTCTTCCTGCGTCTGCCCAGGTAAGACACCTTTGTGTCTATTGTTGTCGCTGGCTTCTTGCTGGCATCTCTTTAGGTTTCTCTGGCTCCCTGTCTTTGCTTCTTATGCTGTGACTCAGTCTTGGTTCCATATTCATTGTCTCTGCCATTCCTTTCAGCCCGTGTTCCCTGCCGTTCCTGTGTCTCTGCCGTCCCTGCCAGTCCTGTGTCTCTGCCGTCCCTGCCAGTTCTGTGTCTCTGCCGTCCCTGCCAGTCCTTTGTCTCTGTCGTCCCTGCTAGTCCTGTGTCTCTGCCGTCACCTGCCAGTCCTGTGTCTCTGCCGTCACCTGCCAGTCCTGTGTCTCTGCCGTCACCTGCAAGTCCTGTGTCTCTGCCGTCACCTGCCGGTCCTGTGTCTCTGCTGTCCCTGCGGGTCCTGTGTCTCCACCGTCCCTGCCAGTCCTGTGTCTCTGCCGTCCCTGCCAGTTCTGTGTCCCTGCCGTTCCTGCCAGTCCTTGATCTTTGTCGTTCCTGCTAGTCCTGCGTCTTCATCATACCGGTCAGTACTCTGTCCTTGCAGTTCCTGCCCGTCCGGTAGCTTTGCTGTTCCTGTCTACCCTGTGTTCTCTGCCGTCCCTGCCTGTCCTGAGTCTCTGCTGTTCTTGTCATCTCATCTTCTGTGGTCTTACCCTTAGTCGCCCCTTTGGCTCTGGCAGTTGCGGTTTCATCCTCATTGGGCCTGTTCCTAACACTCCCTGTACAGGGGGTGCCTCCATCTGGTCTGCTCGTCCTTGGGGACTCTGAAGCCCTGACCCAGAGGGTCCACTTATGGGGTTCTTTTCTTCCTAACCGTGATAGTACACAAAGGCAATGGATCCCGCCGGAGCTTCGCCTGCCAAGAAAGAACTTGTTTTCTTGCGAGAGAATCAGACCCGGATGATGTCCTTTATGAAATCTATAGACTCTCGTCTCTCCGCTCTTCAGTCCTCTGATCCGGGGAATGCCTCCCAGCTGGCCAGTTTACAGCAAGAACTGGTACAGCAGCGGGATACCCAGTCCCATATCCTGGGTTATATGGCATCTGTCGACAGCCGACTTCTTTCTTTACAGTCAGTTGCGTCTGTTCCTACTCCAGCTGCTGTTCCTCATCCCCATCCCTGTTTGGCCAAGCCTCCTCATTTTAATGGAGATCCCAAACTATGTCGGGGCTTTCTAAAACAATGGTGTCTTCATTTTGAGCAATTCCCACAGCAATACCCTACTGATCGGGCCAAGGTGGCCTTTATTGTTTCGCACTTGGAAGGTTAACCCTTGGCATGGGTTAATCCTCTTTGGGAGCGGGATGATCCCGTGGTTATTCAGTTAACTCCATTTTTGGAGACGTTTCGTCGAGTATTCAATGAACCGGGTCGCCTGGCCTCTACCACTGAATCTTTGTTCAATTTACAGCAGGGGTCTTTAACCGTTGGGCAATAGGCTATCCAGTTCCGGACCTTATCTTCTGACTTGGGTTGGAATAATGAAGCATTAGTAGGGGCTTTCTGGCAGGCGCTATCCGGCCGTATCAAGGATGAATTAGCTGGCCGAGATACTCCAACTATTTTGGAGGATTTAATTGCTCTGGCCACCCGTATTGACCTTCGCTTTCAGGAGCGAGCCCGTGAGAGATTTTCTCGTCCTTCTGCATCTTCTCGTAGACCTCCCAGCCCACGCCTCAGAGTCTCTGCTTCTCTATCTGCTCCCGAGCTGATGGAAGTTGATTGTTTAAAACTTTCTGAACAACGTCGCAAGGAGACACGCGCCCAGGGTCTCTGTTTTTACTGTTGAAGCTCTTCTCATCTTCTCCGAGCCTGTCCAGATCGTCCGGAAAACTCCGCCTAGGACAGGTAAGAGAGGCCTCCGTAGGTGCATGTGAAACCTCTCCACCTCTCACTTTGTCTTGTTGCATGTTCATGATAAACGTTTTTCCCTTGAGGCCTATGTGGACTCGGGTGCTGCAGGAAATTTTATTAGGTTAGAGGAGGTTATTAAATTTTCTGTCCCTGTTAGGTCTCTAGAGAATCCTCTCTTCCTCGCTTCCGTTGACGGAAAACCTCTGCAAGAGCCCGTAATTCAAGTTACACAGTTGGTAGAGCTTCAGATAGGGGCTCTTCATAGAGAAAAAATTTTGTTTTTTGTCTTAGCCAATATCTCCCATCCTATTCTTCTTGGTCTTCCGTGGTTGCGGGTCCACGAACCCTTCTTAGATTGACGTAAGGGCAATATTCTTCATTGGGGAGATTCCTGTCGGACTCATCTGCTGCCGGTGTGTCCCTGTTCCCTCTCCATTCCTTCCGGGTTGCCCTCTGTTTTTTCCTCCTACGCGGATGTTTTTGATAAGAAGGAGGCTGAAAATCTTCCACCACATCAACCCTACGATTGTTCTATAGATCTCATTCCTGGTACCACTCCCCCTAGAGGAAGAATCTTTCCTCTTTCTCCTGCAGAGACTCAACCCATGTCGGACTATGTTTGGGAGAACCTCGCCAAAGGCTTCATTCGAAAATCTTCATCTCCTGCTGGGGCGGGGTTCTTTTTTGTGAAAAAGAAGGATGGTACCCTTCGTCCATGTATTGACTACAGAGGGTTAAACAACATTACTGTGAAAAATAAATACCCATTGCCTCTCATTCCAGAACTCCTTGACCGCCTTAGGGGAGCATGAATTTTTACCAAACTTGACCTTCGCGGAGCCTATAATTTGGTCCGTATCCATGCGGGAGACGAGTGGAAGACCGCATTCAACGCTCGGGACGGTCACTACGAGTATTTGGTTATGCCATTTGGTCTTTGCAATGCTCCTGCTGTATTCCAAGGGTTCGTTAATGACATTTTTCGAGATTACCTCTATACCAGTGTCGTAGTCTACTTAGACGATATCCTTGTCTTCTCTCCAGATTTGTCTACTCATCGACGAGACGTTTGCCAAGTCCTGCTTCATTTAAAGGAGAATCATCTCTTCGCGAAGATGAAGAAATGTGTCTTTGCACAGTCTTCTGTACCCTTCCTGGGTTATATTGTCTCTAAGGATGGCCTGAAGATGGATCCTGAAAAGGTGTCTGCTGTTCTAAATTGGCCACGTCCTTTAGGAGTGAAGGCTATTCAGTGATTTCTTGGCTTTGCCAATTATTATAGGCGATTCATCCCTCATTTTTCCTCCTTGACTAAACCAATTTCTGCTCTAGTTCGCAAGGGAGTCGACCCTAATTTCTGGCCTCCAGAGGCCGAGGTCACCTTCCAAACCTTGAAACAAGAATTTGCTTCAGCGCCAGTACTTCATCGACCAGATACTAATAGACCATTTATTCTTGAAGTGGATGCATCCTCTATTGGAGCTGAAGAAGTACTCTTACAGAAGTCTAACTTGGGTCGTTTAGTCTCTTGTGGTTTTTTTCTCTAAAGCATTCTCGCCTCCCGAGCGTAATTATTCCATTGGTGATGAGGAATTATAGGCCATTAAATTGGCTTTGGAGGAGTGACGGTACTATCTTGAAGGGGCCGTGCATCCTTTCATCATTTTTATGGATCACAAGAATCTGGCCTACGTCCAGTCCGCTCAAAGGCTGAATCCTCGGCAAGCCAGATGGTCCTTGTTCTTCGGACCTTTTGACTTCGAGCTGCATTTCCGACCTGGTAATAAAAACATCAAGGCTGACGCTCTAGCAAGGTCTTTTCAACCACTGGATGAAGAGGAGAGACCTGCGCATATTGTGGATACGGCCTAAATCGTTTCTTTAGCTCCCCTAAACATGATCATTCCCCCCCCCCCGGGGAGAAACCTTCGTATCAAATCGTGACAAGATGACAGTCTTACGTTGGGGCCATTCCTCCCGCTTTGCCGGACATGTTGGGGGCAAGAAGACTCTCTCCTTGATTTCTCGCCATTATTGGTGGCCTTCACTCTGTCAAGATGTCCTGGATTTTAACGCTCCCTGTTCCTCATGTGCAAGGAACAAAGTTCCTCGGGACTTCTGCATCTGCTCCCGGTGCCTTCTGTTCCTTGGAGTCATATTGCAATGGACTTTGTCTCCGATTTGCACCATTATTTTGGTGGTTGTGGATAGATTCTCCAAGATGGCCCACTTCGTTTCCTTGCCTGGCTTGCCCTCCGCTTCTGAGTTGGCGAAGATCTTTTTACATCAAGTCTTTCAACTTCACGGATTCCCTCAGCATATTGTATCCGACCGAGGAGTTCAGTTTACCTCCCGTTTTTGGAGAGCTCTTTGCGGATTAATGAAAGTATCGCTGGATTTCTCCTCCGCATACCATCCTCAGTCCAACGGTCAAGTGGAGCGAGTAAATCAAGTTCTCACATCTTATCTTCGGCATTTCACCAATGCTCATCATAATGACTGGGTTTCTCTTCCTTGGGCAGAATTCGCCTACAATAACCACATTTGTGAATCCTCGTCTAAGTCTCCTTTTTTTGTAGTTTTTGGGCAACATCCCAGCATTCCTCTCCCTGTTGTCCCCACCTCGGGTGTATCGGCGTTGGTTTCCTTGTCCTTGGAATTTTCCAAAATTTGGCAAGAGACTAAGGAGGCGCTTGAGAGGGCTAGCAGCAGAATGAAAAAGTATGCTGACAAGAGGCATTTAGATGTTCCTCCGTATCGTCCTGGCGATAAAGTCTGGCTATCCTCACGCTACATCAGACTCAAGATTCCCTCTCAAAAGTTAGGTCCGCGTTACATCGGTCCCTTTGAGATTTTGAACCGTATCAAAAACGTAGCTTACAAGTTGAAATTGCCCGCTTCGTTACGCAATTTTTAATCATTTTTATTCTGCTTCCTCTCACTCCCATCTACCCAGTACTTCTGATGGTTCTTTTGAACTTAAGGATATTCTCGCCAGGAAATCTGTTAGAGGTAGAACCTTTTATTTGATTGATTGGAAGGGTTTTGGTCCCGAGGAGAGATCTTGGGAACCCCTAGAGAATATTACTGCTCCTCTTATTTTGAGGAGGTTCCTTTCCGGTTATAAAGGGGGAGGGGGGGAGTAAGAGAGGGGGTACCTACTATCATGGTTAGGAAGAAAAGAACCCGAGAAGTGGACCCTCTGGGTCGTGGCTTTAGAGCCCCTGAGGACGAGCAGACCAGATGGAGTCACCCCCTGTACAGGGAGGGTTAGGAACAGGCCCAAGGAGGATGAAACCGCAACTGCCAGAGCCAAAGGGGCGACTAAGGGTAAGACCACAGAAGATGAAATGACAGGAACAGCAGAGACTCAGGACAGGCAGGGACGGCACAGAACACAGGGTAGAAAGGAACAGCAAAGCTACCGGACGGGCAGGAACGGCAAGGACAGAGTACTGACCGGCATAAAGACAAAGGACTAGCAGGGACGGCAGGGACACAGGACTGGCAGGGACGGCAGGGATACAGGACTGGCAGGGACGGCAGGGACACAGGACTGGCAGGGACGGCAGAGACACAGGACTGGCAGGGACGGCAGAGACACACGACCGGCAGGGACAGCAGAGACACAGGACTTGCAGGTGACGGCAGAGACACAGGACTGGCAGGTGACGGCAGAGACACAGGACTAGCAGGGACGACAGAGACACAGGACTGGCAGGGACAGCAGAGACACAGGACTGGCAGGGATGGCAGAGACACAGGACTGGTAGGGACGGCAGAGACACAGGAACGGCAGGGAACACGGGCTGAAAGGAATGGCAGACAATGAATATGGAACCAAGACTGAGTCACAGCATAAGAAGCAAAGACAGGGAGCCAGAGAAACCTAAAGAGACGCCAGCAAGAAGCCAGCGGCAACAATAGACACAAAGGCGTCTTACCTGGGCGGACGCAGGAAGAAGTAACCGACGGGCGCCACCATATTGGGGCGGAGCCACCGGGTCACAAACTTCCAGAAGCCCCAGCGGTGAAAGGAGCACATCTCCGCATGCGCACACTGCTGAAGGGACGAACGCTAGAGAAGCCGGACGGAGAGGAGCGAGGAGGAGCATCGGGAACGCGCCAGCCGGACAGATAAGTATTAGGCGGCATAACAGCCACCACCTGGCAGCCACCACCACTTCAGACAATACCACCTGGCAGCCACCACCACCTCAGCCAATACCACCTGGCAGCCACCACCACCTCAGCCAATACCACCTGGCAGCCACCACTTCAGCCAATACCACCTAGCAGCCACCACCACTTCAGCCAATACCACCTGGCAGCCACCACCACCTCAGCCAATACCACCTGGCAGCCACCACCACTTCAGCCAATACCACCTGGCAGCCACCACCACCTCAGCCAATACCACCTGGCAGCCACCACCACCTCAGCCAATACCACCTGGCAGCCACCACTTCAGCCAATACCACCTAGCAGCCACCACCACTTCAGCCAATACCACCTGGCAGCCACCACCACCTCAGCCAATACCACCTGGCAGCCACCACCATTTCAGCCAATACCACCTGGCAGCCACCACCACCTCAGCCAATACCACTTGGCAGCCACCACCACCTCAGCCAATACCATCTGGCAGCCACCACCACTTCAGCCAATACCACCTGGCAGCCACCACCACTTCAGCCAATACCACCTGGCAGCCACCACCACCTCAGCCAATACCACCTGGCAGCCACCACCACCTCAGCCAATACCACCTGGCAGCCACCACCACCTCAGCCAATACCACCTGGCAGCCACCACCACCTCAGCCAATACCACCTGGCAGCCACCACTTCAGCCAATACCACCTAGCAGCCACCACCACTTCAGCCAATACCACCTGGCAGCCACCACCACCTCAGCCAATACCACCTGGCAGCCACCACCACTTCAGCCAATACCACCTGGCAGCCACCACCACCTCAGCCAATACCACCTGGCAGCCACCACTTCAGCCAATACCACCTAGCAGCCACCACCACTTCAGCCAATACCACCTGGCAGCCACCACCACCTCAGCCAATACCACCTGGCAGCCACCACCATTTCAGCCAATACCACCTGGCAGCCACCACCACCTCAGCCAATACCACTTGGCAGCCACCACCACCTCAGCCAATACCACCTGGCAGCCACCACCTCTTCAGCCAATACCACCTGGCAGCCACCACCACTTCAGCCAATACCACCTGGCAGCCACCACCACCTCAGCCAATACCACCTGGCAGCCACCACCACCTCAGCCAATACCACCTGGCAGCCACCACCACCTCAGCCAATACCACCTGGCAGCCACCACCAACTCAGCCAATACCACCTGGCAGCCACCACCCCCTCAGTCAATACCACCTGGCAGCCACCACCCCCTCAGCCAATACCACCTGGCAGCCACCACCACCTCAGCCAATACCACCTGGCAGCCATCACCACCTCAGCCAGTACCACCTGGCAGCCACCACCACCTCAGCCAATACCACCTGGCAGCTATCACCACCTCAGCCAATACCACCTGGCAGCCACCACCACTTCGGCCAATACCACCTGGCAGCCACCACCACTTCGGCCAATACCACCTGGCAGAGAGCACCACTTCAGCCAATACCACCTGGCAGAGAGAGCTTCAGCCAATATCACCTGGAAGAGAGCACCAGTTTGGCCAATACCACCTGGCAGTGACCACCACTTCAGGCAATCCCACCTGGCAGCGACCACCACCTCAGCCAATCCTACCTGGCAGAGAGCACCACTTCAGCCAATACCACCTGGAAGAGACCACCACTTCAGCCAATCCTACCTGGCAGAGACCACCACTTCAACCAATACCACCTGGCACAGACAACAATAAAATTTAATCTGGCACCAATTTAAAGAGGCATTTTTTAGGATTATCAGTGTGCTTTATTGCAGCTTATAAAACCCCTATAAGTTTTGTTTTGTTACTAACTTACGTTACTTCTGAATTTCGCTTCATTGCCTGCACCCAGTTTGCTTTCATGCTCAGACTAGGCGACTCCCTGTGCTTTTTTTTTCTAATCTAACATCCAGAGCTAGTACTGTCTGGCTTGTCCAGCATTGCCCTCTGCCCACCTTATAGAGAATCATTGGCTGCTGGTATTTGCCCCAGCACTGACCGCTATCATTCATTCCAGCATTAGAACTGAGAGCAGTGATCCTGGGTGATTATCTTTTGTAATACAGCACCGATCACTATCCCTCACACTACATCAACAATGGTGATAGAGCTGTTACATGTCCACTACATTACCTGGGGGGCAGCCCACTCTCTGTGACTGTGCTGGTGGGGGGTCCACTGATGCCAGCACTTAGTTCAGCTGGAGGTGCGTCTGAGGATGCACAATTAGCTGCAGTGTGTTGTGGTGCAGAGACTCACTGGGTTCCTGCACTGCAATACACTCCACCAGCCAATCAGAGGCCAGCAGCTGATGTCGGTGTGCCAGGCATTGGAGTTGCATGGTAGCGAGGTCATATCACCATAGCTGGCATGCCGATGTCAGCAGCTGGCCTCTGTGTCACACCAGAAGAGGAAACCGCACCTCAAAGGATTGGAGGGAGGGGAGTACAATATTTGTTTTTTTTTCTATACAGAGGCAGAATGGGGGACATGTATACCATGATAGGGCACAATAGCATATAATGAAGGGAGGTGAACACTTATGTCTTTGTAGGATTTAAGGCCCCGTCTCACATAGCGATTTACCAACGATCACGACCAGCGATACGACCTGGCCGTGATCGTTGGTAAGTCGTTGTGTGGTCGCTGGGGAGCTGTCACACAGACCGCTCTCTCCAGCGACCAACGATCAGGGGAACGACTTCGGCATCGTTGAAACTGTCTTCAACGATGCCGAAGTCCCCCTGCAGCACCCGGGTAACCAGGGTAAACATCGGGTTACTAAGCGCAGGGCCGCGCTTAGTAACCCGATGTTTACCCTGGTTACCAGTGAAGACATCGCTGGATCGGTGTCACACACACCGATTCAGCGATGTCAGCGGGACCTCAACGACCAAAAAATGGTCCAGGCCATTCCGACACGACCAGCGATCTCACAGCAGGGGCCTGATCGCTGGTACGTGTCACACATAGCGAAATCGCTACTGAGGTCGCTGTTGCGTCACAAACTTGTGACTCAGCAGCGATCTCGCTAGCGATCTCGCTATGTGAGACGGGGCCTTTACAAGGGCCCATACATCTGACCGGCTTGCAGGAGTGCGGGAGCCAAGTCACAATTTTACACTGGGGCCCATAAGACTCTGGATGACGCTAGTGAGTAGGGTCACATTACGACCCCTGCGGTGATGTGACAAGTTAGGATTTTTTAATTGCTTGTTGCGGTACCTAGGGGATATAATGTGACCCTATTCACTGTATTTCTGCTGCTATGTAATGTAGCAGCAACTTACAATGATTTTGTGCCGCACAACCTGTGCCATGGCCAAACACTGGGTAACCGGCATCATCAGATAATACAGTGTAATGTAGAGCCGAATGAAGAGATTCACAGGACTCCATGGTTATCGGATCAGGGTCCTGCAAAGTTACTCGCTCAGTCAAGAAATAGTCTTCCTCAGACCCGGACTGGCAATCTGACTAAAAGCCCTGTGTGCACGCATTGACAAGTTCCGCGGAGGCCCTCGTCAGTGCGGGCGTGTGGCTGTGGCTCTAATCACTGTGTGCAAACAAGAGACAAGACAGCGCATGTGCATAGGATGCTCTGCTCACCAATCCCTGGCCACATCCAACACCGGGCAGTGGACCCGCTTCAGCGCTTCATCTTCCCCCCAGGGATCTGGGGGAGTCACAAGATGTCATTTATTGTTTAAATTTAATATAATTTATGTATATACAGCAGTTGACCTGTATAATGTATATAAACTGCTGTATATAATCTCAGTATCCCCTATATAATGTAGATGATACTGCGACTGCTTTGTATATACGTTATATATACACACTGGACAAAGCTATACACGAAACGCGCGTTGGGGTATCCGCTGCCACTCTAAAGGTAATATGCTCCTATAGGCACTAGGCCTTTTTACATTGTGACTGTTTTGCTCCACAAGCCATGACATCTTTATACACCTACTATTATAAATACCCATTTCTGACTATTCTCTCACCTGTTATAACCGAACGATGCTGATTCATAATGATCTCTTGACTTTGCTTGGCAATTTTTGATACTTTAATGCCATATTATTATTTTTTCTACTACTTATAACTCCGGGTATATTTATTTTTTTACTTGGCCTTGCACACATTTCATTACGTGGATATAATCATGATTCTTTTGGCATTTCACTCTTCGGCACCTTACCTTTAGGATGTGGTGTATTCATATTTATATCCTCATTTTGAATTTTTTAAAATGATTTTAAGCTTCATATTTCAATAAAAATGTATATTTTTTATGGCATATAGCTTCCTTCTCTTCTCTATTGGCTCTTATGGTCAGTGGGGTCTTCTCTCTCCTGTAGAGTGTAAGCTCTTATGGTCAGTGGGGTCCTCTCTCTCCTGTAGAGTGTAAGCTCTTATGGTCAGTGGGGTCCTCTCTCTCCTGTAGAGTGTAAGCTCTTATGGTCAGTGGGGTCCTCTCTCTCCTGTAGAGTGTAAGCTCTTATGGTCAGTGGGGTCCTCTCTCCTGTAGAGTGTAAGCTCTTATGGTCAGTGGGGTCCTCTCTCTCCTGTAGAGTGTAAGCTCTTATGGTCAGTGGGGTCCTCTCTCTCCTGTAGAGTGTAAGCTCTTATGGTCAGTGGGGTCCTCTCTCTCCTGTAGAGTGTAAGCTCTTATGGTCAGTGGGGTCCTCTCTCTCCTGTAGAGTGTAAGCTCTTATGGTCAGCGGGGTCCTCTCTCTCCTGTATAGTGTAAGCTCTTATGGTCAGTGGGGTCCTCTCTCTCCTGTAGAGTGTAAGCTCTTATGGTCAGTGGGGTCCTCTCTCTCCTGTAGAGTGTAAGCTCTTATGATCAGTGGGGTCCTCTCTCTCCTGTACAGTGTAAGCTCTTATGGTCAGCGGGGTCCTCTCTCTCCTGTATAGTGTAAGCTCTTATGGTCAGTGGGGTCCTCTCTCTCCTGTAGAGTGTAAGCTCTTATGGTCAGTGGGGTCCTCTCTCTCCTGTAGAGTGTAAGCTCTTATGATCAGTGGGGTCCTCTCTCTCCTGTAGAGTGTAAGCTCTTATGGTCAGTGGGGTCCTCTCTCTCCTGTAGAGTGTAAGCTCTTATGGTCAGTGGGGTCCTCTCTCTCCTGTAGAGTGTAAGCTCTTATGGTCAGTGGGGTCCTCTCTCTCCTGTAGAGTGTAAGCTCTTATGGTCAGTGGGGTCCTCTCTTTCCTGTAGAGTGTAGGCTCTTATGGTCAGCGGGGTCCTCTCTCTCCTGTAGATTGTAAGCTCTTATGGTCAGCGTGGTCCTCTCTCTCCTGTAGAGTGTAAGCTCTTATGGTCAGTGGGGTCCTCTCCTATAGAGTGTAAGCTCTTATGGTCAGCGGGGTCCTCTCTCTCCTGTAGAGTGTAAGCTCTTATGGTCAGTGGGGTCCTCTCTTTCCTGTAGAGTGTAAACTCTTATGATCAGTGGGGTCCTCTCTCTCCTGTAGAGTGTAAGCTCTTATGGTCAGTGGGGTCCTCTCTCTCCTGTAGAGTGTAAGCTCTTATGATCAGTGGGGTCCTCTCTCTCCTGTAGAGTGTAAGTTCTCATGGTAAGTGGGGTCCTCTCTCTCCTGTAGAGTGTAAACTCTTATGATCAGTGGGGTCCTCTCTCTCCTGTAGAGTGTAAGCTCTTATGGTCAGTGGGGTCCTCTCTCTCCTGTAGAGTGTAAGCTCTTATGGTCAGTGGGGTCCTCTCTCTCCTGTAGAGTGTAAGCTCTCATGGTAAGTGGGGTCCTCTCTCTCCTGTAGAGTGTAAGCTCTTATGGTCAGTGGGGTCCTCTCTCTCCTGTAGAGTGTAAGCTCTCATGGTAAGTGGGGTCCTCTCTCTCCTGTAGAGTGTAAGCTCTTATGGTCAGTGGGGTCCTCTCTCTCCTGTAGAGTGTAAGCTCTTATGGTCAGTGGGGTCCTCTCTCTCCTGTAGAGTGTAAGCTCTTATGATCAGTGGGGTCCTCTCTCTCCTGTAGAGTGTAAACTCTTATGATCAGTGGGGTCCTCTCTCTCCTGTAGAGTGTAAGCTCTTATGGTCAGTGGGGTCCTCTCTCTCCTGTAGAGTGTAAGCTCTTATGGTCAGTGGGGTCCTCTCTCTCCTGTAGAGTGTAAGCTCTCATGGTAAGTGGGGTCCTCTCTCTCCTGTAGAGTGTAAGCTCTTATGGTCAGTGGGGTCCTCTCTCTCCTGTAGAGTGTAAGCTCTTATGGTCAGTGGGGTCCTCTCTCTCCTGTAGAGTGTAAGCTCTTATGGTCAGCGGGGTCCTCTCTCTCCTGTAGAGTGTAAGCTCTTATGGTCAGTGGGGTCCTCTCTCTCCTGTAGAGTGTAAGCTTTTATGGTCAGTGGGGTCTTCTCTCTCCTGTAGAGTGTAAGCTCTTATGGTCAGTGGGGTCCTCTCTCTCCTGTAGAGTGTAATCTCTTATGGTCAGTGGGGTCCTCCCTCTCCTGTAGAGTGTAAGCTCTTATGGTCAGTGGGGTCCTCCCTCTCCTGTAGAGTGTAAGCTCTTATGGTCAGTGGGGTCCTCTCTCTCCTGTAGAGTGTAGGCTCTTATGGTCAGTGGGGTCCTGTCTCTCCTGTAGAGTGTAAGCTCTTATGGTCAGTGGGGTCCTCTCTCTCCTGTACAGTGTAAGCTCTTATGGTCAGTGGGGTCCTCTCTCTCCTGTACAGTGTAAGCTCTTATGGTCAGCGGGGTCCTCTCTCTCCTGTAGAGTGTAAGCTCTTATGGTCAGTGGGGTCCTCTCTCTCCTGTAGAGTGTAAGCTTTTATGGTCAGTGGGGTCTTCTCTCTCCTGTAGAGTGTAAGCTCTTATGGTCAGCGGGGTCCTCTCTCTCCTGTAGAGTGTAAGCTCTTATGGTCAGTGGGGTCCTCTCTCCTGTAGAGTGTAAGCTCTTATGGTCAGTGGGGTCCTCTCTCTCCTGTACAGTGTAAGCTCTTATGGTCAGTGGGGTCCTCTCTCTCCTGTAGAGTGTAAGCTCTTATGGTCAGTGGGGTCCTCTCTCCTGTAGAGTGTAAGCTCTTATGGTCAGTGGGGTCCTCTCTCTCCTGTAGAGTGTAAGCTCTTATGGTCAGTGGGGTCCTCTCTCTCCTGTAGAGTGTAAGCTCTTATGGTCAGTGGGGTCCTCTCCTATAGAGTGTAAGCTCTTATGGTCAGCGGGGTCCTCTCTCTCCTGTAGAGTGTAAGCTCTTATGGTCAGTGGGGTCCTCTCTTTCCTGTAGAGTGTAAACTCTTATGATCAGTGGGGTCCTCTCTCTCCTGTAGAGTGTAAGCTCTTATGGTCAGTGGGGTCCTCTCTCTCCTGTAGAGTGTAAGCTCTTATGGTCAGTGGGGTCCTCTCTCTCCTGTAGAGTGTAAGCTCTTATGATCAGTGGGGTCCTCTCTCTCCTGTATAGTGTAAGCTCTCATGGTAAGTGGGGTCCTCTCTCTCCTGTAGAGTGTAAGCTCTCATGGTAAGTGGGGTCCTCTCTCTTTCCTGTAGAGTGTAAGCTCTTATGGTCAGTGGGGTCCTCTCTCTCCTGTACAGTGTAAGCTCTTATAGTCAGTGGGGTCCTCTCTCTCCTGTAGAGTGTAAGCTCTTATGGTCAGTGGGGTCCTCTCTCTCCTGTAGAGTGTAAGCTCTTATGGTCAGTGGGGTCCTCTCTCTCCTGTACAGTGTAAGCTCTTATGGTCAGTGGGGTCCTCTCTCTCCTGTAGAGTGTAAGCTCTTATGGTCAGTGGGGTCCTCTCTTTCCTGTAGAGTGTAAACTCTTATGATCAGTGGGGTCCTCTCTCTCCTGTAGAGTGTAAGCTCTTATGGTCAGTGGGGTCCTCTCTCTCCTGTAGAGTGTAAGCTTTTATGGTCAGTGGGGTCTTCTCTCTCCTGTAGAGTGTAAGCTCTTATGGTCAGCGGGGTCCTCTCTCTCCTGTAGAGTGTAAGCTCTTATGGTCAGTGGGGTCCTCTCTCCTGTAGAGTGTAAGCTCTTATGGTCATTGGGGTCCTCTCTCTCCTGTACAGTGTAAGCTCTTATGGTCAGTGGGGTCCTCTCTCTCCTGTAGAGTGTAAGCTCTTATGGTCAGTGGGGTCCTCTCTCTCCTGTAGAGTGTAAGCTCTTATGGTCAGTGGGGTCCTCTCTCTCCTGTAGAGTGTAAGCTCTTATGGTCAGTGTGGTCCTCTCTCTCCTGTAGAGTGTAAGCTCTTATGGTCAGTGGGGTCCTCTCTCTCCTGTAGAGTGTAAGCTCTTATGGTCAGTGTGGTCCTCTCTCTCCTGTAGAGTGTAAGCTCTTATGGTCAGTGGGGTCCTCTCTCTCCTGTAGAGTGTAAGCTCTTATGGTCAGTGTGGTCCTCTCTCTCCTGTACAGTGTAAGCTCTTATGGTCAGTGGGGTCCTCTCTCCTGTAGAGTGTAAGCTCTTATGGTCAGTGGGGTCCTCTCTCTCCTGTACAGTGTAAGCTCTTATGGTCAGTGGGGTCCTCTCTCTCCTGTAGAGTGTAAGCTCTTATGGTCAGTGGGGTCCTCTCTCTTTCCTGTAGAGTGTAAACTCTTATGATCAGTGGGGTCCTCTCTCTCCTGTAGAGTGTAAGCTCTTATGGTCAGTGGGGTCCTCTCTCTCCTGTAGAGTGTAAGCTCTTATGATCAGTGGGGTCCTCTCTCTCCTGTAGAGTGTAAGCTCTCATGGTAAGTGGGGTCCTCTCTCTCCTGTAGAGTGTAAACTCTTATGATCAGTGGGGTCCTCTCTCTCCTGTAGAGTGTAAGCTCTTATGGTCAGTGGGGTCCTCTCTCTCCTGTAGAGTGTAAGCTCTTATGGTCAGTGGGGTCCTCTCTCTCCTGTAGAGTGTAAACTCTTATGATCAGTGGGGTCCTCTCTCTCCTGTATAGTGTAAGCTCTCATGGTCAGTGGGATCCTCTCTCCAGTAGAGTGTAAGCTCTTATGGTCAGTGAGGTCCTCTCTCCTGTAGAGTGTAAGCTTTATGGTCAGTGGGGTCCTCTCTCCTGTAGAGTGTAAGCTCTTATGATCAGTGGGGTCCTCTCTCTCCTGTAGAGTGTAAGCTCTTATGGTCAGCGGGGTCCTCTCTCTCCTGTAGATTGTAAGCTCTTATGGTCAGCGTGGTCCTCTCTCTCCTGTAGAGTGTAAGCTCTTATGGTCAGTGGGGTCCTCTCCTATAGAGTGTAAGCTCTTATGGTCAGCGGGGTCCTCTCTCTCCTGTAGAGTGTAAGCTCTTATGGTCAGTGGGGTCCTCTCTTTCCTGTAGAGTGTAAACTCTTATGATCAGTGGGGTCCTCTCTCTCCTGTAGAGTGTAAGCTCTTATGGTCAGTGGGGTCCTCTCTCTCCTGTAGAGTGTAAGCTCTTATGATCAGTGGGGTCCTCTCTCTCCTGTAGAGTGTAAGCTCTCATGGTAAGTGGGGTCCTCTCTCTCCTGTAGAGTGTAAGCTCTTATGATCAGTGGGGTCCTCTCTCTCCTGTATAGTGTAAGCTCTCATGGTAAGTGGGGTCCTCTCTCTCCTGTAGAGTGTAAGCTCTCATGGTAAGTGGGGTCCTCTCTCTTTCCTGTAGAGTGTAAGCTCTTATGATCAGTGGGGTCCTCTCTCTCCTGTAGAGTGTAAGCTCTCATGGTAAGTGGGGTCCTCTCTCTCCTGTAGAGTGTAAGCTCTTATGATCAGTGGGGTCCTCTCTCTCCTGTATAGTGTAAGCTCTCATGGTAAGTGGGGTCCTCTCTCTCCTGTAGAGTGTAAGCTCTCATGGTAAGTGGGGTCCTCTCTCTTTCCTGTAGAGTGTAAGCTCTTATGGTCAGTGGGGTCTTCTCTCTCCTGTAGAGTGTAAGCTCTTATGGTCAGTGGGGTCCTCTCTCTCCTGTACAGTGTAAGCTCTTATGGTCAGTGGGGTCCTCTCTCTCCTGTAGAGTGTAAGCTCTTATGGTCAGTGGGGTCCTCTCTCTCCTGTAGAGTGTAAGCTCTTATGGTCAGTGGGGTCCTCTCTCTCCTGTAGAGTGTAAGCTCTTATGGTCAGTGTGGTCCTCTCTCTCCTGTAGAGTGTAAGCTCTTATGGTCAGTGGGGTCCTCTCTCTCCTGTAGAGTGTAAGCTCTCATGGTAAGTGGGGTCCTCTCTTTCCTGTAGAGTGTAAACTCTTATGATCAGTGGGGTCCTCTCTCTCCTGTAGAGTGTAAGCTCTTATGGTCAGTGGGGTCCTCTCTCTCCTGTAGAGTGTAAGCTCTTATGGTCAGTGGGGTCCTCTCTCTCCTGTAGAGTGTAAGCTCTCATGGTAAGTGGGGTCCTCTCTTTCCTGTAGAGTGTAAACTCTTATGATCAGTGGGGTCCTCTCTCTCCTGTAGAGTGTAAGCTCTCATGGTAAGTGGGGTCCTCTCTCTTTCCTGTAGAGTGTAAGCTCTTATGGTCAGTGGGGTCCTCTCTCTCCTGTACAGTGTAAGCTCTTATGGTCAGTGGGGTCCTCTCTCTCCTGTAGAGTGTAAGCTCTTATGGTCAGTGGGGTCCTCTCTCTCCTGTACAGTGTAAGCTCTTATGGTCAGTGGGGTCCTCTCTCTCCTGTAGAGTGTAAGCTCTTATGGTCAGTGTGGTCCTCTCTCTCCTGTAGAATGTAAGCTCTTATGGTCAGTGGGGTCCTCTCTCTCCTGTAGAGTGTAAGCTCTCATGGTAAGTGGGGTCCTCTCTTTCCTGTAGAGTGTAAACTCTTATGATCAGTGGGGTCCTCTCTCTCCTGTAGAGTGTAAGCTCTTATGGTCAGTGGGGTCCTCTCTCTCCTGTAGAGTGTAAGCTCTTATGGTCAGTGGGGTCCTCTCTCTCCTGTAGAGTGTAAGCTCTTATGATCAGTGGGGTCCTCTCTCTCCTGTAGAGTGTAAGCTCTCATGGTAAGTGGGGTCCTCTCTCTCCTGTAGAGTGTAAACTCTTATGATCAGTGGGGTCCTCTCTCTCCTGTAGAGTGTAAGCTCTTATGGTCAGTGGGGTCCTCTCTCTCCTGTAGAGTGTAAACTCTTATGATCAGTGGGGTCCTCTCTCTCCTGTATAGTGTAAGCTCTCATGGTAAGTGGGGTCCTCTCTCTCCTGTAGAGTGTAAGCTCTTATGGTCAGTGGGGTCCTCTCTCTCCTGTAGAGTGTAAGCTCTTATGGTCAGTGGGGTCCTCTCTCTCCTGTAGAGTGTAAACTCTTATGGTCAGTGGGCTCCTCTCTCTCCTGTAGAGTGTAAGCTCTTATGGTCAGTGGGGTCCTCTCTCTCCTGTAGAGTGTAAGCTCTTATGGTCAGTGGGGTCCTCTCTCTCCTGTAGAGTGTAAGCTCTTATGGTCAGTGGGGTCCTCTCTTTCCTGTAGAGTGTAAGCTCTTATGGTCAGTGGGGTCCTCTCTCTCCTGTAGAGTGTAAGCTCTTATGGTCAGTGGGGTCTTCTCTCTCCTGTAGAGTGTAAGCTCTTATGGTCAGTGGGGTGCTCTCTCTCCTGTAGAGTGTAGGCTCTTATGGTCAGTGGGGTCCTCTCTCTCCTGTAGAGTGTAAGCTCTTATGGTCAGTGGGGTCCTCTCTCTCCTGTAGAGTGTAAGCTCTTATGGTCAGTGGGGTGCTCTCTCTCCTGTAGAGTGTAGGCTCTTATGGTCAGTGGGGTCCTCTCTCTCCTGTAGAGTGTAAGCTCTTATGGTCAGTTGGGTCCTCTCTCTCCTGTAGAGTGTAAGCTCTTATGGTCAGTGGGGTCTTCTCTCTCCTGTAGAGTGTAAGCTCTTATGGTCAGTTGGGTCCTCTCTCTCCTGTAGAGTGTAAGCTTTTATGGTCAGTGGGGTCTTCTCTCTCCTGTAGAGTGTAAGCTCTTATGGTCAGTGGGGTCCTCTCTCTCCTGTAGAGTGTAAGCTCTTATGGTCAGTGGGGTCCTCTCTCTCCTGTAGAGTGTAAGCTCTTATGGTCAGTGGGGTCCTCTCTCTCCTGTAGAGTGTAAGCTCTTATGGTCAGCGGGGTCCTCTCTCTCCTGTAGAGTGTAAGCTTTTATGGTCAGTGGGGTCTTCTCTCTCCTGTAGAGTGTAAGCTCTTATGGTCAGTGGGGTCCTCTCTCTCCTGTAGAGTGTAAGCTCTTATGATCAGTGGGGTCCTCTCTCTCCTGTAGAGTGTAAGCTCTTATGGTCAGTGGGGTCCTCTCTCTCCTGTACAGTGTAAGCTCTTATGGTCAGTGGGGTCTTCTCTCTCCTGTAGAGTGTAAGCTCTTATGGTCAGCGGGGTCCTCTCTCTCCTGTAGAGTGTAAGCTTTTATGGTCAGTGGGGTCTTCTCTCTCCTGTAGAGTGTAAGCTCTTATGGTCAGCGGGGTCCTCTCTCTCCTGTAGAGTGTAAGCTCTTATGGTCAGTGGGGTCTTCTCTCTCCTGTAGAGTGTAAGCTCTTATGGTCAGCGGGGTCCTCTCTCTCCTGTAGAGTGTAAGCTCTTATGATCAGCGGGGTCCTCTCTCTCCTGTAGAGTGTAAGCTCTTATGGTCAGTGGGGTCCTCTCTCTCCTGTAGAGTGTAAGCTCTTATTGTCAGTGGGGTCTTCTCTCTCCTGTAGAGTGTAAGCTCTTATGGTCAGTGAGGTCCTCTCTCTCCTGTAGAGTGTAAGCTCTTATGGTCAGTGGGGTCCTCTCTCTCCTGTAGAGTGTAAGCTCTTATGGTCAGTGGGGTCCTCTCTCTCCTGTAGAGTGTAAGCTCTTATGATCAGCGGGGTCCTCTCTCTCCTGTAGAGTGTAAGCTCTTATCGTCAGTGGGGTCCTCTCTCTCCTGTAGAGTGTAAGCTCTTATGGTCAGTGGGGTCCTCTCTCTCCTGTAGAGTGTAAGCTCTTATGATCAGTGGGGTCCTCTCTCTCCTGTAGAGTGTAATCTCTTATGGTCAGTGGGGTCCTCCCTCTCCTGTAGAGTGTAAGCTCTTATGGTCAGTGGGGTCCTCCCTCTCCTGTAGAGTGTAAGCTCTTATGGTCAGTGGGGTCCTCTCTCTCCTGTAGAGTGTAGGCTCTTATGGTCAGTGGGGTCCTGTCTCTCCTGTAGAGTGTAAGCTCTTATGGTCAGTGGGGTCCTCTCTCTCCTGTACAGTGTAAGCTCTTATGGTCAGTGGGGTCCTCTCTCTCCTGTAGAGTGTAAGCTCTTATGGTCAGCGGGGTCCTCTCTCTCCTGTAGAGTGTAAGCTCTTATGGTCAGTGGGGTCCTCTCTCTCCTGTAGAGTGTAAGCTTTTATGGTCAGTGGGGTCTTCTCTCTCCTGTAGAGTGTAAGCTCTTATGGTCAGCGGGGTCCTCTCTCTCCTGTAGAGTGTAAGCTCTTATGGTCAGTGGGGTCCTCTCTCTCCTGTAGAGTGTAAGCTTTTATGGTCAGTGGGGTCTTCTCTCTCCTGTAGAGTGTAAGCTCTTATGGTCAGCGGGGTCCTCTCTCTCCTGTAGAGTGTAAGCTCTTATGGTCAGTGGGGTCCTCTCTCCTGTAGAGTGTAAGCTCTTATGGTCAGTGGGGTCCTCTCTCTCCTGTACAGTGTAAGCTCTTATGGTCAGTGGGGTCCTCTCTCTCCTGTAGAGTGTAAGCTCTTATGGTCAGTGGGGTCCTCTCTCCTGTAGAGTGTAAGCTCTTATGGTCAGTGGGGTCCTCTCTCTCCTGTAGAGTGTAAGCTCTTATGGTCAGTGGGGTCCTCTCTCTCCTGTAGAGTGTAAGCTCTTATGGTCAGTGGGGTCCTCTCCTATAGAGTGTAAGCTCTTATGGTCAGCGGGGTCCTCTCTCTCCTGTAGAGTGTAAGCTCTTATGGTCAGTGGGGTCCTCTCTTTCCTGTAGAGTGTAAACTCTTATGATCAGTGGGGTCCTCTCTCTCCTGTAGAGTGTAAGCTCTTATGGTCAGTGGGGTCCTCTCTCTCCTGTAGAGTGTAAGCTCTTATGGTCAGTGGGGTCCTCTCTCTCCTGTAGAGTGTAAGCTCTTATGATCAGTGGGGTCCTCTCTCTCCTGTATAGTGTAAGCTCTCATGGTAAGTGGGGTCCTCTCTCTCCTGTAGAGTGTAAGCTCTCATGGTAAGTGGGGTCCTCTCTCTTTCCTGTAGAGTGTAAGCTCTTATGGTCAGTGGGGTCCTCTCTCTCCTGTACAGTGTAAGCTCTTATGGTCAGTGGGGTCCTCTCTCTCCTGTAGAGTGTAAGCTCTTATGGTCAGTGGGGTCCTCTCTCTCCTGTAGAGTGTAAGCTCTTATGGTCAGTGGGGTCCTCTCTCTCCTGTACAGTGTAAGCTCTTATGGTCAGTGGGGTCCTCTCTCTCCTGTAGAGTGTAAGCTCTTATGGTCAGTGGGGTCCTCTCTTTCCTGTAGAGTGTAAACTCTTATGATCAGTGGGGTCCTCTCTCTCCTGTAGAGTGTAAGCTCTTATGGTCAGTGGGGTCCTCTCTCTCCTGTAGAGTGTAAGCTTTTATGGTCAGTGGGGTCTTCTCTCTCCTGTAGAGTGTAAGCTCTTATGGTCAGCGGGGTCCTCTCTCTCCTGTAGAGTGTAAGCTCTTATGGTCAGTGGGGTCCTCTCTCCTGTAGAGTGTAAGCTCTTATGGTCAGTGGGGTCCTCTCTCTCCTGTACAGTGTAAGCTCTTATGGTCAGTGGGGTCCTCTCTCTCCTGTAGAGTGTAAGCTCTTATGGTCAGTGGGGTCCTCTCTCTCCTGTAGAGTGTAAGCTCTTATGGTCAGTGGGGTCCTCTCTCTCCTGTAGAGTGTAAGCTCTTATGGTCAGTGTGGTCCTCTCTCTCCTGTAGAGTGTAAGCTCTTATGGTCAGTGGGGTCCTCTCTCTCCTGTAGAGTGTAAGCTCTTATGGTCAGTGTGGTCCTCTCTCTCCTGTAGAGTGTAAGCTCTTATGGTCAGTGGGGTCCTCTCTCTCCTGTAGAGTGTAAGCTCTTATGGTCAGTGTGGTCCTCTCTCTCCTGTACAGTGTAAGCTCTTATGGTCAGTGGGGTCCTCTCTCCTGTAGAGTGTAAGCTCTTATGGTCAGTGGGGTCCTCTCTCTCCTGTACAGTGTAAGCTCTTATGGTCAGTGGGGTCCTCTCTCTCCTGTAGAGTGTAAGCTCTTATGGTCAGTGGGGTCCTCTCTCTTTCCTGTAGAGTGTAAACTCTTATGATCAGTGGGGTCCTCTCTCTCCTGTAGAGTGTAAGCTCTTATGGTCAGTGGGGTCCTCTCTCTCCTGTAGAGTGTAAGCTCTTATGATCAGTGGGGTCCTCTCTCTCCTGTAGAGTGTAAGCTCTCATGGTAAGTGGGGTCCTCTCTCTCCTGTAGAGTGTAAACTCTTATGATCAGTGGGGTCCTCTCTCTCCTGTAGAGTGTAAGCTCTTATGGTCAGTGGGGTCCTCTCTCTCCTGTAGAGTGTAAGCTCTTATGGTCAGTGGGGTCCTCTCTCTCCTGTAGAGTGTAAACTCTTATGATCAGTGGGGTCCTCTCTCTCCTGTATAGTGTAAGCTCTCATGGTCAGTGGGGTCCTCTCTCCAGTAGAGTGTAAGCTCTTATGGTCAGTGAGGTCCTCTCTCCTGTAGAGTGTAAGCTTTATGGTCAGTGGGGTCCTCTCTCCTGTAGAGTGTAAGCTCTTATGATCAGTGGGGTCCTCTCTCTCCTGTAGAGTGTAAGCTCTTATGGTCAGCGGGGTCCTCTCTCTCCTGTAGATTGTAAGCTCTTATGGTCAGCGTGGTCCTCTCTCTCCTGTAGAGTGTAAGCTCTTATGGTCAGTGGGGTCCTCTCCTATAGAGTGTAAGCTCTTATGGTCAGCGGGGTCCTCTCTCTCCTGTAGAGTGTAAGCTCTTATGGTCAGTGGGGTCCTCTCTTTCCTGTAGAGTGTAAACTCTTATGATCAGTGGGGTCCTCTCTCTCCTGTAGAGTGTAAGCTCTTATGGTCAGTGGGGTCCTCTCTCTCCTGTAGAGTGTAAGCTCTTATGATCAGTGGGGTCCTCTCTCTCCTGTAGAGTGTAAGCTCTCATGGTAAGTGGGGTCCTCTCTCTCCTGTAGAGTGTAAGCTCTTATGATCAGTGGGGTCCTCTCTCTCCTGTATAGTGTAAGCTCTCATGGTAAGTGGGGTCCTCTCTCTCCTGTAGAGTGTAAGCTCTCATGGTAAGTGGGGTCCTCTCTCTTTCCTGTAGAGTGTAAGCTCTTATGATCAGTGGGGTCCTCTCTCTCCTGTAGAGTGTAAGCTCTCATGGTAAGTGGGGTCCTCTCTCTCCTGTAGAGTGTAAGCTCTTATGATCAGTGGGGTCCTCTCTCTCCTGTATAGTGTAAGCTCTCATGGTAAGTGGGGTCCTCTCTCTCCTGTAGAGTGTAAGCTCTCATGGTAAGTGGGGTCCTCTCTCTTTCCTGTAGAGTGTAAGCTCTTATGGTCAGTGGGGTCTTCTCTCTCCTGTAGAGTGTAAGCTCTTATGGTCAGTGGGGTCCTCTCTCTCCTGTACAGTGTAAGCTCTTATGGTCAGTGGGGTCCTCTCTCTCCTGTAGAGTGTAAGCTCTTATGGTCAGTGGGGTCCTCTCTCTCCTGTAGAGTGTAAGCTCTTATGGTCAGTGGGGTCCTCTCTCTCCTGTAGAGTGTAAGCTCTTATGGTCAGTGTGGTCCTCTCTCTCCTGTAGAGTGTAAGCTCTTATGGTCAGTGGGGTCCTCTCTCTCCTGTAGAGTGTAAGCTCTCATGGTAAGTGGGGTCCTCTCTTTCCTGTAGAGTGTAAACTCTTATGATCAGTGGGGTCCTCTCTCTCCTGTAGAGTGTAAGCTCTTATGGTCAGTGGGGTCCTCTCTCTCCTGTAGAGTGTAAGCTCTTATGGTCAGTGGGGTCCTCTCTCTCCTGTAGAGTGTAAGCTCTCATGGTAAGTGGGGTCCTCTCTTTCCTGTAGAGTGTAAACTCTTATGATCAGTGGGGTCCTCTCTCTCCTGTAGAGTGTAAGCTCTCATGGTAAGTGGGGTCCTCTCTCTTTCCTGTAGAGTGTAAGCTCTTATGGTCAGTGGGGTCCTCTCTCTCCTGTACAGTGTAAGCTCTTATGGTCAGTGGGGTCCTCTCTCTCCTGTAGAGTGTAAGCTCTTATGGTCAGTGGGGTCCTCTCTCTCCTGTAGAGTGTAAGCTCTTATGGTCAGTGGGGTCCTCTCCTGTAGAGTGTAAGCTCTTATGGTCAGTGTGGTCCTCTCTCTCCTGTAGAATGTAAGCTCTTATGGTCAGTGGGGTCCTCTCTCTCCTGTAGAGTGTAAGCTCTCATGGTAAGTGGGGTCCTCTCTTTCCTGTAGAGTGTAAACTCTTATGATCAGTGGGGTCCTCTCTCTCCTGTAGAGTGTAAGCTCTTATGGTCAGTGGGGTCCTCTCTCTCCTGTAGAGTGTAAGCTCTTATGGTCAGTGGGGTCCTCTCTCTCCTGTAGAGTGTAAGCTCTTATGATCAGTGGGGTCCTCTCTCTCCTGTAGAGTGTAAGCTCTCATGGTAAGTGGGGTCCTCTCTCTCCTGTAGAGTGTAAACTCTTATGATCAGTGGGGTCCTCTCTCTCCTGTAGAGTGTAAGCTCTTATGGTCAGTGGGGTCCTCTCTCTCCTGTAGAGTGTAAACTCTTATGATCAGTGGGGTCCTCTCTCTCCTGTATAGTGTAAGCTCTCATGGTAAGTGGGGTCCTCTCTCTCCTGTAGAGTGTAAGCTCTTATGGTCAGTGGGGTCCTCTCTCTCCTGTAGAGTGTAAGCTCTTATGGTCAGTGGGGTCCTCTCTCTCCTGTAGAGTGTAAACTCTTATGGTCAGTGGGCTCCTCTCTCTCCTGTAGAGTGTAAGCTCTTATGGTCAGTGGGGTCCTCTCTCTCCTGTAGAGTGTAAGCTCTTATGGTCAGTGGGGTCCTCTCTCTCCTGTAGAGTGTAAGCTCTTATGGTCAGTGGGGTCCTCTCTTTCCTGTAGAGTGTAAGCTCTTATGGTCAGTGGGGTCCTCTCTCTCCTGTAGAGTGTAAGCTCTTATGGTCAGTGGGGTCCTCTCTCTCCTGTAGAGTGTAAGCTCTTATGGTCAGTGGGGTCTTCTCTCTCCTGTAGAGTGTAAGCTCTTATGGTCAGTGGGGTGCTCTCTCTCCTGTAGAGTGTAGGCTCTTATGGTCAGTGGGGTCCTCTCTCTCCTGTAGAGTGTAAGCTCTTATGGTCAGTGGGGTCCTCTCTCTCCTGTAGAGTGTAAGCTCTTATGGTCAGTGGGGTGCTCTCTCTCCTGTAGAGTGTAGGCTCTTATGGTCAGTGGGGTCCTCTCTCTCCTGTAGAGTGTAAGCTCTTATGGTCAGTTGGGTCCTCTCTCTCCTGTAGAGTGTAAGCTCTTATGGTCAGTGGGGTCTTCTCTCTCCTGTAGAGTGTAAGCTCTTATGGTCAGTTGGGTCCTCTCTCTCCTGTAGAGTGTAAGCTTTTATGGTCAGTGGGGTCTTCTCTCTCCTGTAGAGTGTAAGCTCTTATGGTCAGTGGGGTCCTCTCTCTCCTGTAGAGTGTAAGCTCTTATGGTCAGTGGGGTCCTCTCTCTCCTGTAGAGTGTAAGCTCTTATGGTCAGTGGGGTCCTCTCTCTCCTGTAGAGTGTAAGCTCTTATGGTCAGCGGGGTCCTCTCTCTCCTGTAGAGTGTAAGCTTTTATGGTCAGTGGGGTCTTCTCTCTCCTGTAGAGTGTAAGCTCTTATGGTCAGTGGGGTCCTCTCTCTCCTGTAGAGTGTAAGCTCTTATGATCAGTGGGGTCCTCTCTCTCCTGTAGAGTGTAAGCTCTTATGGTCAGTGGGGTCCTCTCTCTCCTGTACAGTGTAAGCTCTTATGGTCAGTGGGGTCTTCTCTCTCCTGTAGAGTGTAAGCTCTTATGGTCAGCGGGGTCCTCTCTCTCCTGTAGAGTGTAAGCTTTTATGGTCAGTGGGGTCTTCTCTCTCCTGTAGAGTGTAAGCTCTTATGGTCAGCGGGGTCCTCTCTCTCCTGTAGAGTGTAAGCTCTTATGGTCAGTGGGGTCTTCTCTCTCCTGTAGAGTGTAAGCTCTTATGGTCAGCGGGGTCCTCTCTCTCCTGTAGAGTGTAAGCTCTTATGATCAGCGGGGTCCTCTCTCTCCTGTAGAGTGTAAGCTCTTATGGTCAGTGGGGTCCTCTCTCTCCTGTAGAGTGTAAGCTCTTATTGTCAGTGGGGTCTTCTCTCTCCTGTAGAGTGTAAGCTCTTATGGTCAGTGAGGTCCTCTCTCTCCTGTAGAGTGTAAGCTCTTATGGTCAGTGGGGTCCTCTCTCTCCTGTAGAGTGTAAGCTCTTATGGTCAGTGGGGTCCTCTCTCTCCTGTAGAGTGTAAGCTCTTATGATCAGCGGGGTCCTCTCTCTCCTGTAGAGTGTAAGCTCTTATCGTCAGTGGGGTCCTCTCTCTCCTGTAGAGTGTAAGCTCTTATGGTCAGTGGGGTCCTCTCTCTCCTGTAGAGTGTAAGCTCTTATGATCAGTGGGGTCCTCTCTCTCCTGTAGAGTGTAAGCTCTCATGGTAAGTGGGGTCCTCTCTCTCCTGTAGAGTGTAAACTCTTATGATCAGTGGGGTCCTCTCTCTCCTGTAGAGTGTAAGCTCTTATGGTCAGTGGGGTCCTCTCTCTCCTGTAGAGTGTAAGCTCTTATGATCAGTGGGGTCCTCTCTCTCCTGTATAGTGTAAGCTCTCATGGTAAGTGGGATCCTCTCTCTCCTGTAGAGTGTAAACTCTTATGGTCAGTGGGGTCCTCTCTCTCCTGTAGAGTGTAAACTCTTATGGTCAGTGGGGTCCTCTCTCTCCTGTAGAGTGTAAGCTCTCATGGTAAGTGGGATCCTCTCTCTCCTGTAGAGTGTAAGCTCTCATGGTAAGTGGGGTCCTCTCTCTCCTGTAGAGTGTAAACTCTTATGGTCAGTGGGGTCCTCTCTCTCCTGTAGAGTGTAAACTCTTATGGTCAGTGGGGTCCTCTCTCTCCTGTAGAGTGTAAGCTCTTATGGTCAGTGGGGTCCTCTCTCTCCTGTACAGTGTAAGCTCTTATGGTCAGCGGGGTCTTCTCTCTCCTGTAGAGTGTAAGCTCTTATGGTCAGCGGGGTCCTCTCTCTCCTGTAGAGTGTAAGCTTTTATGGTCAGTGGGGTCTTCTCTCTCCTGTAGAGTGTAAGCTCTTATGGTCAGCGGGGTCCTCTCTCTCCTGTAGAGTGTAAGCTCTTATGGTCAGTGGGGTCTTCTCTCTCCTGTAGAGTGTAAGCTCTTATGGTCAGCGGGGTCCTCTCTCTCCTGTAGAGTGTAAGCTCTTATGGTCAGCGGGGTCCTCTCTCTCCTGTAGAGTGTAAGCTCTTATGGTCAGCGGGGTCCTCTCTCTCCTGTAGAGTGTAAGCTCTTATTGTCAGTGGGGTCTTCTCTCTCCTGTAGAGTGTAAGCTCTTATGGTCAGTGAGGTCCTCTCTCTCCTGTAGAGTGTAAGCTCTTATGATCAGTGGGGTCCTCTCTCTCCTGTAGAGTGTAAGCTCTTATGGTCAGTGGGGTCCTCTCTCTCCTGTAGAGTGTAAGCTCTTATGGTCAGCGGGGTCCTCTCTCTCCTGTAGAGTATAAGCTCTTATGGTCAGTGGGGTCCTCTCTCCTGTAGAGTGTAAGCATTTATGGTCAGTGGGGTCCTCTCTATCCTGTATAGTGTAAGCTCTTATGGTCAGCGGGGTCCTCTCTCTCTCCTGTAGAGTGTAAGCTCTTATGGTCAGTGGGGTCCTCTCTCTCCTGTAGAGTATAAGCTCTTATGGTCAGTGGGGTCCTCTCTCTCCTGTAGAGTGTAAGCTCTTATGGTCAGTGGGGTCTTCTCTCTCCTGTATAGTGTAAGGTCTTATGGTCAGTGGGGTCCTCTCTCTCCTGTAGAGTATAAGCTCTTATGGTCAGTGGGGTCCTCTCTCTCCTGTAGAGTGTAAGCTCTTATGGTCAGCGGGGTCCTCTCTCTCCTGTAGAGTATAAGCTCTTATGGTCAGCGGGGTCCTCTCTCTCCTGTAGAGTGTAAGCTCTTATGGTCAGCGAGGTCCTCTCTCTCCTGTAGAGTGTAAGCTCTTATGGTCAGTGGGTCCTCTCTCCTGTAGAGTGTAAGCTCTTATGATCAGTGGGGTCCTCTCTCTCCTGTAGAGTGTAAGCTCTTATGGTCAGTGGGGTCCTCTCTCTCCTGTAGAGTGTAAGCTCTTATGGTCAGTGGGGTCCTCTCTCTCCTGTATAGTGTAAGCTCTTATGGTCAGCGGGGTCCTCTCTCTCCTGTAGAGTGTAAGGTCTTATGGTCAGTGGGGTCCTCTCTCTCCTGTAGAGTGTAAGCTATTATGGTCAGTGGGGTCCTCTCTCTCCTGTAGAGTGTAAGCTCTTATGATCAGTGAGGTCCTCTCTCTCCTGTAGAGTGTAAGCTCTTATGGTCAGCGGGGTCCTCTCTCTCTCCTGTAGAGTGTAAGCTCTTATAGTCAGTGGGGTCCTCTCTCTCCTGTAGAGTGTAAGCTCTTATGGTCAGCGGGGTCCTCTCTCCTGTAGAGTGTAAGCTCTTATGGTCAGTGGGGTTCTCTCTCTCTCCTGTAGAGTGTCAGCTCTTATGGTCAGTTGGGTCCTCTCTCTCCTGTAGAGTCTCAGCTCTTATGGTCAGTGGGGTTCTCTCTCTCCTGTAGAGTGTAAGCTCTTATGGTCAGTGGGGTCCTCTCTCTCCTGTAGAGTGTAAGCTCTTATGGTCAGCGGGGTCCTCTCTCCTGTAGAGTGTAAGCTCTTATGGTCAGTGGGGTTCTCTCTCTCTCCTGTAGAGTGTCAGCTCTTATGGTCAGTTGGGTCCTCTCTCTCCTGTAGAGTCTCAGCTCTTATGGTCAGTGGGGTTCTCTCTCTCCTGTAGAGTGTAAGCTCTTATGGTCAGTGGGGTTCTCTCTCTCCTGTAGAGTGTAAGCTCTTATGGTCAGTGGGGTCCTCTCTCTCCTGTACAGTGTAGGCTCTTATGGTCAGTGGGGTCCTCTCTCTCCTGTACAGTGTAAGCTCTTATGGTCAGTGGGGTCCTCTCTCTCCTGTAGAGTGTAAGCTCTTATGATCAGTGGGGTCCTCTCTCTCCTGTAGAGTGTAAGCTCTTATGATCAGTGGGGTCCTCTCTCTCCTGTAGAGTGTAAGCTCTTATGATCAGTGGGGTCCTCTCTCTCCTGTAGAGTGTAAGCTCTTATGGTCAGTGAGGTCCTCTCTCTCCTGTAGAGTGTAAGCTCTTATGGTCAGTGGGGTCCTCTCTCTCCTGTAGAGTGTCAGCTCTTATGGTCAGTGGGGTCCTCTCTCTCCTGTAGAGTGTAAGCTCTTATGGTCAGTGGGGTCCTCTCTCTCCTGTAGAGTGTCAGCTCTTATGGTCAGTGGGGTCCTCTCTTTCTCTCTACATACGGTCATTAAGGTCGCTATACACAACATTCATATAATAACTTTACTTTCTTTGTCGACACCTGATACACTGCTGTAAAGCTGGCAGCGCTGTTCAATCACCATGTATTTCCTTCAGGAAATGCTCATCTAGTTGCTTCGGTTCTCCAGAATTTGCATCATTTTGTTTTTTCTCCATTTCTGAATTATGGCACGTTTCTCCTTCTGTAAAGTCAGAGGAGTGGAGTGGCACGTATTTGGCTCCATATTTGTGTCCAATGGCAGTAATATTAGATCACCTCCTCTTCTTCCCATGTACACACGGTCTATCCCACACACCCTCAGGCCTTTAGGATTACAATTGCGTTGATCGCGAAAGTGTCTAGGGATACTCTGAAGTTTCTCAAATGTCAGATGGTAAATTACAGATGCAGTATTACAAGGGATATGGTGAACAGTTTTGAATGATCTCCCTCAGCTTTAGCAAATTGTGTATTTTTTGGCATGTATTTGCATATTGAATCTGTCCCGCAAGAGAAAGAACCCCAAGGTGGCCCTTTGCTGCCAAATAAAAATTGGTTGGTTTTGGGTGGGACGTAATGGCTTTTAGTTAAATTATCCCCAAGATGACGTGATCTGTGCTATGTGATAGATGGAGTTGGACTTAGAGACCTTAAACACCATCTATCTGTAAGAAGTTTGGGCCAATTTTTCTTTTATAAAATGTCCTTTATGTGCTTCCAATTTGAATTGAAAGATGATATGAAACATGGTTTCATATCAAAGTTATTTTAAGTGCGTTGAGCTGATTTGTAGACCAATAATGATTGTCTATTGTATTAGTGGCCCTGGAATAACCCTTCTGAAGATCTTTCAATTTATAGCATCTTTGAACAAATCTGTTCATGCAAAAGCACCTGGCAGCCAAGCACCCCAGTAGGTGGGAAGAACTCCTGGGTACAACATCTGTGTCTGATGGTGAAATCACTGCCCCTTCCCAATCTGCTGTCCATGAAGCAGGCGCTGATGCCTCCTGCCCACAACCTGCTGTTGCACAGACACCACAGTCAGCAACTACGTCCAGTTTGTTGTCCCAGCGCAGCGTTCACTTGTCCCTCCCCAGACGTTTAACAGAAAGCAGAAATATTGACCCAAACACAAAAAGGCCAAAACGCTAAACACCCACATAGACAGATTGATAGCCCTGGAAATCTTGCCGTTTCGCCTAGTGGGAACTGAGTTTTTCCACGACCTCTTGGAGGTGGCAGCCCCGCGGTACTCGATTACCATCCGACACTATTTTTCCCGGTGTGCCGTAGTGAGTACATTTACTGAACATACATTTAAGTAGGTCAACATTTCGGATATTAAAATCATTTTTCAAGCTAGTGTTAAAAAGTATTCTAATCATCAACATTAACAGAAATAAACATGTGAAATAGATCACTCTGTAATGGCTCTATAGAATATATGAGTTTCAATGTTCGTATTGAAGAAATGGAATAAATTCACTTTTTCATGATATTCTAATTTAGTGAGGAGCACCTGTATAGATTCTCTATAGGGTTAAGGTCAGGTGAGTTTGCTGCCAATCAAGCCCAGTGATACTGCTGTTTGTACACCAGGTATTGGTCCTTTTGGCAGTGTGGACAGGGGCCAAGTCCTGCTGGAGAATGACATTTCCATCTCCAAAAAGCTTGTCGGCAGAGGGAAACGTCAACTGCTCTAAAATTTCCTGGTAGACGGCTGCGCTGACTTTGGTCTTGATAAAAAAAAAAACAGTGGACCTACACCAGCAGATGACATGGCTCCCCAAACCATCACTGATTGTGGAGACTTCACACTAGACCTCCAGCAGCTTGGATTGTGGCCTCCACTCTTCCTCCTGGTACCTTGATTTCCAAATGAAATGCAAAATATACTTTCATCTGAAAACAACATCTCGGACCACTGAGCAACAGTCCAGTTCCTTTTCTTCTTGGCCCAGGTCTATTGGCCATGAGTGGCCTGACACAAGGAATGCGACACTTGTAGCCCAAGTCCTGAATACGTCTGTGTGAACAGCCAGCTTCTTTAGCAATGATCTTTTGTGACTTGCCCTCCTTGTGGTGTGTCTTAATGACGCTTTCTGGACATTTGTCAAGTCAGGAGTCTTCCCCATGATTGTGGAGCTACTGATACAGACTAAAGGACCTTTTTAAACACTTAGGAAGCAAATGATTGTTGATAATTCTAATTTACTGAGATAATGACTTTTGAGTTTTCATTGGGTGTAAGTCATAATCATCAACATTAACAGAAATAATCACTGTAAATAGATCACTGTGTTTCTAATGACTCTATATTATATATGCGTTTCACTTTTTGTATTGAAGCAGTGAAATTAACTTTTTGATGATATTCTAATTCTGTGAGAAGCACCTGTGTAGGATGAAGGCGCCAGTTCTCCCCATATATAGTAGGATAGCCCCAGTTCTCCCCATATATATAGTATGAGGGTCCCAGTTCTCCCCATATATATAGTATGATGGCCCCATTTCCCCCATATATACAGTAGGATGGCCCCAGTTCTCCCCATATATATAGTATGATGGCCCCAGTTCTCCCCATATATATAGTAGAATGGCCCCAGTTCTCACCATATATAGTATGATGGCCCCAGTTTTCCCCCGTATATATAGTATGATGGTCCCAGTTCTCCCCATATATATAGTATGATGGCCCCAGTTCTCCCCATATATATAGTAGTATGGCCCCAGTTCTCACCATATATAGTATGATGGCCCCAGTTTTCCCCCGTATATATAGTATGATGGTCCCAGTTCTCCCCATATATATAGTATGATGGCCCCAGTTCTCACCATATATAGTATGATGGCCCCAGTTCTCCCATATATATAGTAGGATGGCCCCAGTTCTCCCATATATAGTAGGATGGCCCCAGTTCCCCCCATATATATAGCATGATGGCCCCAGTTCTCCCCATATATATAGTAGGATGGCCCCAGTTCTCACCATATATAGTATAATGGCCCCAGTTCTCCCATATATATGGTAGGATGGTGCCAGTTCTCCCATATATAGTAGGATGGCCCCAGGTCCCCCCATATATATAGTAGGATGGCCCCAGTTCTCCCCATATATAGAGTATGATGGCCCCAGTTCTCCCATATATATAGTAGGATAGCCACAGTTCTTCCCATATATATAGTAGGATGGCCCCAGTTCTCCCCATATATATAGTAGGATGGCCCCAGTTCCCCCCATATATATAGTAGGATGGTTCAGTTCTCCCCATATATAGTAGGATGGCCCCAGTTCCCCCCATATATAGTAGGATGGCCCCAGTTCTCCCCATATATATAGTATGATGACCATAGTTCTCCCCATATATAGTAGGATGGCCCCAGTTCTCCCCATATATATAGTAGAATGGCCCCAGTTCTCCCCGTATATATAGTAGGATGGCCCCAGTTCTCCCCATATATATAGTATGATGGCCCCAGTTCTCCCATATATATAGTAGAATGGTCCCAGTTCTCCCCATATATATAGTAGGATGGCCCCAGTTCTCCCCATATATATAGTAGAATGGCCCCAGTTCTCCCCATATATATAGTAGGATGGCCCCAGTTCTCCCCATATATATAGCATGATGGCCCCAGTTCTCCCCATATATATAGTATGATGGCCCCAGTTCTCCACATATAAATAGTAGAATGGCCCCAGTTCTCTCCATATATATAGCATGATGGCCCCAGTTCTCCCCATATATATAGTAGGATGGCCCCAGTTCTCCCCATATATATAGCATGATGGCCCCAGTTCTCCCCATATATATAGTATGATGGCCCCAGTTCTCCCCATATATATAGTATGATGGCCCCAGTTCTCCCCATATATATAGTATGATGGCCCCATTTCCCCCATATATATAGTATGATGGCCCCAGTTCTCCCCATATATATAGTATGATGGCCCCATTTCCCCCATATATATAGTATGATGGCCCCAGTTCTCCACATATATATAGTATGATGGCCCCAGTTCTCCCCATATATATAGAAGGATGGCCCCAATTCTCCCATATATAGTAGGATAGCCCCAGTTCTCCCCATATATATAGTAGGATGGCCCCAGTTCTCCTCATAATTATAGTAGGATGGCCCCAGTTCTCCCATATATAGTAGGATGGCCCCAGTTCTCCCCATATATATAGCATTATGACCCAGTTCTCCCCATATATATAGTAGGATGGCCCCAGTTCTCCCTATATATATATAGTAGAATGGCCCCAGTTCTCCCCATATATATAGTATGATGGCCCCAGTTCTCCACATATATAGTATGATGGCCCCAGTTCTCCCCATATATATAGCATGATGGCCCCAGTTCCCCCATATATATATAGTAGGATGGCCCCAGTTCTCCTCATAATTATAGTAGGATGGCCCCAGTTCTCCCATATATAGTAGGATGGCCCCAGTTCCCCCCATATATATAGTAGGATGGCCCCAGTTCTCCCCATATATATAGTAGGATGGCCCCAGTTCTCACCATATATAGTATAATGGCCCCAGTTCTCCCATATATAGTAGGATGGCCCCAGGTCCCCCCATATATATAGTAGGATGGCCCCAGTTCTCCCCATATATAGAGTATGATGGCCCCAGTTCTCCCATATATATAGTAGGATAGCCACAGTTCCCCCCATATATATAGTAGGATGGTTCAGTTCTCCCCATATATAGTAGGATGGCCCCAGTTCCCCCCATATATAGTAGGATGGCCCCAGTTCTCCCCATATATATAGTATGATGACCATAGTTCTCCCCATATATAGTAGGATGGCCCCAGTTCCCCCCATATATAGTAGGATGGCCCCAGTTCTCCCCATATATATAGTATGATGGCCCCAGTTCTCCCATATATATAGTATGATGGCCCCAGTTCCCCCATATATAATATGATGGCCCCAGTTCTCCCCATATATATATTAGAATGTCCCCAGTTCTCCCCATATATATAGTATGATGGCCCCAGTTCTCCCATATATATAGTATGATGGCCCCAGTTCCCCCATATATAATATGATGGCCCCAGTTCTCCCCATATATATAGTAGAATGGCCCCAGTTCTCCCCGTATATATAGTAGGATGGCCCCAGTTCTCCCCATATATATAGTATGATGGCCCCAGTTCTCCCATATATATAGTATGATGGCCCCAGTTCCCCCATATATAATATGATGGCCCCAGTTCTCCCCATATATATATTAGAATGTCCCCAGTTCTCCCCATATATATAGTAGGATGGCCCCAGTTCTCCCCATATATATAGTATGATGGCCCCAGTTCTCCCCATATATCTAGTAGGAAGGCCCCAGTTCTCCTCATATATATAGTAGGATGGCCCCAGTTCTCCCCATATATCTAGTAGGATGGCCCCAGTTCTCCCCATATATATAGTATGATGGCCCCAGTTCTCCCCATATATATAGTAGGATGGCCCCAGTTCTCCACATATAAATAGTAGAATGGCCCCAGTTCTCCCCATATATATAGCATGATGGCCCCAGTTCTCCCCATATATATAGTATGATGGCCCCATTTCCCCCATATATATAGTATGATGGCCCCAGTTCTCCCCATATATATAGTAGGATGGCCCCAGTTCTCCCCATATATATAGTATGATGGCCCCAGTTCTCCCCATATATATAGTAGGATGGCCCCAGTTCTCCCCATATATATAGTAGGATGGCCCCAGTTCTCCCCATATATATAGTAGGATGGCCCCAGTTCTCCCCATATATATAGTATGATGGCCCCAGTTCTCCCCATATATATAGAATGATGGCCCCAATTCTCCCATATATAGTAGGATGGCCCCAGTTCTCCCATATATAGTAGGATGGTTCAGTTCTCCCCATATATATAGTAGGATGGCCCCAGTTCTCCCCATATATATAGTAGAATGGCCCCAGTTCTCCCCATATATATAGTAGGATGGCCCCAGTTCTCCCATATATAGTAGGATGGCCCCAGTTCCCCCCATATATATAGTAGGATGGTTCAGTTCTCCCCATATATATAGTAGGATGGCCCAAGTTCTCCCCATATATATAGCATTATGACCCCAGTTCTCCCCATATATATAGTAGGATGGCCCCAGTTCTCCCCATATATATAGTAGAATGGCCCCAGTTCTCCCCATATATATAGTATGATGGCCCCAGTTCTCCCCATATATAGTATGATGGCCCCAGTTCTCCCCATATATATAGCATGATGGCCCCAGTTCCCCCATATATATAGTATGATGGCCCCAGTTCTCCCCCATATATATAGTATGATGGCCCCAGTTCTCCCATATATATATAGTAGGATGGCCCCAGTTCTACCCATATATATAGTAGGATGGCCCCAGTTCTCCCCATATATACAGTATGATGGCCCCAGAGCTCCCCATATATATAGTAGGATGGCACCAGTTCTCCCCATATATATATAGTAGGATGGCCCCAGTTCTCCCCATATATATATAGTATGATGGCCCCAGTTCTCCCCATATATATAGTAGGATGACCCCAGTTCTCCCCATATATATAGTAGGATGGCCCCAGTTCTCCCCATATATATATAGCATGATGGCCCCAGTTCTCCCCATATATATAGTATGATGGCCCCAGTTCTCCCCATATATATAGTATGATGGCCCCAGTTCTCCCCATATATATAGTAGGATGGCCCCAGTTCTCCCCATATATATAGTATGATGGCCCCAGTTCTCCCCATATATATAGTAGGATGGCCCCAGTTCTCCACATATAAATAGTAGAATGGCCCCAGTTCTCCCCATATATATAGCATGATGGCCCCAGTTCTCCCCATATATACACTCACCGGCCACTTTATTAGGTACACCATGCTAGTAACGGGTTGGACCCCCTTTTGCCTTCAGAACTGCCTCAATTCTTCGTGGCATAGATTCAACAAGGTGCTGGAAGCATTCCTCAGAGATTTTGGTCCATATTGACATGATGGCATCACACAGTTGCCGCAGATTTGTCGGCTGCACATCCCAAAGATGCTCCATACAAGGCAGGATGGATCCATGCTTTCATGTTGTTTACGCCAAATTCTGACCCTACCATCCGAATGTCGCAGCAGAAATCGAGACTCATCAGACCAAGCAACGTTTTTCCAATCTTCTACTGTCCAATTTCGATGAGCTTGTACAAATTGTAGCCTCAGTTTCCTGTTCTTAGCTGAAAGGAGTGGTACCCGGTGTGGTCTTCTGCTGCTGTAGCCCATTTGCCTCAAAGTTCGACGCACTGTGCGTTCAGAGATGCTCTTAGGCCTACCTTGGTTGTAACGGGTGGCGATTTGAGTCACTGTTGCCTTTCTATCAGCTCGAACCAGTCTGCCCATTCTCCTCTGACCTCTGGCATCAACAAGGCATTTCCGCCCACAGAACTGCCGCTCACTGGATTTTTTTTCTTTTTCGGACCATTCTCTGTAAACCCTAGAGATGGTTGTGCGTGAAAATCCCAGTAGATCAGCAGTTTCTGAAATACTCAGACAGCCCTTCTGGCACCAACAACCATGCCACGTTCAAAGGCACTCAAATCACCTTTCTTCCCCATACTGATGCTCGGTTTGAACTGCAGGAGATTGTCTTGACCATGTCTACATGCCTAAATGCACTGAGTTGCCGCCATGTGATTGGCTGATTAGAAATTAAGTGTTAACAAGAAGTTGGACAGGTGTACCTAATAAAGTGGCCGGTGAGTGTATAGTATGATGGCCCCATTTCCCCCATATATATAGTATGATGGCCCCAGTTCTCCCCATATATATAGTAGGATGGCCCCAGTTCTCCCCATATATATAGTATGATGGCCCCAGTTCTCCCCATATATATAGAATGATGGCCCCAGTTCTCCCCATATATATAGTAGGATGGCCCCAGTTCTCCCCATATATATAGTAGGATGGCCCCAGTTCTCCCCATATATATAGTATGATGGCCCCAGTTCTCCCCATATATATAGAATGATGGCCCCAATTCTCCCATATATAGTAGGATGGCCCCAGTTCTCCTCATAATTATAGTAGGATGGCCCCAGTTCTCCCATATATAGTAGGATGGTTCAGTTCTCCCCATATATATAGTAGGATGGCCCCAGTTCTCCCCATATATATAGTAGAATGGCCCCAGTTCTCCCCATATATATAGTAGGATGGCCCCAGTTCTCCCATATATAGTAGGATGGCCCCAGTTCCCCCCATATATATAGTAGGATGGTTCAGTTCTCCCCATATATATAGTAGGATGGCCCAAGTTCTCCCCATATATATAGTAGGATGGCCCCAGTTCTCCCCATATATATATATAGTAGAATGGCCCCAGTTCTCCCCATATATATAGTATGATGGCCCCAGTTCTCCCCATATATATAGCATGATGGCCCCAGTTCCCCCATATATATAGTATGATGGCCCCAGTTCTCCCCCATATATATAGTATGATGGCCCCAGTTCTCCCATATATATATAGTAGGATGGCCCCAGTTCTACCCATATATATAGTAGGATGGCCCCAGTTCTCCCCATATATACAGTATGATGGCCCCAGAGCTCCCCATATATATAGTAGGATGGCACCAGTTCTCCCCATATATATATAGTAGGATGGCCCCAGTTCTCCCCATATATATATAGTATGATGGCCCCAGTTCTCCCCATATATATAGTAGGATGACCCCAGTTCTCCCCATATATATAGTAGGATGGCCCCAGTTCTCCCCATATATATATAGCATGATGGCCCCAGTTCTCCCCATATATATAGTATGATGGCCCCAGTTCTCCCCATATATATAGTATGATGGCCCCAGTTCTCCCCATATATATAGTAGGATGGCCCCAGTTCTCCACATATAAATAGTAGAATGGCCCCAGTTCTCCCCATATATATAGCATGATGGCCCCAGTTCTCCCCATATATATAGTATGATGGCCCCATTTCCCCCATATATATAGTATGATGGCCCCAGTTCTCCCCATATATATAGTAGGATGGCCCCAGTTCTCCCCATATATATAGTATGATGGCCCCAGTTCTCCCCATATATATAGAATGATGGCCCCAGTTCTCACCATATATAGTATGATGGCCCCAGTTCTCCCCATATATATAGTAGGATGGCCCCAGTTCTCCCCATATATATAGTAGGATGGCCCCAGTTCTCCCCATATATATAGTAGGATGGCCCCAGTTCTCCCCATATATATAGAATGATGGCCCCAGTTCTCACCATATATAGTATGATGGTCACAGTTCCCCCATATATATAGTATGATGGCCCCAATTCTCCCATATATAGTAGGATGGCCCCAGTTCTCCTCATAATTATAGTAGGATGGCCCCAGTTCTCCCATATATAGTAGGATGGCCCCAGTTCCCCCCATATATATAGTAGGATGGTTCAGTTCTCCCCATATATATAGTAGGATGGCCCAAGTTCTCCCCATATATATAGCATTATGACCCCAGTTCTCCCCATATATATAGTAGGATGGCCCCAGTTCTCCCCATATATATAGTAGAATGGCCCCAGTTCTCCCCATATATATAGTATGATGGCCCCAGTTCTCCCCATATATAGTATGATGGCCCCAGTTCTCCCCATATATATAGCATGATGGCCCCAGTTCCCCCATATATATAGTATGATGGCCCCAGTTCTCCCCCATATATATAGTATGATGGCCCCATTTCCCCCATATATATAGTAGGATGGCCCCAGTTCTCCACATATAAATAGTAGAATGGCCCCAGTTCTCCCCATATATATAGTAGGATGGCCCCAGTTCTCCCCATATATATAGTAGGATGGCCCCAGTTCTCCCCATATATATAGTAGGATGGCCCCAGTTCTCCCCATATATATAGCAGGATGGCCCCAGTTCTCCCCATATATATAGTATGATGGCCCCAGTTCTCCCCATTTATATAGTAGGATGGCCCCAGTTCTCCCCATATATATAGTAGGATGGCCCCAGTTCTCCCCATATATATAGTAGGATGGCCCCAGTTCTCCCCATATATATAGTATGATGGCCCCAGTTCTCCCCATATATATAGAATGATGGTCACTAGGGTTGAGCGACTTTCATTTTTTTAAGATCGAGTCGGGTTTTGTGAAACCCGATTTAGTCCAGAGTCGAGTCGAGTGAAGTCGGCCGATTATCGCTAAAAGTCGGGGATCGACCGAAACACGAAACCCAATGCAAGTCAATGGGGAAGCATAGCCGGCAGTGAGTGGAGGCCAGGAAAACACCTACAGTGCACATTTTACTGCCAAAAACATCCATTCTTGTTTTCTGAAGCGTGTCAATCTTAATTAACTTTATAATAATAGTTGGGCACTGGAAATTGGGGGTCATTTGGCAAAAGTTGTGGGGGTAGGGCTGGTTCAAGGTTTTAGTGGGCCCAGGAAACATGGACTACGTGTCATGGCGGTGGAGCAGGGAGAGGTAAGTATTTCAACGTTGCAAGTGCTGTGATCCTGAGCAAGCAGGGGGGGGCCACTCGTTCGCATTGGCACTGGCACAGGGCCCCTCAAAGTACAGCGATGTGTGTTTGCATGGCGGGGGCGCCTCCCACCAGCAGCGACACTTTTGCGTACTCTGAGGGGCCCTGTGCCAGTGACGTCGCCAACGAGTATGCCCCCCCCCACCTGATGAAGGAACCTGCACTTTCATCTGCACCTTCCTCTTTGTCCCTGTGTAAGGTGGTATAACATGCGGGAAGGGGAACCTGACTTTCAGCAGGGTCAGATTCTGGCTGTGTAGAGTGCAAGGGGAATGTAGTGGTCTAGGTCAATGTACCAGCAGACTCATCTAGCAGTGGCTGGGCAGTGGACAGGATGAGGAGGAAACAGATATAGGGCCAAAGAATAAAGTAGGCTACATGCAGTTCAAAATTGGTAACATGACTAAACAGGTGGCATTGCTTTGTTGAGTGGAGTAGCAAACCCAGGAGCAGCAGACACTGTTTTAAGGGCCCAAACACACTAATAGGCCAAATGCAGTTTAATATCTGCTACTGTAGGCCAAAAGCCAGAAGGTTGAAGCTCAGCTTTATTCAGTTGAGGACAAACACCACGCAGGGGCAGACACCGTTAGTAGGCCGGAACCACCAATTTTTTTTAAAAACAGCAGTTAATCAGAGCCGGAAGGTAGAAGCTCAGCTTTATTCAGTTGAGGACAACAGAAGGCAGGGGCAGACACCGTTAGTAGGCCGGAACCACCAATGTGTTTAAAAACTGCAGTTAATCAGAGCCGGAAGGTAGAAGCTCAGCTTTATTCAGTTGAGGACAACACCAGGGAGGGGCAGACACCGTTAGTAGGCCGGAACCACCATTTTTTTTTTAAAAACAGCAGTTAATCAAAGCCAGAAGGTAGAAGCTCAGCTTTATTCAGTTGAGGACAAACACCACGCAGGGGCAGACACCGTTAGTAGGCCGGAACCACCAATTTTTTTTTAAAACAGCAGTTAATCAGAGCCGGAAGGTAGAAGCTCAGCTTTATTCAGTTGAGGACAACAGAAGGCAGGGGCAGACACCGTTAGTAGGCCGGAACCACCAATGTGTTTAAAAACTGCAGTTAATCAGAGCCGGAAGGTAGAAGCTCAGCTTTATTCAGTTGAGGACAACACCAGGGAGGGGCAGACACCGTTAGTAGGCCGGAACCACCAATGTGTTTAAAAACTGCAGTTAATCAGAGCCGGAAGGTAGAAGCTCAGCTTTATTCAGTTGAGGACAACACCAGGGAGGGGCAGACACCGTTAGTAGGCCGGAACCACCAATGTGTTTAAAAACTGCAGTTAATCAGAGCCGGAAGGTAGAAGCTCAGCTTTATTCAGTTGAGGACAACACCAGGGAGGGGCAGACACCGTTAGTAGGCCGGAACCACCATTTTTTTTTTATAAACAGCAGTTAATCAAAGCCAGAAGGTAGAAGCTCAGCTTTATTCAGTTGAGGACAACACCAGGCAGGGGCAGACACCGTTAGTAGGCCGGAACCACCAATGTGTTTAAAAACTGCAGTTAATCAGAGCCGGAAGGTAGAAGCTCAGCTTTATTCAGTTGAGGACAACACCAGGGAGGGGCAGACACCGTTAGTAGGCCGGAACCACCATTTTTTTTTTTAAAACAGCAGTTAATCAAAGCCAGAAGGTAGAAGCTCAGCTTTATTCAGTTGAGGACAAACACCACGCAGGGGCAGACACCGTTAGTAGGCCGGAACCACCAATTTTTTTAAAAAACAGCAGTTAATCAAAGCCAGAAGGTAGAAGCTCAGCTTTATTCAGTTGAGGACAAACACCACGCAGGGGCAGACACCGTTAGTAGGCCGGAACCACCAATTTTTTTTAAAAACAGCAGTTAATCAAAGCCAGAAGGTAGAAGCTCAGCTTTATTCAGTTGAGGACAACACCAGGCAGGGGCAGACAGACACCTTTAGTAGGCCGGAACAGCCAATGTTATAAAAAAAAAGCAGTTAATAAGAGGCAGAAGGTAGAAGCTCAGCTTTATTCAGTTGCAGCTTCTTGGCAATAATATAAAGAAGACGCGACAGGACAACACTCGGTGGATGCCATATCTGTGTTTTCAATGGAAAAAAAACCTTTCAGTTAACTACTTGCAGGAGAAAGTTTTTGTAGCTGGTGGACAATTTTTGTACTGTACCAGTTTTTTGTTGTATGTGTTTTTGTTTTTAATGTTAAAATGTCTGCATTTGATATCTCTCCAGTATTTTCTTTTTTATAAGCAAAATACTGCAGTTTTACATCGGTTACATGGATACACAGGCAGCTTGGTGGTGAGTGGAGGAGTATTTCAAGTAGGGACCGCAGACAGGCTATCAAAGGCCTAAAATAACAAACAATAGGCTCATGGCAGTTTTACAGCGGTTACATGGATACACGGGCAGGCAGCTTGGTGGTGAGTGGAGGAGTATTTAAAGTAGGGACCGCAGACAGGCTATCAAAGGCCTAAAATAACAAACAATAGGCTCATGGCAGTTTTACAGCGGTTACATGGATACACGGGCAGGCAGCTTGGTGGTGAGTGGAGGAGTATTTAAAGTAGGGACCGCAGACAGGCTATCAAAGGCCTAAAATAACAAACAATAGGCTCATGGCAGTTTTACAGCGGTTACATGGATACACAGGCAGCTTGGTGGTGAGTGGAGGAGTATTTCAAGTAGGGACCGCAGACAGGCTATCAAAGGCCTAAAATAACAAACAATAGGCTCATGGCAGTTTTACAGCGGTTACATGGATACACAGGCAGCTTGGTGGTGAGTGGAGGAGTATTTAAAGTAGGGACCGCAGACAGGCTATCAAAGGCCTAAAATAACAAACAATAGGCTCATGGCAGTTTTACAGCGGTTACATGGATACACGGGCAGGCAGCTGGTGGTGAGTGGAGGAGTATTTCAAGTAGGGACCGCAGACAGGCTATCAAAGGCCTAAAATAACAAACAATAGGCTCATGGCAGTTTTACAGCGGTTACATGGATACACGGGCAGGCAGCTTGGTGGTGAGTGGAGGAGTATTTCAAGTAGGGACCGCAGACAGGCTATCAAAGGCCTAAAATAACAAACAATAGGCTCATGGCAGTTTTACAGCGGTTACATGGATACACGGGCAGGCAGCTGGTGGTGAGTGGAGGAGTATTTCAAGTAGGGACCGCAGACAGGCTATCAAAGGCCTAAAATAACAAACAATAGGCTCATGGCAGTTTTACAGCGGTTACATGGATACACGGGCAGGCAGCTTGGTGGTGAGTGGAGGAGTATTTAAAGTAGGGACCACAGACAGGCTATTAAAGGCCTAAAATAACAAACAATAGGCTCATGGCAGTTTTACAGCGGTTACATGGATACACGGGCAGGCAGCTGGTGGTGAGTGGAGGAGTATTTCAAGTAGGGACCACAGACAGGCTATCAAAGGCCTAAAATAACAAACAATAGGCTCATGGCAGTTTTACAGCGGTTACATGGATACACGGGCAGGCAGCTTGGTGGTGAGTGGAGGAGTATTTCAAGTAGGGACCGCAGACAGGCTATCAAAGGCCTAAAATAACAAACAATAGGCTCATGGCAGTTTTACAGCGGTTACATGGATACACAGGCAGCTTGGTGGTGAGTGGAGGAGTATTTAAAGTAGGGACCGCAGACAGGCTATCAAAGGCCTAAAATAACAAACAATAGGCTCATGGCAGTTTTACATCGGTTACATGGATACACAGGCAGCTTGGTGGTGAGTGGAGGAGTATTTCAAGTAGGGACCGCAGACAGGCTATCAAAGGCCTAAAATAACAAACAATAGGCTCATGGCAGTTTTACAGCGGTTACATGGATACACGGGCAGGCAGCTTGGTGGTGAGTGGAGGAGTATTTAAAGTAGGGACCGCAGACAGGCTATCAAAGGCCTAAAATAACAAACAATAGGCTCATGGCAGTTTTACAGCGGTTACATGGATACACGGGCAGGCAGCTTGGTGGTGAGTGGAGGAGTATTTAAAGTAGGGACCGCAGACAGGCTATCAAAGGCCTAAAATAACAAACAATAGGCTCATGGCAGTTTTACAGCGGTTACATGGATACACGGGCAGGCAGCTGGTGGTGAGTGGAGGAGTATTTCAAGTAGGGACCGCAGACAGGCTATCAAAGGCCTAAAATAACAAACAATAGGCTCATGGCAGTTTTACAGCGGTTACATGGATACACGGGCAGGCAGCTTGGTGGTGAGTGGAGGAGTATTTCAAGTAGGGACCACAGACAGGCTATCAAAGGCCTAAAATAACAAACAATAGGCTCATGGCAGTTTTACAGCGGTTACATGGATACACGGGCAGGCAGCTTGGTGGTGAGTGGAGGAGTATTTAAAGTAGGGACCGCAGACAGGCTATCAAAGGCCTAAAATAACAAACAATAGGCTCATGGCAGTTTTACAGCGGTTACATGGATACACGGGCAGGCAGCTTGGTGGTGAGTGGAGGAGTATTTAAAGTAGGGACCGCAGACAGGCTATCAAAGGCCTAAAATAACAAACAATAGGCTCATGGCAGTTTTACAGCGGTTACATGGATACACAGGCAGCTTGGTGGTGAGTGGAGGAGTATTTAAAGTAGGGACCGCAGACAGGCTATCAAAGGCCTAAAATAACAAACAATAGGCTCATGGCAGTTTTACAGCGGTTACATGGATACACGGGCAGGCAGCTGGTGGTGAGTGGAGGAGTATTTCAAGTAGGGACCGCAGACAGGCTATCAAAGGCCTAAAATAACAAACAATAGGCTCATGGCAGTTTTACAGCGGTTACATGGATACACGGGCAGGCAGCTTGGTGGTGAGTGGAGGAGTATTTCAAGTAGGGACCGCAGACAGGCTATCAAAGGCCTAAAATAACAAACAATAGGCTCATGGCAGTTTTACAGCGGTTACATGGATACACAGGCAGCTTGGTGGTGAGTGGAGGAGTATTTAAAGTAGGGACCGCAGACAGGCTATCAAAGGCCTAAAATAACAAACAATAGGCTCATGGCAGTTTTACATCGGTTACATGGATACACAGGCAGCTTGGTGGTGAGTGGAGGAGTATTTCAAGTAGGGACCGCAGACAGGCTATCAAAGGCCTAAAATAACAAACAATAGGCTCATGGCAGTTTTACAGCGGTTACATGGATACACGGGCAGGCAGCTTGGTGGTGAGTGGAGGAGTATTTAAAGTAGGGACCGCAGACAGGCTATCAAAGGCCTAAAATAACAAACAATAGGCTCATGGCAGTTTTACAGCGGTTACATGGATACACGGGCAGGCAGCTTGGTGGTGAGTGGAGGAGTATTTAAAGTAGGGACCGCAGACAGGCTATCAAAGGCCTAAAATAACAAACAATAGGCTCATGGCAGTTTTACAGCGGTTACATGGATACACGGGCAGGCAGCTGGTGGTGAGTGGAGGAGTATTTCAAGTAGGGACCGCAGACAGGCTATCAAAGGCCTAAAATAACAAACAATAGGCTCATGGCAGTTTTACAGCGGTTACATGGATACACGGGCAGGCAGCTTGGTGGTGAGTGGAGGAGTATTTAAAGTAGGGACCACAGACAGGCTATCAAAGGCCTAAAATAACAAACAATAGGCTCATGGCAGTTTTACAGCGGTTACATGGATACACGGGCAGGCAGCTGGTGGTGAGTGGAGGAGTATTTCAAGTAGGGACCGCAGACAGGCTATCAAAGGCCTAAAATAACAAACAATAGGCTCATGGCAGTTTTACAGCGGTTACATGGATACACGGGCAGGCAGCTTGGTGGTGAGTGGAGGAGTATTTAAAGTAGGGACCACAGACAGGCTATCAAAGGCCTAAAATAACAAACAATAGGCTCATGGCAGTTTTACAGCGGTTACATGGATACACGGGCAGGCAGCTTGGTGGTGAGTGGAGGAGTATTTAAAGTAGGGACCGCAGACAGGCTATCAAAGGCCTAAAATAACAAACAATAGGCTCATGGCAGTTTTACAGCGGTTACATGGATACACGGGCAGGCAGCTGGTGGTGAGTGGAGGAGTATTTCAAGTAGGGACCGCAGACAGGCTATCAAAGGCCTAAAATAACAAACAATAGGCTCATGGCAGTTTTACAGCGGTTACATGGATACACGGGCAGGCAGCTTGGTGGTGAGTGGAGGAGTATTTAAAGTAGGGACCGCAGACAGGCTATCAAAGGCCTAAAATAACAAACAATAGGCTCATGGCAGTTTTACAGCGGTTACATGGATACACGGGCAGCTTGGTGGTGAGTGGAGGAGTAGTGCAAGGAGTGTCTGTCCCAGTACTCCCAAAATATAAATAGATGTTAATGTCTCGCAAAACAACCAAAACAAAAAAAAAGGTGGCATACTTAGGTACAGGGGTGGGCTCATCTACTGAGTTTCTGACATAGTAATTTGGCAGTAACTATTTAATGGTGCCAATATAGGACACAGACACAGACTACTTTAAGTTGCATCATAGATGTCTACAAATTTGTATTGTCAGTGCCAGACATTGAATGATGTCAGCGAATAGACTAAAGATTGGTGGAGCTGTGCGACATAATTTTGCACGTGGTAGAGCACATTTTGAGCAGGGGTAGGGGGGAACTCTCTTGAGGCCGGCGGGACCGCCCCAGGGCCCCTCATGTTACAACGGTGTGTCTGACGTTGGGTGCGCACCACCACCGCCAGAGACACTACATTGTACTATGAGGGACCCAGTAGCAATGCCGTCAACCAAAAGCGAGCACACCCACCTCTTCAGACAAACAGCAGTCTCACGGGTGCTTGCGCCAAGTCGCGATACCACGGCCCCGTGTGGGGAGTTTTGCCATTTAGGGAGGTGTAAACATGTCGTATGCTGTACAATCAGCTGCAGCAAATTAGACATTAGAAAAGTAATTCACAGGCAAGAGCTTTTCATAGGAAAGCTAGGTGTCGGCCTGGCAAGGTGGGGCAAAAGATTTCGAAATCCAGTTGTGGTTCATTTTAATGAATGTTAGATCGTCAACATTTTGGGTAGCCAGACGAGTCCTTTTTTCGGTTAATATTGAACCTGCAGCACTGAATACTCTTTCTGATAGGACACTTGCTGCCGGGCAAGCAAGCTCCTGCAATGCATATTCTGCCAATTCAGGCCAGGTGTCTAATTTTGATGCCCAGTAATCAAATGGGAATGACAGTTGAGGGAGAACATCGATAAGGGATGAAAAATAGTTAGTAACCATACTGGACAAATGTTGTCTCCTGTCACTTTCAATTGATGCAGCAGTTCCAAGTTCTCATGTGGCATAATATTTTGCAATTTGCCTTTATAGCGTGGATCAAGGAGGCAGGCCAACCAGTAATCGTCATCGTTCATCATTTTCGTAATGCGTGTGTCCCTTTTTAGGATACGTAAGGCATAATCCGCCATGTGGGCCAAAGTTCCAGTTGTCAAATCTCCGGTTGTGATTGGTTGAGGGGCAGTTGCAGGCAAATCTACGTCACTTGTGTCCCTCAAAAAACCAGAACCCGGCCGTGACACGCAACCAATTTCCTGTGCCCCCGGGAAAGGTTCGGCATTAAAAATATACTCATCCCCATCATCCTCCTCGTCCTCCACCTCCTCTTCGCCCGCTACCTCGTCCTGTACACTGCCCTGACCAGACAATGGCTAACTGTCATCAAGGCTTTCCTCTTCCTCTGGTGCAGACGCCTGCTCCTTTATGTGCGTCAAACTTTGCATCAGCAGACGCATTAGGGGGATGCTCATGCTTATTACGGCGTTGTCTGCACTAACCAGCCGTGTGCATTCCTCAAAACACTGAAGGACTTGACACATGTCTTGTATCTTAGACCACTGCACACCTGACAACTCCATGTCTGCCATCCTACTGCCTGCCCGTGTATCCTCCCACAAATCAATAACAGCACGCCTCTGTTCGCACAGTCTCTGAAGCATGTGCAGTGTTGAGTTCCACCTTGTTGCAACGTCTATGATTAGGCGATGCTGGGGAAGGTTCAAAGACCGCTGATAGGTCTGCATACGGCTGGCGTGTACAGGCGAACGTCGGATATGTGAGCAAAGTGCACGCACTTTGAGGAGCAGGTCGGAGAACCCAGGATAAGTTTTCAATAAGCACTGCACCACCAGGTTTAAGGTGTGAGCCAGGCAAGGAATGTGTTTCAGTTGGGAAAGGGAGATGGCAGCCATGAAATTCCTTCCGTTATCACTCACTACCTTGCCTGCCTCAAGATCTACTGTGCCCAGCCACGACTGCGTTTCTTGTTGCAAGAACTCGGACAGAACTTCCGCGGTGTGTCTGTTGTCGCCCAAACACTTCATAGCCAATACAGCCTGCTGACGCTTGGCAGTAGCTGGCCCATAATGGGACAACTGGTGTGCAACAGTGTCATCTGCCGATGGAGTGGTTGGCAGACTGCGTTCTGTGGAAGAGCTGTAGCTTCTGCAGGAGGACGACGAGGAGGAGGAGGAGGGGGTGCGAACGCCTACAGCCAACTGTTTCCTAGACCGTGGGCTAGGCACAACTGTCCCGAAATTGATGTCGCCTGTGGACCCTGCATCCACCACATTCACCCAGTGTGCCGTGATGGACACATAACGTCCCTGGCCATGCCTACTGGTCCATGCATCTGTAGTCAGGTGCACCTTTGTACTCACAGATTGCCTGAGTGCATGGACGATGCGCTGTTTAACATGCTGGTGCAGGGCTGGGATGGCTTTTCTGGAAAAAAAGTGTCGACTGGGTAGCTCGTATCGTGGTTCAGCGTACTCCATCAGGGCTTTGAAAGCTTCGCTTTCAACTAACCGGTAGGGCATCATCTCTAACGAGATTAGTCTAGCTATGTGGGCGTTAAAACCCTGTGTACGCGGATGCGAGGATAAGTACTTCCTTTTTCTAACCAGAGTCTCATGTAGGGTGAGCTGGACTGGAGAGCTGGAGATCGTGGAACTTTCGGGTGTGCCGGTGTACATGGCAGACTGAGAGACGGTTGGAGACGGTATTGTTTCCGCCGGTGCCCTAGATGCAATATTTCCTCCTACAAAACTGGTGGTTCCCTGACCCTGACTGCTTTTGGCTGGCAAAGAAACCTGCACAGATACTGCCGGTGGTGCGGAAAATGGTGGCCTTACAGTGACGGAAGGGATGTTGCGTTGCTGACTAGCTTCATTGGCCGAGGGTGCTACAACCTTAAGGGACGTTTGGTAGTTAGTCCAGGCTTGAAAATGCATGGTGGTTAAGTGTCTATGCATGCAACTAGTATTTAGACTTTTCAGATTCTGACCTCTGCTTAAGCTAGTTGAACATTTTTGACAGATGACTTTGCGCTGATCAGTTGGATGTTGTTTAAAAAAATGCCAGACTGCACTCTTCCTAGACTCGGATCCCTTTTCAGGGATTGCAGACTGAGCTTTAACCGGATGGCCACGCTGTCCTCCAACAGGTTTTGGCTTTGACACGCGTTTTGGGCCAGATACGGGCCCGGCAGATGGAACCTGTTGCGATGTTGATGCCTGCTGCGGCCCCTCCTCCACCTCCGCTTCTGAACTACTGCCGCCTGCACCCTGTTCCCCCAATGGCTGCCAATCGGGGTCAATAACTGGGTCATCTATTACCTCCTCTTCGAGCTCGTGTGCAACTTCGTCTGTGTCACTGTGTCGGTCGGTGGTATAGCGTTCGTGGCGGGGCAACATAGTCTCATCAGGGTCTGATTGTGGATCTGTACCCTGAGAGGGCAATGTGGTGGTCTGAGTCAAAGGAGCAGCATAGTACTCTGGCTGTGGCTGTGCATCAGTGCACTCCATGTCAGAATCTACTTGTAATGGGCATGGCCTGTTAAATGTTTCACTTTCTAAGCCAGGGACGGTATGTGTAAAGAGCTCCATGGAGTGACCCGTTGTGTCGCCTGCTGCATCCTTCTCTCTTGTTGTAGTTTTTGCTGAGGAGGACAAGGAAACGACTTGTCCCTGATCGTGAACATCCACAAGCGACGCGCTGCTTTTACATTTAACAGTTTCGGAAGAGGAGGCAAAAGAGCTAGAGGCTGAGTCTGCAATGTAAGCCAAAACTTGCTGTTGCTGCTCCGCCTTTAAAAGCGGTTTTCCTACTCCCAGAAAAGAGAGCGTTCGAGGCCTTGTGTAGCCTGACGACGAAACTGGCTCCACAGCTCCAGACTTAGGTGGAATATTTTTATCCCCACGACCACCTGATGCTCCACTACCACTACCATCATTACCAGCTGACAATGAACGCCCACGACGACCTCTTGCACCAGACTTCCTCATTGTTTTAAAATCTTAACCAAAGTAACTTTATTTGTTGCTGTCAAACAACTTACACGGTGAGCTATAACTTCAGTATGATTTCAATATCCCTTAACAGGTTGGTGAGACCACAAGGAAAATCAGGCACAATGTTACACACTCTGTTTTCTGTGGCACAAAATCACAGAGATGACACACACACAGGACTGTCACTCAAGCACTAATGTCAATATTAATCTCCCACCTAATTTATTTATTTTTTTTCCTCAGGGAGACTTTAGAAACCAAATAATATTAAAAAAAAAACCAAAAAAAAAAGGCTTTCTATGGCCCACAATTAGAGAGAGAGAGGTGGCACACCCAGGAGTCAAGACTGGCGCACAAGCTGAAAGGGCAATATTACTCTCCCACTGTTTTTTTAAGTTTTTTTCCTTTTATTTTCAGGGAGACTTTAGAAACCAAATAATATTAAAAAAACCAAAAAAATAAATAGCCTTTCTATGGCCCACTGAATGAGAGAGAGGTGGCACACCCAGGAGTCAAGACTGGCGCACAAGCTGAAAGGGCAATATTACTCTCCCACTGTTTTTTTATGTTTTTTTTCTTTTATTTTAAGGGAGACTTTAGAAACCCAATAATATTTAAAAAAAAAAATAAATAGGCTTTCTATGACCCACTGAATGAGAGAGGTGGCACACCCAGGAGTCAAGACTGGCACACAAGCTGAAAGGGCAATATTACTCTCCCACTGTTTTTTTTTATTTATTTTTTTTTTTCAGGGAGACTTTAGAAACCAAATAATATTAAAAAAAACAAACAAAAAAAGGCTTTCTATGGCCCACAATTAGAGAGAGAGAGGTGGCACACCCAGGAGTCAAGACTGGCGCACAAGCTGAAAGGGCAATATTACTCTCCCACTGTTTTTTTAAGTTTTTTTCCTTTTATTTTCAGGGAGACTTTAGAAACCAAATAATATTAAAAAAACCAAAAAAATAAATAGCCTTTCTATGGCCCACTGAATGAGAGAGAGGTGGCACACCCAGGAGTCAAGACTGGCGCACAAGCTGAAAGGGCAATATTACTCTCCCACTGTTTTTTTATGTTTTTTTTCTTTTATTTTAAGGGAGACTTTAGAAACCCAATAATATTTTTAAAAAAAAATAAATAGGCTTTCTATGGCCCACTGAATGAGAGAGGTGGCACACCCAGGAGTCAAGACTGGCACACAAGCTGAAAGGGCAATATTACTCTCCCACTGTTTTTTTTTATTTATTTTTTTTTTTCAGGGAGACTTTAGAAACCAAATAATATTAAAAAAAACCAAAAAAAAAAGGCTTTCTATGGCCCACAATTAGAGAGAGAGAGGTGGCACACCCAGGAGTCAAGACTGGCGCACAAGCTGAAAGGGCAATATTACTCTCCCACTGTTTTTTTAAGTTTTTTTCCTTTTATTTTCAGGGAGACTTTAGAAACCAAATAATATTAAAAAAACCAAAAAAATAAATAGCCTTTCTATGGCCCACTGAATGAGAGAGAGGTGGCACACCCAGGAGTCAAGACTGGCGCACAAGCTGAAAGGGCAATATTACTCTCCCAGTGTTTTTTTATGTTTTTTTTCTTTTATTTTAAGGGAGACTTTAGAAACCCAATAATATTTAAAAAAAATAAATAAATAGGCTTTCTATGGCCCACTGAATGAGAGAGGTGGCACACCCAGGAGTCAAGACTGGCACACAAGCTGAAAGGGCAATATTACTCTCCCACTGTTTTTTTTTATTTATTTTTTTTTTTCAGGGAGACTTTAGAAACCAAATAATATTAAAAAAAAACAAAAAAAAAAGGCTTTCTATGGCCCACAATTAGAGAGAGAGAGGTGGCACACCCAGGAGTCAAGACTGGCGCACAAGCTGAAAAGGCAATATTACTCTCCCACTGTTTTTTTAAGTTTTTTTTCTTTTATTTTCAGGGAGACTTTAGAAACCAAATAATATTAAAAAAAAACCAAAAAAATAAATAGCCTTTCTATGGCCCACTGAATGAGAGAGAGGTGGCACACCCAGGAGTCAAGACTGGCACACAAGCTGAAAGGGCAATATTACTCTCCCACTGTTTTTTTATGTTTTTTTTCTTTTATTTTAAGGGAGACTTTAGAAACCCAATAATATTTAAAAAAAAAAATAAATAGGCTTTCTATGGCCCACTGAATGAGAGAGGTGGCACACCCAGGAGTCAAGACTGGCACACAAGCTGAAAGGGCAATATTACTCTCCCACTGTTTTTTTTTATTTATTTTTTTTTTTCAGGGAGACTTTAGAAACCCAATAATATTTTAAAAAAAAAATAAATAGGCTTTCTATGGCCCACTGAATGAGAGAGGTGGCACACCCAGGAGTCAAGACTGGCACACAAGCTGAAAGGGCAATATTACTCTCCCACTGTTTTTTTTTATTTATTTTTTTTTTTCAGGGAGACTTTAGAAACCAAATAATATTAAAAAAAACCAAAAAAAAAAGGCTTTCTATGGCCCACAATTAGAGAGAGAGAGGTGGCACACCCAGGAGTCAAGACTGGCGCACAAGCTGAAAGGGCAATATTACTCTCCCACTGTTTTTTTAAGTTTTTTTCCTTTTATTTTCAGGGAGACTTTAGAAACCAAATAATATTAAAAAAAACCAAAAAAATAAATAGCCTTTCTATGGCCCACTGAATGAGAGAGAGGTGGCACACCCAGGAGTCAAGACTGGCGCACAAGCTGAAAGGGCAATATTACTCTCCCAGTGTTTTTTTATGTTTTTTTTCTTTTATTTTAAGGGAGACTTTAGAAACCCAATAATATTTAAAAAAAAAAATAAATAGGCTTTCTATGGCCCACTGAATGAGAGAGGTGGCACACCCAGGAGTCAAGACTGGCACACAAGCTGAAAGGGCAATATTACTCTCCCACTGTTTTTTTTTATTTATTTATTTTTTTCAGGGAGACTTTAGAAACCCAATAATATTTTAAAAAAAAATAAATAGGCTTTCTATGGCCCACTGAATGAGAGAGGTGGCACACCCAGGAGTCAAGACTGGCACACAAGCTGAAAGGGCAATATTACTCTCCCACTGTTTTTTTTTATTTATTTATTTTTTTCAGGGAGACTTTAGAAACCAAATAATATTAAAAAAAACAAAAAAAAAAAAGGCTTTCTATGGCCCACAATTAGAGAGAGAGAGGTGGCACACCCAGGAGTCAAGACTGGCACACAAGCTGAAAGGGCAATATTACTCTCCCACTGTTTTATTTTTATTTTTTTTTTCAGGGAGACTTTAGAAACCAAATAATAAGAAAAAAAAATAAATAAATAAATAGGCTTTCTATAGCCCACTGAATGAGAGATAGCACACCCAGCAGTGGCACACAAGCCCTGACTGAGGCCAATATTTTTCTACCACTGATTGATGTAGTGTTTTTGTGTTGAGGTAGAATTTAGAACACATATCACGGAAAAAATAAATAGGCTTTCTATGGCCCACTCAGTGAGAGATGGCACACACAGGGATGGCACTGTAGCAGAAATGCCAATCTTAATCTCCCACAAAAAAAAAAAAAAAACAGGGACTGTCCTACAATTACTATCTCCCTGCAGTAATCTAAGCCAGGTATGGCAGGCAGCAATAGGAGTGGACTGATGCACAAATTAAATAAAAAGTGTGGACAAACAAAAAAGATAGCTGTGCAGAAAGGAACAAGAGGATATGTGCTTTGAAAAAAGCAGTTGGTTTGCACAGTGGCGTACACACAGCAATACAGCTATCAGGGAGCCTTCTAGGGCAGCCCAATGAGCTACAGCGCTGAGGAAAAAAAAAAAAAAAATTGCTTTCACTGTCCCTGCACACCGAAGGTGGTGTTGGACAGTGGAAATCGCTACAGCACAAGCGGTTTGGTGGTTAGTGGACCCTGCCTAACGCTCTCCCTGCTTCTGACGAAGCGGCAGCAACCTCTCCCTAAGCTCAGAGCAGCAGCAGTAACATGGCGGTCGGCGGGAACGCCCCTTTATAGCCCCTGTGACGCCGCAGACAGCAAGCCAATCACTGCAATGCCCTTCTCTAAGATGGTGGGGACCAGGACCTATGTCATCACGCTGCCCACACTCTGCGTTCACCTTCATTGGCTGAGAAATGGTGCTTTTCGCGTCATTGAAACGCGACTTTGGCGCGAAAGTCGCGTACCGCATGGCCGACAAGCACAGGGGTCGGATCGGGTTTCATGAGACGCCGACTTAGCCAAAAGTCGGCGACTTTTGAAAATGATCGACCCGTTTCGCTCAACCCTAATGGTCACAGTTCCCCCATATATATAGTATGATGGCCCCAGTTCTCCCATATATAGTAGGATGGCCCCAGTTCCCCCCATATATATAGTAGGATGGTTCAGTTCTCCCCATATATATAGTAGGATGGCCCCAGTTCTCCCCATATATATAGTAGGATGGCCCCAGTTCTCCCCATATATATAGTAGGATGGCCCCAGTTCTCCCCATATATAGTATGATGGCCCCAGTTCTCCCCATATATATAGCATGATGGCCCCAGTTCCCCCATATATATAGCATTATGACCCCAGTTCTCCCCATATATATAGTAGGATGGCCCCAGTTCTCCCCATATATATAGTAGGATGGCCCCAGTTCTCCCCATATATATAGTATGATGGCCCCAGTTCTCCCCATATATAGTATGATGGCCCCAGTTCTCCCCATATATATAGCATGATGGCCCCAGTTCCCCCATATATATAGTATGATGGCCCCAGTTCTCCCCCATATATATAGTATGATGGCCCCAGTTCTCCCCCATATATATAGTAGGATGGCCCCAGATCTCCCCATATATATAGTAGGATGGCACCAGTTCTCCCCATATATATATAGTAGGATGGCCCCAGTTCTCCCCATATATATATAGTATGATGGCCCCAGTTCTCCCCATATATATAGTAGGATGACCCCAGTTCTCCCCATATATATAGTAGGATGGCCCCAGTTCTCCCCATATATATAGTATGATGGCCCCAGTTCTCCCCATATATATAGTAGGATGGCCCCAGTTCTCCCCATATATATAGTATGATGGCCCCACTTCTCCCCATATATATAGTAGGATGGCCCAGTTCCCCCATATATATAGTAGGATGGCCCCAGTTCTCCCCATATATATAGTAGGATGACCCCAGTTCTCCCCATATATATAGTAGGATGGCCCAGTTCCCCCATATATATAGTAGGATGGCCCCAGTTCTCCCCATATATATAGTAGGATGACCCCAGTTCTCCCCATATATATAGTAGGATGGCCCCAGTTCTCCCCATATATATAGTAGGATGGCCCCAGTTCTCCCCATATATATAGTAGGATGGCCCCAGTTCTCCCCATATATATAGTATGATGGCCCCACTTCTCCCCATATATATAGTAGGATGACCCCAGTTCTCCCCATATATATAGTAGGATGGCCCAGTTCCCCCATATATATAGTAGGATGGCCCCAGTTCTCCCCATATATATAGTAGGATGGCCCCAGTTCTCCCCATATATATAGTAGGATGACCCCAGTTCTCCCCATATATATAGTAGGATGGCCCCAGTTCTCCTCATATATATAGTATGATGGCCCCAGTTCTCCCCATATATATAGTAGGATGGCCCCAGTTCTCCCCATATATATAGTAGGATGGCCCCAGTTCTCCCCATATATATAGCAGGATGGCCCCAGTTCTCCCCATATATATAGCAGGATGGCCCCAGTTCTCCCCATATATACAGTATGATGGCCCCAGATCTCCCCATATATATAGTATGATGGCCCCAGTTCTCCCCATATATATAGTATTATTAGGGTTGAACAATTAATATAATGTTCAATTCTCTAGTTGCCTACTCCTGGCCTAATGGATATTGATCATGTGCACTAAAGAAATACACCAGACACAGTCAGCTGTAACTCTCCTTGATCAATGTGTGGCTCAGCTCCAAGAAGGGATTTTATTAGTGAAAACACAATGTTATATATCTCCTGTAAGGGGGCTCGGTTAGCTCTAAAATGGGAGTGATCGGATGTATTTCATTGGTTAGTGGGTTGGGCATGAGCAAGTCCATGGGCGGATCCATGAGGTCATCAGGATGGGTTGGTCCGTGAGGTCATCAGGGTGGGCGTCGCTGTGGGTGGATCCATGAGGTCATCAGGGTGGGCGTCATCTTGGATACCAGACCACATGGCATGCTGATACAGGAAATGGCGGCCATCTTTAGTGTCTTCATTGTTCATCTTGGATACCAGAGCACATGGATCTGATACAGGAGATGGCAGCCATCTTCAGTGTCTCACTTTGTCTGAGGAAAACTTATGTAAGGTTAAGCAATACATGTTATGGGTTGCTTCTCTCAATTACCTTATGTGTTGAGGTTAATTAAGTATTTGATCTTATGGCTCTCCTCAACAGTATGATGGCCCCAGTTCCCCTCATATATATAGTATGATGGCCCCAGTTCCCCCATATATATAGTAGGATGGCCCCAGTTCTCCCCATATATATAGTAGGATGGCCCCAGTTCTCCCCATATATATAGTATGATGGCCCCAGTTCTCCCCCCATATATATAGTATGATGGCCCCAGTTCTCCCCATATATATAGTAGGATGGCCCCAGTTCTCCCCATATATATAGTAGGATGGCCCCAGTTCTCCCCATATATATAGTAGGATGGCCCCAGTTCTCCCCTATATATATAGTATGATGGCCCCCGTTCCCCTCATATATATAGTATGATGGCCCCAGTTCTCCCCCCATATATATAGTATGATGGCCCCAGTTCTCCCCATATATATAGTATGATGGCCCCAGTTCTCCCCCCATATACATAGTATAATGGCCCCAGTTCTCCTCATATATATAGTATGATGGCCCCAGTTCTCCCCATATATATAGTAGGATGGCCCCAGTTCTCCCCATATATATAGTAGGATGGCCCCAGTTCTCCCCATATATATAGTAAGATGACCCCAGTTCTCCCCATATATATGGTATGATGGTCCCAGTTCTCCCCATATATATGGTAGATAGTAGAATGGCCCCAGTTCTCCCCATATATAGTATGATGGCCCCAGTTCCCCCATATATATAGTAGATAGTAGAATGGCCCCAGTTCTCCCCATATATAGTATGATGGCCCCAGTTCTCCCCATATATATAGTATGATGGCCCCAGTTCCCCCATATATATAGTAGATAGTAGAATGGCCCCAGTTCTCCCCATATATAGTATGATGGCCCCAGTTCTCCCCATATATATAGTAGGATGGCCCCAGTTCTCCCCATATATATAGTAGGATGGCCCCAGTTCTCCCCATATATATAGTATGATGGCCCCAGTTCCCCCATATATATAGTAGGATGGCCCCAGCTCTCCCCATATATATAGTAGATAGTAGAATGGCCCCAGTTCTCCCCATATATAGTATGATGGCCGCAGTTCTCCCCATATATAGTATGATGGCCCCAGTTCCCCCCATATATATAGTAGGATGGTCCCAGTTCTCCCCATATATATATAGCATGATGGCCCCAGTTCTCCCCATATATATAGTAGGATGGCCCCAGTTCTCCCCATATATAGTATGATGGCCCCAGTTCCCCCCATATATATAGTAGGATGGTCCCAGTTCTCCCCATATATATATAGCATGATGGCCCCAGTTCCCCCCATATATATAGTAGGATGGTCTCAGTTCTCCCTATATATATAGTATGATGGCCCCAGTTCCCCCATATATATAGTAGATAGTAGAATGGCCCCAGTTCTCCCCATATATAGTATGATGGCCCCAGTTCTCCCCATATATATAGTAGGATGGCCCCAGTTCTCCCCATATATATAGTAGGATGGCCCCAGTTCTCCCCATATATATAGTATGATGGCCCCAGTTCCCCCATATATATAGTAGGATGGCCCCAGCTCTCCCCATATATATAGTAGATAGTAGAATGGCCCCAGTTCTCCCCATATATAGTATGATGGCCCCAGTTCTCCCCATATATAGTATGATGGCCCCAGTTCCCCCCATATATATAGTAGGATGGTCTCAGTTCTCCCTATATATATAGTATGATGGCCCCAGTTCCCCCATATATATAGTAGGATGGCCCCAGCTCTCCCCATATATATAGTAGATAGTAGAATGGCCCCAGTTCTCCCCATATATAGTATGATGGCCGCAGTTCTCCCCATATATAGTATGATGGCCCCAGTTCCCCCCATATATATAGTAGGATGGTCCCAGTTCTCCCCATATATATATAGCATGATGGCCCCAGTTCTCCCCATATATATAGTAGGATGGCCCCAGTTCTCCCCATATATATAGTAGATAGTAGAATGGCCCCAGTTTTCCCCATATATAGTATGATGGCCCCAGTTCTCCCCATATATATAGTAGGATGGCCCCATCTCTCCCCATATATATAGTAGATAGTAGAATGGCCCCAGTTTTCCCCATATATAGTATGATGGCCCCAGTTCTCCCCATATATATAGTAGGATGGCCCCAGTTCTCCCCATATATATAGTAGATAGTAGAATGGCCCCAGTTTTCCCCATATATAGTATGATGGCCCCAGTTCTCCCCATATATATAGTAGATAGTAGAATGGCCCCAGTTCTCCCCATATATAGTATGATGGCCCCAGTTCTCCCCATATATAGTATGATGGCCCCAGTTCCCCCCATATATATAGTAGGATGGTCCCAGTTCTCCCCATATATATATAGCATGATGGCCCCAGTTCTCCCCATATATATAGTAGGATGGCCCCAGTTCTCCCCATATATAGTATGATGGCCCCATTTCCCCCCATATATATAGTAGGATGGTCTCAGTTCTCCCTATATATATAGCATGATGGCCCCAGTTCTCCCCATATATAGTATGATGGTCCCAGTTCTCCCCCCATATATAAAGTATGATGGCCCCAGTTCTCCCCATATATATAGTAGGATGGCCCCAGTTCTCCCCATATATATAGTAGGATGACCCCAGTTCTCCCCATATATATAGTTTGATGGCCCCAGTATCCCCCATATATATAGTAAGATGGTCCCAGTTCTCCCCATATATATAGTAGGATGGCCCCAGTTCTCCCCATATATATAGTAGGATGGTCCCAGTTCTCCCCCCATATATATAGTATGATGGCCCCAGTTTCCCCATATATATGGTAGGATGGCCCCAGTTCACCCCATACATATAGTAGGATGGCCCCAGTTCCCCCGATATATATAGTAGGATGGCCCCAGTTCTCCCCATATATATAGTAGGATGGCCCCAGTTCCCCTCATATATATATAGTAGGATGGTCCCAGTTTCCCCCATATATATAGTATGATGGCCCAAGTTCTCCCCATATATATAGTAGGATGGCCCCATTTCCCCCATATATATAGTAGGATGGTCCCAGTTTCCCCCATATATATAGTATGATGGCCCCAGTTCTCCCCATATATATAGTATGATGGCCCCAGTTCTCCCCATATATATAGTATGATGGCCCTAGTTCCTCCCATATATATAGTAGGATGGTCGCAGTTCCCCCATATATATAGTAGGATGGTCCCAGTTTGCCCCATATATATAGTAGGATGGCCCCAGTTCTCCCCATATATATAGTAGGATGGCCCCAGTTCTCCCCATATATATAGTAGGATGGCCCCAGTTCCCCTCATATATATAGTAGGATGGTCGCAGTTCCCCCATATATATAGTAGGATGGTCCCAGTTTGCCCCATATATATAGTATGATGGCCCAGTTCTCCCCATATATATAGTAGGATGGCCCCAGTTCCCCCCATATATATAGTATGATGGCCCCAGTTCTACACATATATATAGTAGGATGGTCCCAGTTTCCTTCATATATATAGTATGATGGCCCCAGTTCTCCCCATATATATAGTATGATGGCCCAGTTCTCCCCATATATATAATAGGATGGCCCCAGTTCTCCCCATATATATAGTATGATGGCCCCAGTTCTCCCATATATATAGTATGATGGCCCCAGTTCTCCCCATATATATAGTATGATGGCCCCAGTTCTCCCCATATATATAGTATGATGGCCCCAGTTCCTCCCATATATATAGTATGATGGCCCAGTTCTCCCCATATATATAATAGGATGGCCCCAGTTCTCCCCATATATATAGTATGAAGGCCCCAGTTCTCCCATATATATAGTATGATGGCCCAGTTCTCCCCATATATATAGTAGGATGGCCCCAGTTCTCCCCATATATATAGTATGATGGCCCAGTTCTCCCCATATATATAATAGGATGGCCCCAGTTCCCCCATATATATAGTAGGATGGCCCCAGTTCTCCCATATATATAGTATGATGGCCCCAGTTCTCCCCATATATATAGTATGATGGCCCCAGTTCCTCCCATATATATAGTAGAATGGCCCCAGTTCTCCCCATATATATAGTAGGATGGCCCCAGTTCTCCCCATATATATAGTATGATGGCCCCAGTTCTCCCCATATATATAGTATGATGGCCCAGTTCTCCCCATATATATAATAGGATGGCCCCAGTTCCCCTCCTATATATAGTAGGATGGTCCCAGTTCCCCCATATATATATAGTAGGATGGTCCCAGTTCCCCCATATATATAGTAGGATGGCCCAAGTTCTCCCCATATATATAGTAGGATGGCCCCAGTTCTCCCCATATATATAGTAGGATGGCCCCAGTTCTCCCCATATATATAGTAGGATGGCCCCAGTTCCCCTCATATATATAGTAGGATGGTCCCAGTTCCCCCATATATATAGTAGGATGGTCCCAGTTTCCCCCATATATATAGTATGATGGTCCAGTTCTCCCCATATATATAGTAGGATGGCCCCAGTTCTACACATATATATAGTAGGATGGTCCCAGTTTCCCCCATATATATAGTATGATGGCCCCAGTTCTCCCCATATATATAGTAGGATGGCCCCAGTTCTCCCCATATATATAGTATGATGGCCCCAGTTCTCCCCATATATATAGTATGATGGCCCAGTTCTCCCCATATATATAGTAGGATGGCCCCAGTTCTCCCCATATATATAGTATGATGGCCCCAGTTCTCCCCATATATATAGTATGATGGCCCAGTTCTCCCCATATATATAATAGGATGGCCCCAGTTCCCCTCCTATATATAGTAGGATGGTCCCAGTTCCCCCATATATATAGTAGGATGGCCCAAGTTCTCCCCATGTATATAGTAGGATGGCCCCAGTTCTCCCCATATATATAGTAGGATGGCCCCAGTTCTCCCCATATATATAGTAGGATGGCCCCAGTTCCCCTCATATATATAGTAGGATGGTCCCAGTTCCCCCATATATATAGTAGGATGGTCCCAGTTTCCCCCATATATATAGTATGATGGCCCAGTTCTCCCCATATATATAGTAGGATGGCCCCAGTTCTACACATATATATAGTAGGATGGTCCCAGTTTCCCCCATATATATAGTATGATGGCCCCAGTTCTCCCCATATATATAGTATGATGGCCCCAGTTCTCCCCATATATATAGTATGATGGCCCCAGTTCCTCCCATATATATAGTAGAATGGCCCCAGTTCTCCCCATATATATAGTAGGATGGCCCCAGTTCTCCCCATATATATAATAGGATGGCCCCATTTCCCCTCCTATATATAGTAGGATGGTCCCAGTTCCCCCATATATATAGTAGGATGGCCCAAGTTCTCCCCATATATATAGTAGGATGGCCCCAGTTCTCCCCATATATATAGTAGGATGGCCCCAGTTCTCCCCATATATATAGTAGGATGGCCCCAGTTCCCCTCATATAAATATAGTAGGATGGTCCCAGTTCCCCCATATATATAGTAGGATGGTCCCAGTTTCCCCCATATATATAGTATGATGGCCCAGTTCCCCCCATATATATAGTATGATGGCCCCAGTTCTACACATATATATAGTAGGATGGTCCCAGTTTCCCCCATATATATAGTATGATGGCCCCAGTTCTCCCCATATATATAGTATGATGGCCCAGTTCTCCCCATATATATAGTAGGATGGCCCCAGTTCTCCCCATATATAGTATGATGACCATAGTTCTCCCCATATATATATGGCCCCAGTTCTCCCCATATATATAGTAGGATGGCCCCAGTTCTCCCCATATATATAGTATGGTGGCCCCAGTTCTCCCCATATACATAGCATGATGGCCCCAGTTCTCCCCATATATATAGTAGGATGGCCCCAGTTCCCCCCATATATATAGTAGGATGGCCCCAGTTCTCCCCATATATAGTATGATGACCATAGTTATCCCCATATATATAGTAGGATGGCCCCAGTTCTCCCCATATATATAGTAGGATGGCCCCAGTTCTCCCCATATATATAGTAGGATGGCCCCAGTTCCCCCATATATATAGTATGGTGGCCCCAGTTCTCCCCATATATCTAGTAGGATGGCCCCAGTTCTCCCCATATATCTAGTAGGATGGCCCCAGTTCTCCCCATATATCTAGTAGGATGGCCCCAGTTCTCCCCATATATATAGTAGGATGGCCCCAGTTCCCCCCATATAT